>NC_141817.1:7500-324642 GCF_057944985.1 Cucurbita pepo subsp. pepo
CTTCTTTTGTTTCTTTCTAGTGCTTATAATTTGAATCTTTCTGTGTCTCAACTCTAGAACTGATGTTGTTCTCAACAATGAAGACCCACCGGTTCCGATTCACCCACCAATCACTCGGTCAGTAAGTCGGCCTCCTTTGTGAGTTCAATATGACTGCCTGCAATTTCAGCTTCTTGATCTGCCTTTTATTGTCGTTTGTTTTAGGAAGCCACTGGAATCGGAATCTGCTGCTGAGGATGATTCCACGGGCGACTCAATTGACAGGATGGTAAGAATTGAAACCCTTCTCTTTTGGTATTACTACTTGAACTTGCTGCCATTGACGCGATTTCATAATCCACCGGAGAAGTTGGAAATTGAAGATATTGACAGCCTTGATAAGAAGGATCCACTTTGTGTTGTGGAGTACATCGATGACCTGTATACATACTACAAGGCAGCCGAGGTAACAATCTTCCAGACAAGACACGTTGTGTCTGAAACATAAATCCATGTTCGCCTTTTGTTTCTGATCAAGATGTTCCTCCTCCTCGCATGTTTCTGTCTCTATTCCACCAAATTACATGGCCCAACAACTACATATTAACGACAGGACGAGAGGGTTTCTCATTGACTGGCTATAATTGAGGTTAGTTTACTAGTATCCTAGTGAGAGTATTGGGAAAGATCAAGTACATTTACCTGTTCGAACCCACTAATCTACATAATGTTGTGATATTGTCCAATGTAGATAATGTTCCTTACCTAACTCATGATCCTCAAGCTTATTTAATTAACTAAATTCGCTCCCAATAATCCTCAAGCTTTACTTTTATTTATTTATGATTAGTGTAGTTTACAAAGGAACTAACAAAGCAGAACATAATGATTGCTTCAAAGGTGCACTATAGATTTAAGCTGATGGAAGAGACACTGTACCTAACAGTCAACCTCATCGATAGATTCTTAGCCGCTCATTCAGTGGCGAAGAAGAATCTCCAGCTAGAAGAGGTTTGCTTTCCTGGTATGGACGATTTTATTCAGATATCTGAGAAGGCCTTCGGAGTAAAAGAAATTCTAAACATGGTTGGTTTTCTTTCTACTTCAACTATGATGTCTTGGTACGAGGATGATGTGATGTCTGTTGGAGATTCATTGTCTGTCAAATAGTTTTTGCAGGAGACGTTGATGTTGAACACCTTACAGTTCAAGCTGTCTGTTCCGACACCCTATGTCTTCATGAAGAGGTTTCTCAAAGCTGCTCAATCTGACGAAGAGGTAAGAAGCAGCAAAACTAATCAATCTAACATAAAAACGACAACAAACAAACAAACAGAGCTTACATTTTCTATGTCCTTTTTCTTCTTTAAAAACTGTATAGCTGGAGCTGCTGTCGTTCTTCCTGATGGAGCTCTGTCTTTTGGAAAGTGTAATGGTGAAGTATAAACCTTCATTACTGGCTGCTGCTGCTGTGTTCACTGCTCAATGCACCATTAAGGGCTTGAAAGAATGGAGCAAAACCAGTGAATGACACACTGAGTATTCACAGGAACAACTTGTGTAAGTATAGTTAAAGATGAATTTTTCTTCTCTCAATATAAATTGCTTTGTTTTTGTGACGCTATTTCTTCTTGTTACAGGGAGTGCTCAAGGCTGATGGTGGGGTTCCATCAGAAAGCAGGGACAGTATAGGACATCCAAGTTTGGATATGCTGCGAGAAGTGAGCCAACAAGCTTTCTGTTGGAAGATTAACAGGGACAGTGAGATTATTCTTTGTGTGTGCATATGTGAAAGAAACAAAGTCTATTCTTTTCAATCATCTTTGTGCTGCAGTGTTTTTTTTGGCTTACTCTGCAGTGTTTTTTTTTTTTTTTTGCTTACTCTGCAGTGTTTTTTTTTGCTTACTCTGCAGTGTTTTTTTTTGCTTACTCTGTAGTGTTTTTTTTTTTGCTTACTCTGCGGTGTTTTTTTTTTTTTTGCTTACTCTGCAGTGTTTTTTTGGCTTACTCTGCCGTGTTTTTTTTTTTGCTTACTCTGCAGTGTTTTTTTTTTTTTTTTGCTTACTCTGCAGTGTTTTTTTTTTTGCTTATTCTATTTCGGGGTTTTAGGAGAAATGGGGAGAAATAATCATGTTTTTGTGTAGAAAAAGCAACGCAAGTTGCAAAACTAGGAAGGCTCTCACAAGTGTAGGACCTATGTGGAATTAAAAAGACTTGAGTAGAAAACCACATCATTGAATGTGGTAATGTAACAATACAAACATATTACTGACAACAATACAAACATATTACTCAAGAGTCTTTTTAATTCCACATAGGTCCTACAGTTGTGAGAGCCTTCCTAGTTTTGCAACTTGCGTTGCTGTTTCTACACAAAAACATGATCATTTCTCCCCATTTCTCCTAAAACCCCGAAAAGAACACTGCAGAGTAAGCAAAAAAAAAAAAAAAAAAAAAAAAAAAACGGCAGAGTAAACAAAAAAAAAAAAAAAAAACACTGCAGAGTAAGCCAAAAAAAACACTGCAGCACAAAGATGATTGAAAAGAATAGACTTTGTTTCTTTCACATATGCACACACAAAGAATAATCTCCCTGTCCCTGTTAATCTTCCAACAAAAAGCTTGTTGGCTCACTTCTCGCAGCATATCCAAACTTGGATGTCCTATACTTCCTGTGAACTCCAGTCAATTTCCCTGTCCCTGCTTTCTGATGGAACCCCACCATCAGCCTTGAGCACTCCCTGTAACAAGAAATAGCGTCACAAAAACAAAGCAATTTATATTGAGAGAAGAAAAATTCATCTTTAACTATACTTACACAAGTTGCTCCTGTGAATACTCAGTGTGTCATTCACTGGTTTTGCTCCATTCTTTCAAGCCCTTAATGGTGCATTGAGCAGTGAACACAGCAGCAGCAGCCAGTAATGAAGGTTTATACTTCACCATTACACTTTCCAAAAGACAGAGCTCCATCAGAAAGAACGACTGCAGCTCCAGCTATACAGTTTTTAAAGAAGAAAAAGGACATAGAAAATGTAAGCTCTGTTTGTTTGTTTGTTGTCGTTTTTATGTTAGATTGATTAGTTTTGCTGCTTCTTACCTCTTCGTCAGATTGAGCAGCTTTGAGAAACCTCTTCATGAAGACATAGGGTGTCGGAACAGACAGCTTGAACTATAAGGTGTTCAACATCAACGTCTCCTGCAAAAACTATTTGACAGACAATGAATCTCCAACAGACATCACATCATCCTCGTACCAAGACATCATAGTTGAAGTAGAAAGAAAACCAACCATGTTTAGAATTTCTTTTACTCCGAAGGCCTTCTCAGATATCTGAATAAAATCGTCCATACCAGGAAAGCAAACCTCTTCTAGCTGGAGATTCTTCTTCGCCACTGAATGAGCGGCTAAGAATCTATCGATGAGGTTGACTGTTAGGTACAGTGTCTCTTCCATCAGCTTAAATCTATAGTGCACCTTTGAAGCAATCATTATGTTCTGCTTTGTTAGTTCCTTTGTAAACTACACTAATCATAAATAAATAAAAGTAAAGCTTGAGGATTATTGGGAGCGAATTTAGTTAATTAAATAAGCTTGAGGATCATGAGTTAGGTAAGGAACATTATCTACATTGGACAATATCACAACATTATGTAGATTAGTGGGTTCGAACAGGTAAATGTACTTGATCTTTCCCAATACTCTCACTAGGATACTAGTAAACTAACCTCAATTATAGCCAGTCAATGAGAAACCCTCTCGTCCTGTCGTTAATATGTAGTTGTTGGGCCATGTAATTTGGTGGAATAGAGACAGAAACATGCGAGGAGGAGGAACATCTTGATCAGAAACAAAAGGCGAACATGGATTTATGTTTCAGACACAACGTGTCTTGTCTGGAAGATTGTTACCTCGGCTGCCTTGTAGTATGTATACAGGTCATCGATGTACTCCACAACACAAAGTGGATCCTTCTTATCAAGGCTGTCAATATCTTCAATTTCCAACTTCTCCGGTGGATTATGAAATCGCGTCAATGGCAGCAAGTTCAAGTAGTAATACCAAAAGAGAAGGGTTTCAATTCTTACCATCTTGTCAATTGAGTCGCCCGTGGAATCATCCTCAGCAGCAGATTCCGATTCCAGTGGCTTCCTAAAACAAACGACAACAAAAGGCAGATCAAGAAGCTGAAATTGCAGGCAGTCATATTGAACTCACAAAGGAGGCCGGCTTACTGACCGAGTGATTGGTGGGTGAATCGGAACCGGTGGGTCTTCATTGTTGAGAACAACATCAGTTCTAAAGTTGAGACACAGAAAGATTCAAATTATAAGCACTAGAAAGAAACAAAAGAAGAAAGGGGATTCTCATTTTCCAGAATTTTCTTAGGAACTAAACAGAAGAATTACTATGTTAGGCCTTCTTTGAGGACTACGTACGGAACAGGAGCTTCTACAACATTTCTATTAATGCACCTCAAAGCTTTACGGTTTTGACCCACCGCCACCACAAATTTGCCACCGCCACCGCCACCGCCACGAACTCGTAAACTCCCTTTAAAATTAATCCAAGCCATAAAAAAAATTTGAGGAAAAACTAAGGAAAAAAAGAAGGTTCATGTCTGATTCAATTACCGTGGAGATTTGGCCGTTCGATCACTCCGGGGTCGTTCTCATCCAATCCAGCCGACCCTATGATTAAGTTGTAATATATTGTAACGTCCGAAAAAAAAGAAAAAAAAATGGTTACAATAGGGGCAAACTAGTCATTTCGCCCTTATAAGTTGAGGGGTCTGTTTTGGCTGAGTTAAAATGGGGAAAAGAGAAAGAAGAGGGAAAGAAGAGGGAAAGAAGATTAGGGTTTTGAGGAAGGGGAGGAGATCGGATCAGAACCGACGCCGGAGAACCGAGTCCCCAATCTAAACCGTTGAATAGCTCGAGGCAAGGTGCTCTCACGAATCGCACCTTCCTATTTCGACAAAACGTTCAAGAACTTCAGGTTAGTCCACGAGTATCTACATTGAGAAGTCATCAAGAATTTCGTGTGCTAGCAACGTTTTGTGTTGATCCTTGGACTCTTACCCCCCAACAGCGCTATCTGGTTAAGTTCTGAAGTGAAGGCGGCCAAGATCGGCGTTCGAATCGCAGTTTAAAGATAACGTGATTTTCGGTAAGAACTTGTGTTTTTCTCCGAATTTGAACTCAAATAATAAGATCTGTGATCATCAGAAAATTTAAGAAAATTCTTTCCAAGGAGTAGAATATGAGGTCTACAAGTTTCGTGAAGAAAATTTAACGAATCGGATTACGGATTGGAAGATAAAAAAATCGGGAGAAAATAGATCGAAACGGGAAAGAGACCTGGAAAATGAAGGCAGGAGAGAGAGTGGAGGCCGCCACGCGTCGGACGGCGTGCAGAGGAGAGCGGCGGAACCGGTGATCAACACGTGTCGATCACCGGCTGGTGAGGCGCGTCCTCACCCGGCAGCGGGCACGCGTCAGGCGCGCAGACCCGGCTGGCCCGACCCGCGCTGCACGCGAAGCGCCCGACCCGGCGTCTCTGACCCGCGCCTGCGCGGGGGAGAAGCGCGTAGGGCACGCGCGCGTAGGAAGCGCGCGTAGTGACCTTCCAGGGCGCGTGCGTCGCGCGTGGGGGCGCGTGCGTCGTGCGTGGGGGCACGTGCGTCGCGCGTGGGGGCGCGTGCGTCGCGCGTGGGGGCGCGTGAGGCACCATTTTTCTTCCCGTTCGATCTCTGTTTGCTTGTTTTCCGACCCGATTTTGATGCTGACCCTATTATTATGTGAATTAGGACCTGTGAAGAAAATTCCAGAATTGTTGGAATCCATTCCGTCAAGAAAACTCGAACTCGGGAAGGCACGCGTCGACCAAGTAAGTAGCCATTTGGACTTCCACAAGCAGTACTTGTAGGAACCGCTAGGAACAAGCATGCATGCTACCACCTATGAAATTAGCTAGCCCGACTTAGCGTCTTATTATAGAAACTGCGAATATAAGATGATTATGGAAAGCTAGATACAAAATGTGTATTAAATCTGTTTTGGTTGAGACTCTGATAATGTATGTATGCATGAGGGGGTTGGGAAACTTGTGAAATCTGCGCTCTGGGTAAAGATGGACGTTATCTTCCCGTTGAGCATGTTTGATAATTTTGCATGAACTGCTGCGTGTAAACTCTATTGTATGATGATTGCTTGGATTATCTTTCTGGATGAATAGGAAGAAATTATGAGCTTGATTAGGATGTTTATGGCTAAATAAGCTAGACGAGACCCTGGATTTGGGGGACCTCTAGAATACCGTGCAATTAGACCCGTGAAATGATTACCGGCGGAACCAGAACCCAGAATTTCAAACCCGATAGGTTTGTGACACCAGGCACGAGAATCCTAGAGAAACACGAATCTAAGTCTAAGGCACCAAGTTCCACCCTAGAAAGAATAATAGGTCACCATGGTAACTGTGGGTAGCCCGCTAGAGTTGAGCAGTGAAGATAGTGTCATCAGAACCTCCACTTCCCTCTCTCCTCCGATACCATACCGTCGAGACAGAGCTCCGGTACGGTGATCGTTGAGCTTTGCAGATCCGGATAGGGAAGTGTGACAGGTGTCCAGACCTAGTGGTGATAGCTAAGGGGTCTTCTGAACAGGACTCCTGGGCCGTAGAAACTTGTCCCTGAGCGGGGGACGTGGAGCCACTTAGGATGACTCAGTAGTTGACCGGCACATAGGGGGTCGCACCCCGTTTTGTGGATGTATGGTCCCGTGTGAGGGTCGTCAGTTAACCTCCACGGATGATGTTCAGAGAGAGAGTCACGTATTCAGATCCAGCCATACGATCCCCTCAGATTTGCTTATGAGGTCGCGCCTCACCTCAGGACACTGATCATTTCACTGCATAAGATGGGCAAGCCTTTTATGATACAGAAAAGAGAGTTGTAGCTTAGATCACCCTACTTAGAAACCCGAGAAAGACCGTGGTTACCTACCAAGATAAGGATGCGAAAAGAGCCTACAAGTAGGCTACTTACTGAGTATTGTTTTATACTCATTCCTTTCTACTCCTTTTTTTTTCAGGCGAGTGAGGCCAGGGATCGAGGCGGGAATGCATGCTGAATCTTAATGCCACAGAGGAGTGTCCCGGGGCGTCTAGGAGTCTGTGCATAATTTTGTTTAGATTTGTCATGCATCGTTTTGTAAACCGCTTACTTACTATTCATATTTGAACACCTTGTTTTGGATTTTAAACCTCCTTCATAATTGTTAAAGTTTTCTTTTGTGTAATCTCGTTTCTCTATTGGTTCTTACACGATTTCATTGCATAGTCTGTTGGTCCGGCTCTTAATTTGGAGATTCAAATTTTGGGCTGTGACATATATCAACACCATTTTATCATTTTGTTCCATTTAAAAAAATATGTTTATTTTATTATAATTTCTATAAACTGAATTTCATCTTTCCTTTTTCTCATGAAAGAACCGAATCCAAGAACATTTTTATTTCTAATAATTTTGCTTGAATTTGGAAATCATTGTACGTGTTTTGGACTCCACGTATTATGGAGAGTCAAGCTCTAATTTAAGTAAATATTTGTTGGAGTTTGAGAGGGATGTGGTCATTATTCGTAGGGGAATACGCAAGGCTAGAAAAAGTAAGTTGGAGAAAAACTAGGAGTTTTTGAACGGTTCAGAAGTTGAGCCTAAACGTATATATAAGTGGAGGAATGGAAGGGTTAGGCATTGGGGAACGGGATAAGAAGCCATCTTCTAGCAATATTGGGGGTAGATTTTGAGGGTAAAGAGGCTGCTCGATAAAAAAGAGCAGTGGTTTGACAGATGGCTGGGTTGAGATTTACCATGCTGCTGCTAATTTGCCTCTTGGCTGCAGCAATGTCAACCGTCCGGGGTGAGGACCCTTATTTCTTCTTCACGTGGAATGTCACCTATGGCACCATCTCCCCCTTGGGTTCTCCCCAACAAGGCATTCTCATCAACGGTCAATTCCCCGGACCTGATATCAACTCCACAACCAACAATAACCTAGTTATTAATGTCTTCAATAATCTGGATGAACCCTTCCTTCTGCATTGGTACACTATTGTATTTGTATTCATATTTACGTCTACATCTACATCCGCCAATTAAATGTCTTTCTTCTTCATTCAATGGCTGAATAAATAAATAAAAAATGAAATTTGAATTGCAGGAGCGGTGTCCAACACAGAAAGAACTCGTGGCAGGATGGAGTACTTGGAACCAATTGCCCAATCCCACCAGGGACAAACTTCACCTATCATTTCCAGGTTAAGGATCAAATTGGAAGCTTCTTCTACTACCCATCAACAGCCATGCATAGGGCTGCAGGAGGCTTTGGCGGTCTTCGTGTCAACAGCCGTTTACTCATTCCTGTCCCTTATGCTGATCCTGAAGATGATTACACTGTCCTTATTGGTGATTGGTACATCAACAGCCATTCTACGCTTAAGGGGTTCTTGGATAGTGGGCGTTCCTTTGCTAGACCCGACGGTGTCCTTATTAACGGCAAAGTTGCCAAGGGTGATGGGACTGATGACCCACTCTTCACCATGAAGCCTGGGAAGACTTACAAGTACCGAATTTGCAACGTTGGACTGAAGGTATCTCTTAACTTTAGGTTCCAAGGCCACACCATGAAGTTAGTAGAGATGGAGGGCTCTCATACTGTCCAAAACACTTACCAATCACTTGATGTCCATGTGGGACAATGCTTTTCAGTGCTAGTCACAGCCAACCAAGACCCTAAAGACTATTACATGATTGCATCAAGTCGATTCACTAAGAACCTTCTTGTCGGTAAAGGCATTGTTCGATACACCAATGGGAATGGTATCGCCTCTCATGAAATTCCTGAGGCACCCATCGGTTGGGCTTGGTCCCTCAATCAATTTCGTACCTTCCGTTGGAACCTTACTGCCAGCGCTGCTAGGCCTAATCCTCAGGGCTCATATCACTATGGTTCCATCAACATTACTCGCACCATCAAGATACTCAATTCGGTCGCAAATGTTGATGGTAAGTTGCGATATGCCATCAATGGAGTCTCTCATATTGACCCTGAAACTCCACTAAAGCTTGCAGAGTACTTCGGAGTTGCAGAAAAGGTCTTCAAATATGATACAATTTCTGATGAAGGATTGGCGGAAAGTGGAAATAATGTTAAAATTGCTCCAAATGTTGTTAACGCAACCTTCCGCAACTTCATAGAGATTATATTTGAGAACCATGAAAAGAGTCTCCAGTCATGGCATTTGGATGGCCACTCCTTTTTCGCGGTTGCGTAAGTATCAACGCCTATAAATAATAACCCATACCAATAGATATTAATATTTTCTAATATCTAATGATTTCTTTATCGATAATTCACAGCATTGAGCCGGGGAGATGGACTCCAGAGAAGCGAAAGAATTATAATCTTCTGGATGCCGTGAGCAGACATACAATCCAAGTTTTTCCTAAATCGTGGGCAGCCATTCTGCTTACATTAGACAATGCTGGAATGTGGAACTTGAGGTCAGAATTGACAGAGAATCGTTACTTGGGACAACAGTTATACTTCAGCGTTCTTTCACCCGCTCGCTCTCTTAGAGATGAATACAACATCCCGGATAAGACTTTGGTATGCGGTTTGGTCAAAGGCATGCCATTGCCTAAACCATATACAATCTGAGACTAATAATTCATCTATACCCTCCCCATTTGTTTATATTTATATTATAGGGTGGATCATGAGTCTCCCAATATGTTGCTATCATATGAGAAAATCCCTCTGCTAAACGAGTATGTTACCCCTATATTGCAACCAAGGAAACCCGAATAATAAAAGGCTCTCTTTTTTTCCTTTTTTCTTTTTCCCTGGAAGGAACCCCTATATTGCAAATTGCTTTTCTGGCATATAAACATCATTTTCTACGTCATTTAAAAGGGGAGATTTTAATACATTGATCGCATGATAAACATGGGTATGTTGGATTACGTGCTTATATTTAACATACACACACATACACGTGTAATATAATAATCTTAACCATGCCCCTCTTCCTTCGCGCCTCGTGTCTACCATGCTCTCAGAGAGTGGCGGATTAAATTTAGCAGGCTCCTTAAGTTAATTTCCCAGACAGACAAAGAAAAGTGGTTTCTTCTTCCATTCAATTTTGGAATCTTTTGTAGTGTTAGAAATTGGGACAGATTCCTAACCCTCCAACTGAGCCTCAATTTTGCATTTATTTATTTATTTCTTTCTTTCTTTCTTTCTTTTATCTTGTCCTTCCCTCAACGTTCTTCTTTCACCCCCTTCTTGGTTGCGTGCGTGCGTCCTTTATTAAGGAATGAGGGGTCGGATAGAAATTCTTTGAGTTCATTTAAAAGGATAAATAAAATAATCCCCACGCCTACCAGAGGAAAGAAATAATTTCCTCACTCTTCCTTCTTTCCGATAAAATGGGTCTCTTTCTTTCCAGAAATATTGTAAATTTTCTCATCTCTTCCCTCTTCTCATCCAAGAAAATCCCTACGAATCTCGTCCCTTCTCAGATTGAAAACATGGTCTCCATGGTGTCAGCCCGTACCGGAAGACACAGGCAGCGCTTCAATAAAGAGTATCGCCTGGTTGTAGGGTATGTTTCTTCCTTTCGTTTTTTCCCCTTTCTTTTTTGGGCTTGTTAAGAAAATGTTGAAATTTTACGTGCCATGAAGCCCTCTCAATTGTGGATTTCTCAAATTTTGTATTTCTAGGGGTAGTTTGGATGTTTAATTAATTAAACACCATCTTTTACGCGTTGTTATGAGGCTCTCATTTGCAAATTGTGTATCGTTCCTTTTATCTTGGGATTTCTTTTGTAGCCAGGAAAATCTTATCGATTTCTTGATTTACTATTAATCCCCGGACTTTTTCTTGGGGGTTTTCTGTTTTCAGATGCATTCCTTACAGATACAAAGACGCCCAGAAATCGTTTTCGGTTGACAATATAGAAGTTCTTGTGATTAGTTCGCAGAAAGGGCATGCAATGTTGTTCCCGAAGGTACCATTTTAGGCCGAATGAAAGTGTTGAACATTTGGTCGTGGATCATTCACCCTCTCTCTTGTATACTCAATATTTTTTCATTCGAAAATGCAGGGTGGGTGGGAAAACGACGAGTCAATGGAAACCGCAGCTTCAAGAGAGACATTCGAGGAAGCTGGAGTGACTGGCAACATCGAAGTTAGTATTTCGAATCTAGGATTCCATAATTGGCTGTGTAGCGCAAGTTTTGTTCATCCAAATTCAAATTAAATTTTATTTTACAGAGCAGATTAGGCAAATGGTATTACAAGAGCAAGAGGCATGCGAAGATGCATGAAGCCTACATGTTCGCTTTGCGTGTAACGAAACAACTGGAAAATTGGCCGGAGAAAGATATCCGAAAGCGAGAATGGGTGAGTCTGTCTCAACTCCACTACCTGCCTCGGGTATCTAAATATTGTTCCAAGGTAGAAAGTGTTCTTATCATCATCTCTTACTAACTGAATTTCCTATGGAACTTGTAGATGAGTGTGGAGAAAGCCAGAGAAGTTTGCCCTCACATGTGGATGAAAGAGGCTTTAGATTTATTACTCATACGACAATCAGAAGTTGAGCAGAACTTGGATGACGAAACGCCTTGTTCATAAAACAGTCATCTTTTTTAAGCAGCCATGGGTTGGCCTCTTTCTTTAGGAGATCTGGATCATGTAGGTTTAGTTGTGGCTTGGCATAGCGTAAACTTAAAAGGCCAGGAACGAGGAAGTAGTGTTCTTCCTTTCGGTCATCCAAAAAAACAGGATATACAGTTCCTATGGTTCGGAAGAAAGAATATGGGGCCGTAGGACTGGACAATCTAAAACAGATCATCGTCTTGTAAATATTCATTCATTCAAATTAATTTGATTCTTTGTCACCGTCAGAATATATTTCTTTACAAAAATTTTGAAAAAATTAAATTGACTTGAAATCTAAATGAATAAAAAGAAGGATGTGACAAAATTAGTTTGAATTAGTTGGAGTTGGATTTGAAATCTAAATGAATAAAAAGAAGGATGTGACAAAATTAGTTTGAATTAGTTGGAGTTGGATTTTTATGCATGATGATGAAGTTTAGAAGCTTCAAATATAATTTAATCTCTACATATATGTATTGAGGATTATGGTATTGTATGTTTTGTTTATTTTATTTTTTAAATTCAAAATTAGGAATGATCCAAACCTCTCAAAGATTGTGGTGGAGAATATGTGTTAATAGATTCTATCTAGTTTTCTTGATGTGATGCACAGAGAAGAAAGCCAAGAGTGTCCACAGAAATTAGGAGATGCCTACAAAGATCTTTTTTTTTTTTTTTTTTTTTTTTGCATGTCGTTGCCGTCTCTCCGTCCATTCATACACAAACATACGCGTGCCCAAACGTGTTTCACAATTTCATTCTATAAACATCTCCTCTCCACAAACTGCACCACACTCTCCAGTTTCTAGTTTCTTCTTCCCAGGTTTGTATCTTTCATACTCCCTCGCTCGATGAAACTATTCATTCAGTTTCGCTCCCTTCATCAATTTTCATATGCCTTTTGCAGATCCATTCGACACAACACTACACTACTCAGAGACACCGCCATGGAAGCAGCCACTGGTTCAACTTCAACCCTTGCCATTGGAATTGGATCGCCATTTCGTGACACCGCCCCCAGGCCCCCTGCCTCCCGTTCCCTTTATTTTCCTTCCGAATCCCTCATCTCTGTTCCTGTAAGCTGGAATCATTTTTCTTGTATTTCTCACTCCATATTTATCAATCATTTCATAGTCAATTTCTGTGTATCTCATTTTGATATCTTCTGTTTTTTTCCCAACTTTCCGTTGTCGCATCGCAGCATTATCGGTCCTTCGTTTCTCCATCAAAACTTGGAAAGAAGTCGATTACTCTCCCCTGTAGTGGCCGGGGTCGGGGATTGGGATTCCCAATGGTTAAAGCGTCTCTGTCTCCGGATCCGGATGGTTCTGCTGCCCAAATTGCTCCACTTCGGCTCCAGTCTCCAATTGGCCAGTTTCTGTCTCAAATCCTGACTACCCATCCCCACCTTCTTCCTGCAGCCGTCGACCAGCAGCTTCAACAGCTGCAGACCCAACGTCATGCTGAAGAACTAACTCAAGAGCCCTCCGCTTCAGCTACTCATGACATTGTCTTGTACAGGTTAGTTCCGCATCCCTTAGAGGCCGAGTGTCAACAGGTAAGGATGGATCTAGGAACGAAAATGTTTTAACAGTCGATTGAAGCATATTGTTCGATTAGAAGAGCACCGAAGCTGATGAAGCTTGTTTTTTTTTTTTTTTTTTTTTTTTTTTTTTTGGACAACCCTGCTCACGTCGCTTAGCGTTTGAATTTGTTAGGAGGATTGCTGAGGTTAAGGCAATTGAAAGGAAGAGGGCCTTAGAAGAGATATTATATGCAATGGTGGTGCAACGATTCATGGACGCCGATGTTCCTCTAATACCAGCTGTTGCCCCGTCGTCTACGGATCCATATGGCCGAGTTGACACATGGGCACGAGATGATGAAAAGCTGGAGCGGCTTCACTCGTCGGAAGCAAGCGAAATGATTCAGAACCACCTAGCGCTGGTTTTGGGGAATCGGATTGGTGACTTTGCGTCAGTAGCGCAGATAAGCAAACTAAGAGTGGGGCAGGTGTATGCTGCGTCTGTGATGTATGGGTACTTCCTCAAGCGAGTGGATGAGAGATTTCAGCTTGAGAAGACTGTGAAAGTGCTACCAGCCAGTGCAACTGTTGAGGGCTCCTTCTCCAATGCACCAGTGCATCCTGAAATCTCTTCCATGGCAGCTGAACAGGGAGATGTTAGTCCTGGGGAGTCGGGTATGGGGATCAAGCCCTCCCGACTGCGAACATACGTAATGTCATTTGATGGGGAGACACTGCAGAGATTTGCCACAATAAGGTCAAAAGAGGCCGTTAGCATCATTGAGAGACACACGGAGGCCTTGTTTGGAAGACCCCAGATTGCAATCACCCCGCAAGGAACAGTAGATACCTCCAAAGACGAGCTTATCAAAATCAGCTTTGGTGGGTTGAAGAGACTAGTTTTGGAAGCCGTGACTTTCGGTTCTTTCCTGTGGGATGTGGAGACGTATGTGGACTCCAGGTATCATTTTGTCATGAATTGAGACATGAACTTACTCGTGCATTCTGGACAATGGATGCCTCCAGCGAATGTAATGTTAACTGTATATGTTTTGTTTAACTCAACCATTTACATTTTCACATTTTAAAATTATCTTATTTTTTTAAAGACAGAATGTCAAAATTGATGGACAGGAACTTTAAACGATACTTAACAAGTTCATATAATTTTAGAGGAGGAACTAAGTTACGTGAGAGATACAATTTGACAGAGTTTTGATATTTACATCTCAGAGGAAGAACGAAGTCACATGAATATGATACAAAGTTCAATATTTATTCAATCCTTTTTGGCAACTCAAAAAGATTACTAATATTTATCAGTTTTAATGTCAAAAATAAATAAATTAAAAGTTTTGATTAGCTTTACATATACATTTATAGATATATATTTTGTAATATTTGGAAAAGAAGCGGAGAAAGGAAGAGTAGGAGATAAGAGAATGAGAAGAACAAGAATAATTAGAAGATAGAAAATATATATAATTAGGAGAAGATGGATGAAATGAGGTAGAAAGTGGGAGGACGAAGGAGAAAAAAAAAAAAAAAATTATTTATCTATTTATTTTAAATATAATAACAATTTGTTATTTTGTCACATTGTAACTTAAAACAAAAATCAATATATTTAAGCAACTTCAGCTTAAAAATAATAACAAATTGTCCAATTCACCGTATATAAGACCTTAAATCAAACATAGTAATAAAAATTTAGTTTTACGTACCCTTATAATACAAACGTATAATCGGAGGTAAAAATAGAAAGAAAAGGATGGTTTATCCACTGGACGCGAATAGTGGAAAAAAAAACAACCCGGGAAATAAGAGGCTCGAGGTTTCGAGCTCCCAAGTTAAAAAAGATCGACCGAGGCAAGGAAACCTCTGGACGCTGGCATGGCCTTTCAAGGAAAGAAGCTCATCAACAAGCCCGACGGTCAGTTCTCCTGCTCGGCATTGTTTCTCTCCCTGATCCTTTTACATCTCCCCTTTCCATCCCCATCCATCGCCGATTTCATTTGTTTGACTTTCTGCTTGTCTGCTGATTCAGTATCGAGATACAATAATTGAGGAACCTTCTACTTGTCCTCATTGCTAATATACTCTGCATCATCTATCTCCGATTTATCTCTATTTATATTTGCATATCAAATACTTGCAATGGATGAAGCAGATAGAAAACAAAATATGTTAACAGCCCTCCAACATGCCTGCTCACATGTACTATTAGTTTATGGAAACCCGAAATTTCTGATTATCAGTCATTTTTGGTTTTGCCCTTCTTTTATTAACTTCACTGCTGTATTCGATGGATGCGTCAGGACGATGTTGTAGTCCTATATATGCGCGCAAACGAATGAAAGACTAAGAATGTTTGGCAAATAAGTTCAAGTTCTTTATTATTTTATTTTCCTCCTTTTTTTTTTTTTGATTCACCTGCTTGTGACGAGAAATGTCTCTTGCTTATTTGGGTTTTATCTGAGAAGTCTGCGCCGAATTTAAGTAATTTTATCGAGTTATGCCATGCATTGTTTTCTTCTGAAATCTTAAGCCTCATTATGTTAATTGAATTTCTGAGATTAGTCTCTAGATCCAATGCCACTCCTATGGAGGTTTTGAGATTCTCGATTTGGTCGAATTTAAATATTGCCCTTCTTAGAGTTGACTTCTGGATAGTCCCTTTGACACTCATGGTATACGTATATGGACATACAACATTCATTCCAATGATTCGGATTTTAACACGGTTATGAGTATTGATCCTAAATCCCCATGGAAACTTAACATCAGCTACAGAAGAATGAAGTTCAAGTTGATGAACAGGAGAAAAGCCAAAATTCATCTCCATCACCATTCTCTCCTAGGACTGATTAATTGGTTTAAAGAAAATGAGGCAACCTTATTAAAGAGAGCACTCGAGGATAATCTTCACCTCTTGGGTTTCAAATTTTCACGATTCAGAGATTTTCATCTCCTAGCATTTTTTGGAGAATTACTAGATAGATTTTGGTTGTAGGAGAGTGGCTACATTAAATTTTGGTTATAGTTGCAAAGAGTATATGTGATCCTTCAGTCTCTAGACTCTTTAGAGTTGATGAAATGACGAGAATTGGACCATAGCCTCTTCCTTTTCTCCTTTTTCGTTTTTTCTTTATTGATCTGATAGATATTCTGCATCTAAATGAGCGATGACTCACTTAACTGTTTTTTTTTTCCTTATGTGGATGCATTTCAGATGTGGTGACGGAATTCATTGAGGGTTTGGTGGAAACATATCCTGGATTACAGTACTTGGATGGTTTTCCTAAGGTTATTATATTTTTCCAGCCTATTTGATTTGGGAATGGTCTTGTAATACTGAGGCTAATTTTGACCAATCCTTTTATGGCAATACAGGTGAAAGTCGTTCTACGAGCGGATGTTTCAGGTGCAACATACGACAAAGTCGCCATAATATCAGGCATGTATTTCTAATTATTGTTCTAATATTATGCAATGTCTGTCGACTTTGGTATACTTCGTTTGAATTGAATTATGGGATATAGAGATGTAACCTTATTGTCACAATAAATCTGTATTGGTATTTTCTGAAAACTTTCAATTCTTTAACTAGTCTTCTAATCCATTTGCCTTCATAGATACCAGAGAATGATGCCTTAAATTCTGTTTCAATGCTGCTTCTGGCCACTACACTTCGTTTTTTGCTTGGTGAATTGACTAATTTACCTCCAACAAAGGATAAATAGCCAAATGAAAGACTACTAAGTTTGAATGGATCTACCTCCAATAGTATGAACTGTATTCACTCAAACAAAGGACAGTGCATGAACTGATTTACCATGCTCACAATGAAAGCAATATCACGACATGTGTGGGACAGATAAATTAATTTTCCTATTATGTAGCTTTCATTTTTTTAACTTTGGCTCAATAAGAGTCTCAACCGCCTTTAACCTAAGTAAGCGAGTCCAATGTCCTAACCATTGGACCATGGGAACGTTGTTCTCCAAGGCCTTGATTTGAAATGCACTTGCAAGTTTTTTCTTTAAAGTGAACCATTCTAGTTCATCATATCTTATTAGAATAATGTCATATACATAGACAATAAAAATCACAATTTTGTTGTTTGCAGAATGCTTATAAAAGAGGGTGTGATCACCTTGACTTTGAAGAAACCCTAAGCTCATAACCACTTTTCTAAATTGTTCAAACCATGTTTTGGAGATTGTTTGAGCCCATGTAGAGATTTCTTTGATCGACATACTTTCTTCTTCTTGAGAAAAAATTCACAACCTAGTGGTAAGCTCATAAACGTTTCTTCTTCAAGATCACCATTAAGAGAAATATTTTTTACATCGAGCTAGTGAAGGGACCAATCTAAGTTTGCTTCAATTGATAAAATTATTAGGATGGAGTTAATTCTAGCAACATGAACTGAAGTTTCATGATAGTCCATAGGTTTGAGTGAATCTTTTGCAATTAGTCTGACCTTATGTCTTCAGCATTGCCATAACTATTACATTTTATGGTAAAAACCCATTTGTCCACTAGTTTCTTGTCTTTTGACAAATCTACTATTCCTCATGTACAATTATGTCTTAGAGCATTTATCTCTTTCGTAATTGTTAGTTTCTAAATTTGGATCATTTAGAGCTTCCCGTTTGTTACTGGGAATAAGCAAGTTGGTCATCCTAGAGGTAAAAACTCTATGACTATTTGAAAATTTTGATATGAGATGTAGTTTACAATAGAGTGTTGGGTGCAAGTGCAAGTTCAAGTAACTTTTCTCAAAGCAATATGGACATCTAGATAGAAACAACAATTGGACATTTTCAATTGTTGGAGAGACAAGAATGGAAGATTGTTTGCCCAATGTTTCAGAATCATTCAAATTGGATCTGCTCATTTCGTTGAGTCTTCTACTATTTGTAATTTGGAATATGCACATAAAACGATATGGCTCGAGCAACATCCAATAGATGCCTAGTTTATTTGCTTAGCAGTCCATTTTGTTCTGTTGAGAGGTGTCTTTACAAGTAGATTGATGAACGATGCCTTTATCTTTTAAAAACCCACTCAAATGTTCATTGAAAGATTTAGTTTCATCATTAGAATGCAAAATGCTGATTTTTGGCTTGAAATTGAGTTTCAGTCATATTTTAAAAATCATTTAATCTTTTTTTGTCAATAAATAGACCCAAGACAAGCGAGTGTGATTGTCAATAAAGGTCATGAACGTTCACTATTATTCACTATGTTAGAAGGGACTTATCCATGTCCACTACTATTCAAGCGTCACTATGAATCAAGTAAAATAGTTTAGAGGACTCGTAAAATTTTGGTAACTAGGGGAGTTTAGTAATTTTATATTCCAATAATAAAATAGTAAAATCAGGTAAATGGAAAAAATAATAGTAAGATCTATAGTCTTCTATTTTGGGGGGAAAAACCCAATAAAGAAGAATAAGAATAAGAATAAAACCTTTAATGATTACACAACTAAAATATTTACAACTAATATAAATCAACAAGCGCATCATGGTTTCTTTGAATAGAAAGAGACCACTCTTCGGTAGTAATCCTAGGTCTATAAATAGTCTTTTGGAATATATTCTTTTTGTTGGATTATTGAGGGTGTGAGTTTGGTAAATAGATTTTGATGTTACTATTTTGACCTAGCTTATGACAATAATGACTCAACATTGAATTTGGTTTTCGAGTGTTGAGAATTCCCTGGGAGATGTTTGATCCTGCCCCTCTGTTACCTTTGTAATTATTTGTTTGTCCAGCCAAACCACTGTTAGGCTTAGATGATAGGATCATTTATGAGTTCTCTGTACGAAGTATTTTAGTATAAGCTTCCTCCAACATGAATTCCTTTTGAGATGTTTGATCCTACTCCTCTATTATCCTAGAAACGATCACTAGCTTGCTAAAATTCAATTTCACCACTTCTTCGTTTTTTTTTTCTTTTTTTACCCACAGAGAATATGAAGATGACAATGCCTCTTGAATACTTGAGGAATCTTTTGAGATCTCAGTAACAAAAATTCCAAACCTCTACTTCTCATTCAAATTATTTGACAAATCCCCACATAACGAAGGAAGATGAATTTTTCTCCAAAGACATTTTAGCTAAATTCTTTAAAACATAAGAGCTATCATCATAACTTTCAAGAAAGACTTTTCCCAACCATTTTTAGGAAACTCACAGGAACTTGAATCAACTTTCTTCCTCCAGGAGGTGGCCAAACAATACAATTGATGAACCAACGTGTGACAAACTTTGTTTTGATAGACGAATTGTACCACTTTCATATCTGACTTGCTTGAAGAAAGAAGATACAAGATATCAACGAGATAACCTTCCTACCAATGCAAATGGGTTAAAGCAAGGGGAATAATCCTCTTTATTTTTTCATATCTTCACCAAAAAACCCCATCATCAAACCAAATGCTAAAGGTATTTATTATCAATACAACAACTTCTTTCTTCCATGACAAATCATGGCAAAAGTGAGAAGATAAAACCAATGCCCAAAGGATCACTAAAGCTAAGAGTGAAATGAAAAAAAAAAAAAAAAAAAAAAAAGAAAAGAAAAGAAAAAGATGAAAAACAACTGGATGACGATGGGCAAAGCTACTAAATGAAAATTGTTAGAGCAAAACAATGGAGCAATTGATGGTGGAGCTGCTGACTAACAACAGATGCAAGCTATGTGTGCTCGGGGAAGAGAAAATAAAACTCAAAGACGTGGATAAGCCTACCCAAATGAGACAATGAAATGACAAACCATGAGGAAAGGAGGTGGCGGCTGATGGCTATGATGACTACGATTGATAGGGACGACAATGACTCTGACAGCAGGCAGCAACGATTGCATCCAGTGCTGGAGGTTAGGGTTTGGGCTTTTTTAGAGAAGAGAGAGGGGATAGCACACTCTTTTCATTTTCATATTCTTCTCCTTTTCTCTTTTTCTTCTCCATATTGAGAAATTGTATATTTGAGCATTACTATCTTTTCGTTTCTTCAATGGAAAGAAGTTTCTTGTTAAAAAAAAAAGTTTACAAAATCCTAATGGCTAACAAATCTCCAATTGCCCTAAAATAATTCGCAGTGCTCCAATACCATGTAAAGATAATAGATCTATTCCATCCAATAAGATATATATGAACAAGTATACACTGGTAATTTAAGTAAAAGAACGTAAAAGGACAATAAAAGACAATGTGTCTAAGATATTTATTATATATAACTACACTATTATAAGCACTATAACTTGGACAAAGGAGAGAGCAAGAGCATGAAAGAGGAGCCCTTAGTTTCTCACTCATTTCTTTTCATCCAATCAAATGAAACTTTTATCAAGAAACTTGGAGTTACATTTACTCTCTAAAGAGACTTATTCATTTCTATGATGCTAATTTCTCTATTCTGTAATTCATGATACAGGCGGTGGAAGTGGACATGAGCCTGCACATGCTGGATTTGTTGGGGAAGGAATGCTGACGGCAGCTATTTGTGGGGATGTTTTTGCCTCTCCACCAGTTGATTCGATTTTGGCTGTATGTTTTCTTGGCTATTTAATTGCATGTACTAGCTTTCTGCTGTTGTGTTTGCATGACTTTGATACAATTGCGTGTACTGGCTTTCTAATGCGTTTTTTTTATTTATTTTTTTATTTATTAGCATGACTTCGATTTAATTGCATGCACTAGCTTTTTGATGTTTTGTTATTATTTTGCACGACTTTGTTTTAAAGTAATAAAATTTCAGGGAATTCGAGCTGTAACTGGACCTATGGGATGTCTTCTCATCGTGAAGGTCTGGAATTTCTCATCCTTTATTAACTGTGCAACGTTTTTAAATTTCTCATTTCGTTGGACCCTTCTTTTTGCTGTCTGTTATGCGTTCATTCAGGTCTTTTTCTTTATACCAAGAAACAAACTTTTCAAAGATTGAAAAAATGTTCAAGCAATTGTTCTTTCATGTTCTTATATGCAGGACATTTGTATCTTACTTCACATTGCAGCATTTTGCCAACTTAATAAAAGTTCCATTTCCTCTAAAGAAAATATCACCCAAAGTTGGTTTTTCATTTTTTACTATATACATTTATTTATTTTTATAAGATAAATGGACCCTCACAGACATCCTTTCATCCATTTCATCCGCTTATAACAAAAGATTTATATTTTCCCTTAATTTTTAATTCCAAAGTATAAAAGTTTTAGTGATGAAATGATATGTTACAAAAGAGTACCAACATATTATATCAAAACAAAAAAACTGAAAACGTTATATATCCTTAAATCCAACTGATAGATGGGGTTATGAAAGTTTATAGTGGTAAATGGGAAGAAGTGTGTGTGTGTGTGTTTTGGGTGTGGGGAGGGGGAGAGGGTATGTGATTACATTTTAATTGGGGGTTTTCCTTTAGTTGTGGGACCCAAAGCATATTAATCTATTAGTTTGCTTTACAAGGAAAGTTAGATTCTAGGGATGGTCATCTCTTGAGTTGTTTTTTGTACTTGGCTCTATGATTGCGGTAAGGAAAGGCAGAGATCTTTGGGATCTCCCTTCACTTGTAGCCTTTTCTACTTAAATAAACTGGTTTCTTTCAGTTTTGATATCAGTGCAGGGAGGTCCTTGGGTAATGGCTGGGAAGAGAGAGACAAGAATTAATGTGGTGGACGAGAGAGTGTCTACTATTTCAACATCTGCAGAAGAGAAATTATGGAGGAAAAGATGGTTTAGTTGAGGGCAGAAGCTAATCAGTATAGAACATGGCGTGGAAGCTATGGCTTAGAGAGTTGAAAGTTTGCCGTGCTACATTATATTAGGGAGTCTTTGGGAAAAAGTAATGAGTTAGAAGGAAAGAAACCATACAAGAACCATTGAAGGGGAGAAAAAAAGGATGGTGAGGGAAGTAATGTGAAAAGCGATATCAAAAGTGCATTTACCTCAAGCTGCAGAGTATTGCTGTTCAATATGAGATTTAGGAAGCCCGAGCTCCCTATCTTCAAGGGGGAGGATTCGTCTTTTTTGTTAATCGATTGCTTGAGGAAGACAAACTTGATGCCACAATCCTTTGTTTGGAGGAGGCATTATCATGAAACTGATGGATGGAAACACGTACTTTTATTAAGACTTGTGTAGACTTTTGGGAGTTGCTTCTTCAATGCTTCAAGCCGATGCAATATGGTTTTCTCCATGAGATTTTTTTGGCATTGAAACAGGATACAATCATGTGTGAAAATATCAATGTGTTTTGAGCGAGATGCAATACCACTAAATGATGTTTCGTAATTGATGTTGGAGGTTATTGAATGAGGAAATGCATAGGGAATTTTGATTGTTTATCCCAGTGCTCAGCTCAAATTATGAGATTAGCCTAAGTTATTAATAATAGAAATATAGGCCCCATTTCGAAATTTGAAGCTCCCTTCACTTCAATGGCCTAGGCAATTTATTCATCCAGTAGCTTAACCCGGAAAATTTCCCTAAACCCTATGAGAAGTGTGACATTGTTGACGACACCTATCACCCAAGTACCATAGATAGGTGTTAAGGGGAGTTCTGCAACTAGGGGGAAACGTCTTACTTGGAGTGGATTGCAGAGTGCTTCAGATGCAATGGGAAGTTTGCTTCGAGTCACGGATGCAAGAGGAAACTTCAAAGCAAACTTGTGCATGATTGTGATGGAGACGGTACTGAGTTGACTAAAGTGGTCGTTGATCAATTGGACAATTTAAAGTAGTGGCAATAGAGAACCAGTTCCTGATACAAGATAAAGCATCGCTTTCCTTGAGTTCAATGGTGGGTTTTGATTCACTTAGGACTATGGAAATCAATGATAAATCGGAAAAAAGGGTGTGGTTATCATGAATGATAGTGGAACGTCTCATGATTTTATCATTAAGGAGGTTGTCAAAGAATTAAGGTTACCATTATCTGTATCCTTAGATTATGGTCTCGTGTTGGGCACTGTAGATATGATTTAGGGGCACAAAACTTGCAAAGGTGTGATTTTATCGTTAATTGATTTAACAATTATGAGTGATATTTTTTCCTTTTCCTCTTGGAAATGTAAATGTCGTTATGGAAATTCAATAGTTAATCACCTTGGGAAAAGTTAAAATGGATTGGCAGAGTTTGAGATGAACTTCAAGTTGGGTGAGTGGGCCATTCAATTGAGTGGTGATTCGAGGCTTGACAATTCCCAAGCCTCTCTTTAAGTCCATGTGAAATCGATGCAGAGTGAAGATCGGAGTGTTGGTTGAATTAAATGAAATTTCCTCTTGAAAACAAGGAGGCAAATGCTCTTTCTCAATCACTTCTTCAAGATCTTTGATTGTTTTTGGTTGGTACTTTTGCTTCTTGGGAAGGTTTGGTTTAGTGGTTCTCTTTTGTTTGTTTGGGGTTCACTTCTGCTTTTCTCATTGGTGGGTTTTCCATTTAGTTGGAGGTTCTTTCAACATTTTTCTTTGTTGCTTCTATTCAGCCCTTTTTTTGAGCCTTTTGTCTTTTTGGAGTTTTTATATTTCTCAGGAGCTGTCTTTGCCGCAGTTTAGAAAAAATCTAGTGTTTTTTCTTAATGAAAATCTCGAATCTCAACATTTAAGGAATTTATGATAACCAACGCGTGAGCAATGGGTTGTCTGTTGTTCATTGAAACTAGGAATTGTATGTAAAAAGATCTGGGATAATGAACACATATTTATTTATTTTTTGAATCATAGAAGATTATTTCTCCATCTTGTGCTCTCACTCAGTAACCATGTTGCATAACATTTTCCTTTGCACCTTAATAAGAAGTGCGTTGATATCAATGTTCACAGAATTATACTGGTGACCGTTTAAATTTTGGTTTGGCTGCGGAGCAAGCAAAATCAGAGGGATATAAAGTAGAGGTAATTTCGCATTTTTCTGCTGGTCAAGAAAATGTGTAAAAATGGTAATCAAATTAAAATTAAGCTTTTTTTTTTTTTTTTGTTAGAAGACATAATAATATAATTTTTATTAACCATTTCTAAGTTCACATCTTGTTAAAAAACGTAACTATTTTTTGTTTGATCTGGAAGACTGTTATTGTTGGGGATGATTGTGCTTTGCCTCCACCTCGAGGTATAGCTGGCCGTAGAGGTTTGGCTGGGACTGTACTTGTTCACAAGGTTGGTGCTCTTTCTCTTTCTCTCATTTTATGCATGCATGTATATATGTATGTTTGTATATATATTTCCAAGTGGTTTAGATTTTGGTTGGAATTATTTCCATGCAGATTTATGTTAGCAAGATTTAGAATTAGTCTTCAATTCAATTTAAATGTTTTGGTTAAATATCGTAAGTAAAGATATAACTTGTTCTAGCAATTATAGTGTAAACTCACTTATATCCCAGGAAAAGTACCATCTACCGATGAAGAAAAAACTAGACTAATGATATCATAAGTATCACTAAATACGGACAACTAATATTTACAACCATTATAAAGTAAAATCTAATGATCTCCATAGCTGGTTTGATGTCTTCCATATTTTGTTGCTGATCCATTTGTCTGATTTGCCTTTTGGAAGCCCATTAGTTAGAACATCGTAATTGGGTTAGTTTTCAAAAGATAAAGGTTATATATTACACTTGCATCAATTTTCTCTTTTGTGAAATGCTTGTCAACTAAAATGAATTGTTTGTTTCAACGAATATACAAAGACCTTGAATGATGATTCTAATTGGAAATTTGTACTAGGTGAAAGCTCTAGAACAAGTTAACACATGGGACATTGTAAATTTACCGAAGGATAAGAAATCTGTTGGATGCAAATGAGTTTTATTATAAAATGTAATGCTAATGGTAGTGTTGAGAAGTTCAAAGCTAGGTTGTCAATTTAGATTGACCTCTTCGCTTTGATGTTAAGGATGTGTTTTTCTATGGAGATCTAGAGGAAGAAGTAATTATGAATTTAGCTCTTGGTTTTGAGATGGATGATGAAAATAACAAAGCGTGTAAACTAAAGAAATCTCTTCACGGCCCTAAATAGCTGCCTAGAGCATGAGTTGAATGTTTTGAGGAAGCAGTCACTAGCAATGGTTTTCTTTTAAATCAAGCAGATCATTCATTGTTTTATAATCACAGCGGAAATGACAAAGTTATCATGTTGATTGTGCCTGTTGATGATATTATCTTCACAGGTAATGATGAAGACAGATTGACTATTTTGAAAAGAAGGCTAACTAGTAAATTTCAAATTAAGGATCTGGTTACTTTAAAAGTATTTCCTAGAGATGAAATTCACTAGATCAAAAAAGGAATTTTTTGTTGACCTGAGGAAATATGTTATTGACTTACTTAAAGAGACAAGTTTTCTTGGTTGTAGAGTCGTTGAAACTCCTATTAGCCGAATATAAGAGGAATTATATTATTAACTTAAAGAGACAAGTTTTCTTGGTGGCAGAGTAGTTGTAAAATAGTTGAAACTCCTATTGAGCTGAATTGAAGTTGCAAGTTGCATCAGATGAAAAGATTAAAAATAAAGAGAAATATTAGACTTGTGGATAGACTCATTTCTTTGTCTCACACACGTTCTGATATTGCCTTTGCATTGAGCATGGTAAGCCACTTCCTACGCTCTTGTGGCTCAATCCAGACAAAGGATACTGTTTAAAAAGTTTGGTCATTTGCAAGTTGAAGTTTACATTGGTTCTGTTTGGCAAGATGGTATAGTAGATAGCGATCTAAATTTGGTTATTGCTCTTTTATTGGAGGCAGCCTAGTTATCGGGAGAAACCAAAAACAAAATGTAGTAACAAGAAGTAGTGTGAAGTAGAGTTTAGAGTTTTTAGTCCATGTATTTGTGAGAATATATGGATAAAAAGAATTCTTGAGGAGTTGACGCTCTCTAAAGAATACCTATGCATATTTACTGTGGTAACAAAACTGTCATCTTCATAACCCACAGTTCGGTTCTACTTGATAGGATCAAACATATTGAGATAGATAAACATTTTATAAAACAGAATTAATGCAAGAGTAATATGCAATAATTTGATAAACAAGTTCGCTATGGAAGACATCTTCAAACTAGCTTGAGTGGGAGTATTGGTTTTATGTTTTCTAGTAATATTTATTGTAAACCGTTATTGTAATTTTTTTTTCCTTTTTTATTTAAAAGAAGAATAGAACTTTTGATTGAATAAATGAAAAGAGACAAATGTTCAAAGATATAAACTCCACAAGGGAGTGAAAAAATGAACTGAATGAAACACAATATGAGCCACTACTGAGACTCAATAATGGACAAAAAAAAAAAGTGAAATTCATAGATTGAATGAACACCGATGAACAAAACAAAGAGAAATAGCAATAAAAGAGCCAGAATAACCAAGCACAACACAAAAGCCCGCCCACAGAAAATGGATCCAAAGACATCTTCAAATAGAAAAACCACCCAGAGGAGAAGCAAAATTGAGCCCAAAACACCAAGAGAAAATAACTGAACCCAAACCTCAAGAGAACAAACAAGCATAAAAAACGAATTCCTTATGAATCCATTGGAGCAATTTCACGCATCTCAAGACCACAAGATTCAATAAGAGAATCAAATTTTCCGGACACTGATGAAGAAGTAATTAGGGATGACATTGTCTCTTTCATGAAATAATGACACTAACTCATCATCAAAAGAATCTTCTACACCAGTATCATCAATTTTATTCTCCATAGGCTGAATGACAGATTCCGCACTACACAAACTAACTTAAGACGCAATGTCAAATTCATCAACAAAATATGAAAGAGAATGCGGAGTAGGATGCTTTGATGAAAAAGTAACTCCACTGAAAATACAATCATGATCTTTTCATTAAATTCTTGTCGACTGCAATTTTGAAGGACAATTTTCTGAACATACGAGACCAAAATAATTGAACATTTTCTTTGATTGGATTCAAAGGAGTAATCTTGGAGAATGGAGAAGCTGAGGAATGATGCACTTTTCTTCGAGTATAGCATACGAGATAAGCTGCAATAAAACAATTCTTAATACTTAGGGACTTAGAAGACTCAAGTGCGTTAAGGGAATCGCCAACAGGCATCTCAGTGGTCTGAAAAGTAATTTCTTTGACTGTAGGAGGAGCATTGGAAAAGACAGTTGAATCCAAGGCCTTTCTGCAGTAATAGAGGCTGATCATGTGAGCAGTGGTCCTGCAATGCATTAACGATACCTGATTTTTCCTCATTAACTGTATTTATTAGATTATTGTGATAGTTTCCTTGCCTGTGATAGGTCAGACCTCTAAATAACATGAACTTGTTTTTACTTTTTTAAAATAAGACAATATTTTCATCTTGAATTTGATACTTTCTAATTCAGTTTATCATGACGCTTTCTTTTCTTTTCTTTCTTTTTTCTTCTTCTTCTCTCTTTCTTGTGTGTGTGTGGATAAGGAAGTTTTTGCATTAACGTCACCTGTTGAGCTTGTAGATGGGCTTAGACTTCTTTTTGTATCAAGTATTCCTAGTTGGAGGCTAACCCTCTGCCCATTCTTTAAGGGATGTTTTGTAATTCTTTATTCCACTATTCATGGTTTAGATTGTGTTATCGAGTCTCAATAATTATATTAAGCGTTGAACTTATTGTTCTATTCTTTGCAAGTATACAGACAGGAACAACTACTTCTTTTGCTCACATTATTTTTCCTTGAATTGTATCGAGGAAAGGTTGCTGGAGCTGCTGCTGCTGCAGGGCTCTCTCTTTTAGATGTTGCCACAGAAGCAAAACATGCGGCTGACATGATTGGAACGATGGGAGTCGCATTGTCAGTTTGCACACTGCCTGGCCAGGTCACATCAGATCGCTTGGGCCCAGGGAAAATGGAACTTGGTCTTGGAATTGTAGGTTATTATTTGAGTTATCTTATCTTTAAAACTAAAGCATTTCTGGGAGTCCTTTTAACCCATAGCCTTGTGGGGCTATCTCATCTCCCCTTCTTTTGTATTAGGTACCCTACCGTATAAAATTATCTGTCTTTGATTAAAAATAGAAAAAGCTAAACACTTCGTGCTTATTCTGCATGTTAAACGTTTACACTCCTTATAACAGTGACTGAGAACCTAATTCACAGAACTAAGATTCTTGATCTGACGTTCAACATTTTTTTTCCCTTCACTTCCATTCATTTTACTTGGGCTCAATACATTTTTGTCTCTGAATTATGACTGTTACTATTTATGATTTCTCATGTTTAAGCTAGAAATTTGATTTGTTTCAGCATGGTGAACCCGGTGCTGCTGTGGCTGACCTTCAGCCAGTTGACGTGATAGTATCTCATGTTCTCAAACAAATATTATCACCGGTATGCTGGTAGTTTAATCACAGTTTTCTCAGCCTTTGCACATGTAGCTTGTTAAATGCCAAAAAAGAGAGTTTTTGTTCTTGTTTTCTTATCACAGTCTGAAGCAAGCATTTAATGGAGTACACATGAATAAATAGGAATGAAACTACGGTACATTCAATTATAGTCCCTTTTCTGAAGGGTTCTCCCACTTCTCCTAGGGACATGCCATATCTCTTCCCATATTCAATCTTTTTGAGAAGGGGCGAGAAGTATACAACAAGACATTCCCTTATGCTTTATTAAGAACTTTTTCTCTTCACGAACATCCTCTTTAGGCCTCCCCCTTGTTTTATTATAAGAAATAAATTTGCAATTATGAAAATGAATTTCAACGGAGAAGTAGGACTAGAAATCCTACTGACAACTAGAGACCTAGTCTTGCGTAATGAAAAACATGGACTAATATCTAAAAGCTTTTGTTACCCTCTTTTCTTCTATTGTTACTTAAGATTGCTTTAGTAGTATACTAATTTTTTAAATTGTTGTTATTATTATTATTTAAAAATGTGAATGTTCCACCTTAAGCTTCCAAGTCTTTCACACACATGATCAATATTTTCTTTTATCCAATCAATCGAGAAATATAAATAACTTATCCCCAGAATGATAAACGAACAATTAAGAAAAAGATGATCTGCATCTCATCATTCCCATGTCCACACCTTTGCCCTAATCAATCCCAAGAAGAAGGAAGGAGAGGGCTTTACTATTACAATGAGCTCTGCTTTTCGTTTCTTTCACCATGAATGTGGTCATTACCCATCATACCCTTAGAAACACCTTGATGGTCTTATATTTCCTGAATTTATGTGCTTCTAGTGTTCTTCTAGATGTTCACTTTTCTAGCTAGAAACTTGAAATAGGAAACCAGATAAGTTTATGAGAGGATAAATGATGGTATAAGTTCTTTCTCTTGCAACGCTTTCTGGCTTTCTTGAACTCTAGTTCACTTAGGTGGAAGAAAGTATAGGTCACGTGTTATACATTGTCAACTTGCGACTTCCAGCTGGGGAGTTTTTCAATTTTCTGTTTCCTTGTATTAAGTTCTGTAACGTAGCACAATTCTCGGAGAAACTTGAATCAATTTTTATTTGAATAATACCTCAATTCCAACCTTGGAACCCCTATATAAACGCTACAAAACTAGCCTTTTAATCCAAGGTAAACCTGTTTTACCTGAATGTAAACACTTAAACTTTTGCTGTAAAAATAAAGACTAACCACGGTAACCAACCAGAAACTACTAAAACAGAGGGTAAAACATGGGAACAGGGGAATAAAAATCAGTAGCTATACAGTAGTTCCTGTACTACATCAATTCCTTCCCCCTTGGAACAACTTGTCCGTGAGTTAAGAAGCTAGCTGAAAACCATTAGGTGCATGGTAGGCTGTGAGGGATACCTTGAAGGTGGAATGTATCTTAAATTGCGAAGGAATATCAATCTTGTAGGCATTAATTAGTACCATAGCGTTGAAGAATGGGAAAGAGTCCAATTTTCTTTTGATGGAGCTTGCCATGAACACTCGAGGGTAGCCTAGACTTTGGAAAATGTACCATGACAAGATCCCAATCTCAAACATCTTCGAGCATAGGAAGTGGCAGCAGACTCCAAATGGTCATGTACCTCCCTGTGCAATTTTGCAATTCGGTCAGCCATTGCCTCTGCTTCCTGATGAACATTCAAAGAAGATAATCATGTAGCAAGATCAATAGTGTCCAAGGAATTTTAGTATAAACAACCTCAAATGGTGACTTTTCTTTTGTTCTATTCCTCATATGGTTATAAGCAAACTCCAGTTGAGGAAGTGCGAGATCCTATTGACGTGGTTTGTCTCCACAACAACAACAAATCAAATTATCAAGTATTCGATTTGTAGCCCCAGTTTGTGCCTCATGTGGGTGGCTCGTCGAGCTTAACTTCAAACCTATGCCAAACTTCTTCCTAAGAGTCCTCCAAAAATGTCTTAAAATTTGACATCACAATCTGAAACTATGGACTAAGGAATACCATGTAATCAAACAACCTCTTTAACAAACAAATTATCAATAGCAAGAGCATTCAAAGTTTTATGCTAGGTAAAAAATTGTCACCTTCCTCTACCTACCAACAACCACTAAAACAGAATTGTATCCTCTTTGTGTCCTAGGCAAGTCTAATACAAAGTCCATCAAAAGATCCTCCCAAATGGATTGTGGTATAAGCAAAGGGGAATAAAATCCAGTAATTTGTGATCTCGTTGACTTGTGCCTACCCACCTTTTCAAATCCAGCTTACCTTATATGGATTTAGGTTATGATCCGTATTCAAGTGGAGAATTTGTGCGGCTTTTCGTGAGATAATGTTCTCACTCCACCCACTATCAATGGTCACATAACAAATCTTACCATTAATAGTGCAACGCATCCTAAAGAGAGCATGTCATTGTGGATGAGAATCATTTGTGGGGGTGAGTAATATTCTTTGGACAACGCTGGATAAATGCTCTCCATCATCGGCTTCCACGTAAGAAACTTCTTCTTTGGCCTCCTCTTCATAATCTTGATCGTTTTCTTGAAATGGCTATGGTTTCCTTTGAGAGCATTCATTGGATAGACGTCCTTGTTGTCTACACCAAAGCACTTATCCATAGTTGGCCATTTATAGATGTTGGATTTCTTTGTGCCCATGCCATCAATATTCTTTGCTTGCTGCTGGTCGTTGGAAGGCCTCTTCTTTTTCTTTATCAGTGTTACTAGTGGAGGGGCCACCGGTTTGCCATTTCTTTGTGTGTCAGCCACATTTCTCATGTACCTTTGTTGTTTCAGCCCCATGGTAGTCTTCTAGTATTAACTCCCATTTTCTTGCTGGAACTATTGTCTTCAACCTTCCTTGCCAATGCCACAACTTCTATGAGGTAATAAATTGGCTGTAGTACCTTTTTCTTGATGTCTTTTATCAGTCCATCAACTAATCTGGCAATTTGATGCTTCTCGATTTCTGCTAAGTTGTTTCAAGCAGAACTCCTCAAAATATTCAGCTACTGCCCGACCCTTGAGAACAATGTTGGTATTGTTTGTGGAGCAATTGTTCATAATTAACTGTTAGAAGTCGACTCTTCTTTATTTTTCTTGGTGAAAGCTTAGATTCTTAAAAGAAAAAAGAAAAGTATATTGTATTGTATGCCTTGATTCTGTCTTCTTACTTCCTGAAAAATAATGTGTTTATTATTAACGGACTATATATCATGATTGATGTATCAACTTTGTGACTACATATATTTTCGAGTCTTTAGACATGGAAATCTATAATTCACATATTTGTTGTCTTGCTATATAGGGTACCCGAAACATACATTATAGAGTTTATAACCTTGTATTTTACATTTCTATGAGTACATTCGTTATCTCAAAATTCTTTTTACCTAAAAAGAACAATTGGGTTCAATTTTACCGGCATTCTTGTTCTTAAATAATTTTGTAATATCTACAGGAAACTAACTATGTTCCAATAACACGAGGTAATAGGGTGGTGCTCATGGTTAACGGGTAGGTCGACAGATTTATACCTTATTTTTTTGTTATGTGCCTCCTAGTTTATGATAACAACCATCATGTTATTGAGAATTTCAAATTTGTCAATATGACACTAGAATTTTCTTCGCTTATAAAATTATGTGAAATTAAATTCTATCACTGTGTGGAAACTTTGGTCTCTGGCTGGAATTATACTGGAGGAGAAACAGAAATGTTTTTTTTTTAGAAAAAAGGTTTAAAATATTGAGGTTTACCAAACGACGAATTAAAATAAATTGGCATAATGGTTTACCAAACGACGAATTTTTCTCCTAGTAAGTATCAAAATCTTTTTGGTATATATATGGCTTTTATAATCCAATAAATAGCTGAATTTGCAGTTTTCGAATCATTGGTCGCTGAGATTTATTGTGCCTTTAAGTCTTAATCACCTCTAGTATATGAGGAAATATGACAAGGAATTATGCCTCACTGAGGTAAATATATGGATGAATTTAAATGCTATCACTAGTTCAGGAAAATCTGTCTCTCAAGGTCATAAATATATTTGGCAACTGCAATCAGTAGTTAAGGAAAATCTGTCTCACTAGGTCATAAATAAATTTGGTAAGAAGCACAATTTTGATGGAGAGAATTAAAAGAAGAGGGGATGCCAAAGTAAAGGAACTCCTGTCAGTCATAAAGGTTCGATATAAAATTATATACTTGACGGTGCATGGAAAAATGTTTCTAAGAAGTGGAAAGAGAAGCTACGGATCTTTTCCCATGAAACATCAAAATCTTGAACTATATAATGAATAGTTGTTTTTGATAGGATTGATAATCAATTAGATTGAGACTTCCTCATTTAATGAAGTAAAGAGGTTTTGGAGTTACCTTCAGGTAGGTTTTACTTTTATAAATTTATATCCTTTGTTTATTTAATGGTAAACTTGTAGGATTTATTCCCTCATAGATTTTTGTTTTCTTCTTGAATTTTCATTGAAAGAAATGAAAGACTATTAAAGGGAATACAAAAAACAAGCCCACCCACAGAAAATTGCAAAAACTAATTACAATAACGGATCCCAATCCAAAAGAATAAAGCCAAGCTTATACTTATGAAAAGGCCAATTAGAGGACACCCACAAAGTCGAGTTAAATCTAATTAACTCCCAAAGATCCTCACTCGATCTCTTAGACCCTCTAAAGATTCTAAAGTTCCTCTCAAGCCAAATACCCTACAAAAAAGCAAAACAAATCTTGCTACTGACCTCTCCTCCCTTGTCGTGAAAATGAGGGTTCAAGAGTACCTCCTCAATCATAAAGCAATACCCTTTTGTTACGAGCCAGAACAACCCTGAATGTCCTACAAAATCAACTCCAATGGGATCAAACTAATGGGACTCCCACAGAAGATGGTTGAGGCCCTCCTCCTGCTTCCTTGAAAGAACACATCATTACGGCCTACACAAAAGAAAAGTCTCTGGAGACGACCCTGAGTGTTCACTCTCTTTCTAGACAAAACATTTCACTTTCTTAGAAATTAATCTTTTAAAGAGAGGAGAATGCAGAGGCTCTGTGGAAAGAGAAGGAGCGCAAAGGATATGAGAAAAAAAAACTTTGAGAAACCTACCCTCAGGCAACTTCGAAATCCTAAGCCTAGAATCCCTTCTCTCAATGAAGGCTGGTTGAATTCATCAATCTCAATGCTCGGCTGGGGATAAAAACAAGCATTAGAGCACAAATAACGTAGCTCAATTGTGAACTTTCTAAGGCTTACTCTTACATTTCAAAATTATAGGCAGTAGAAATCCTTGACCAAATAAGTCAAAAATCTTATTTATTGTAAAACTTACATTAGTCTTGCGTGTGATAAGAGTGCAATATGCCACTAATTTCAGAAGGATACAGAAGTGTTGAAGATTAGTGCAACAACATTTGGCTGGTGTCTTGGCTTGTAAGAAACCACATACTAATTCAGTAACAAATCTAGTAGTTGATTTGACTTAGCCAAGTTCCATTACGTCTTCTGGTGTTGCCTCTCCTCCATTCTCCCCTTTATCTTTAATCTATCTCCCTATGTTGTTTTCATGGGGAAAAAATAAAAATAAAAATAAAAATAAAAATAAATTCTCTCCCTATGTTGTTAATACTATTTGGGGTGTTATTATTATTATTATATATATATATATATATATATATATATATATATATATATATATATATATTTTTTTTTTTTTTTTTTTTTTTTTGTGCGTTTGTGGTAAACTTGAAATCTGATGACTAAAGTGGATCATTCAAAACATAAATTTAGCTTTGAGTGCCAACCTTTTCATCAATTTGAACCCTAAACTCAATATAAATAAAAGATCAAATGAATATAAAATAAAGTCCAATATATGGGTACTGCTAAAAAGAATGATAACCAACAGTCTTTATACCACATATTATTTTGACATGCAACATACATTTAAGTGCATAGTACTCCAAAGAATCAATTCAATTTCAAACCTTGTTCGTAGTATTTGAATATGAAATATATTATTCTGTTGTGAATCTTGTGATGAAGCACCATCAAGGATGTAAGAATTTTGACGACTTCATTTGCTCGTTTTTCCTTTCAATTTAGACTGGGTGCTACCCCAATGATGGAATTAATGATAGCAACTGGGAAAGCAGTTCCTAAGTTGCAGCTAGAGCATGGGTTGGCTGTTGACAGAATGTACACTGGTTCATTTATGACTTCTCTTGATATGGCAGGTTTGCTACTTTCTGCGTGAAAGAATGTTCCTTTTTTTTTTTTTTTTTTTTTCCTTCAACAAGAAGTTAACTTTTCATTGATAGTTTCAAAAGGAAGAAGGTAGGTTCTCTGAAACTGCATGCCTGTCAGGTTTTTCAATTACCATCATGAAATCAGATCAAGCTGTTTTGCAACGGTTGGATGCTGCAACCAAGGCTCCTTGTTGGCCCATTGGTGCTGATGGTCCGTGTCAAGTGTGAAATATACTTTGCTTCTATACTTGGATGTTTTCTGTTCTAATGATTCTTTGGTTAGATACTCTTTCTACTATGGGATAGATATTTGAATGAGGTATTGTACTTTACTGTAGGCAATCACCCACCTGCCAAAATACCTGTTCCAATACCACCACCAGCTCTTGCTACAAAGAACGGGGAGGTATGGTTATAAAATCCCTAATTAAACTGAGACAAATTTATGTTATATAAATGTTTTAGAAAGTTACCACACTTCAAAGCTATTTGTACTCTTTAATTAGACATTTGGTGGACCCCTTCAACTAAATCAACAAGGCCTCATCCTAGAGGCTGCAATTGAGGCAGCTGCCAAAGCAGTGATCAATCTCAAGGACGCATTAAATGAATGGGATAGCAAAGTGGGTGATGGTGATTGTGGGTCAACGGTTGGTATTACTGTAACCTATGTCTTGTTCATTTATGAATCATGATACAAAACATCCTGAAGAGTTCATTCTTTCAATTTTTCCTACAGATGTTCAGGGGTGCAACAGCTGTTCTTGAGGACATAAAATGGCAAGTATGCTCATTTAAACTGGTTTAGTCTTCTCATTGGAATATAGAAGTTTCTCTTAGTATGTCTAACTTATTTTTAGATTCCTGACGTTTTCTTCCAAAGATCATGCAAAAACGAACGGCCTAGAATATCTTGCACCCTGCCATTACTAAACTCTCAATGAAAAAAGAAAAATATATATATATTTGGTGGAAGTTATATGAAACCATAATAGGATTCTTGGCGTTATTTGGAGTGAATACCGATATAGCCTATCAATTTCATAGAATTTTTTTCAATCAAATAGTTTTCTTTCTGTAACTAATGAATGGTTATGTTATTATTATCTAATCTGATGTTTAGAATTGCATTCTGCTCCCTAAAGGAGTTTTTAAGCTTGGCAGAAGAAGCTAATTGACTGGTCAAATCATAAAATAGTCCGCGACTTTACAATTGAATCACTCTCCTCGAGATTCGCAAGGGGAAAATAATGGATTTTTATAAACTACCCTCTTTGAGAATGTATATGATGACGATGTCAATGGCATATTTTAACAATTTGTAATGCGAGTAAACATAGTAGCCAAATTTGGTTGTTGTGGCTTTCACTTTTCTTTTACTAGTTCATAAAGAGGTGTGGTATTCTTTAAATGTATCAACAAACTAAAAATACCACATTAAAAAATAATGTCTCGTTCAAATATCTATCCAGTTGTACTGCAGTTCCTTACCTCCAGAAGAAGAATTTTGTTTTTTGGGGGACCTTTATCTATATGGTTTTTAAGTCGTCCTGCTATTTTCTTAAAAATAAAAAAATAAAAAAAAAAAAGAAGGAAAAACAAGAAACGACTTGTCCTTATAATGCAAAGGAATTATAGTTTGATACAAACGCCCAAGCGTCCAGAAGGCAGCCTAGTTAGTAAGGGCGTTCTGCATTTTATTGATTCTTCCTTTTGTAAGTGACCTTTGAACTTGACCAATATTTCTATGTAATTCAAAATTGCCTTCTGAAAGGAGGAATATCCCATCCTCGGATGGCTACCCCACCTTAGTAGTCTCTCACAACACCCAATTCATCTGAAGCAGCGTGAAAAGATCTAGGAACATAAGCTTTTACGGCTTTCTGAAATCCAATAATTGCCCCCCAAAAGCCAAACCTGTGTCCTTTTCCCAAGGAAAAATTAGGAAAGATGATTAAATAGAGGGTTGGTTACATCCAGGGGTTGAAAAGCCACTCTTCAGCTTGGACGGTCATGTGGCCTTAGGGATTAGGTTTACTGTAAGCGGTGGAGAATTTCACATAAATTAGTTTAATAGTTTGAGTCTTTGAAAAACGTATTTCAGATAGGTTTAGCCACAGGGAGAAAATGTAGAATGAGCCGTTCATTGGCAGACAGTAGAGATTATGTGAGTGAGAGGATACACAGGTAATCTTTGGGTTCTTCAAAAGCAGGCTGATGGCCATCTTAGGGCAGGCCTTCAGGGGTTTTTGCAAGTGCCAAGTAGGTTCAACTTTGTCTACAATTGTGAATAATTCATAACTTCGTTTGTTTGCTCATGTGAATTGCCGTTTGGAGTCTACTATTATCTGCTTTGCTTTTGAGTATTATTGAAAAGTTTCCATATGTTATCTGTTTCTTTAAACTTTATCTCAGTAACAAAATATTTATTTCTAGATTCGGGTGCTTTTCATTCCAAAATCAACTATACAATATTATCATCATTCTCACCTTAGTTGCTACCCATCCTCAGCTATCCACTGAACGATGCTGCTGAGACAGTGAATGAAATTGGATCATCCATTAGAAGGGTTATGGGAGGAACTAGTGGGATCATGTAGTCACTTACCCTGTCTTTCTCTTTTTATGGGTCTTCATCATTAGTTTACGATCCATTACTTTTTTTTTTTTTTTTTTTTTTTCTCTCAAACAGATATACAATATTTTGCAAGGCAGCATATACAAAATTGAAATCAAGCAGCCTAGATGACATCACCCCTCAAAAATGTAAGTTATTCTCACCTAAGTAGTCAGATTCTCTTTTGGACTAATGCGTCTTCTTTTTTTTTTATCAGGGGCTGAAGCATTAGAAGCTTCCATTGCTGCAATTAGCAAGTATGGTGGGGCTACTGCTGGTTATCGAACATTACTTGATGCCCTCATTCCAGCGTCTGAAGTTCTTAGGAAGGTAAAAATAATAATATGTTTCTCTAAATTTGTGTGGCTGCTGCTGTTTGTCACACATTAGTTGATGCCTAAATGGCTGAATCCAGCATAAAAAGTTCTTTTGAAGGTAAAGAAAAAAATGACACAATCCTCGTAATCTTGTCGTATGATTTACCATACATCTCTACTTGGATATACAGAGGTTAGATGCTGGTGAAAATCCAACCACCGCTTTTATTCAATCATCTGAAGCAGCATCGGCTGGGGCTGAAGCAACAAAGAACATGCAGGCTCTGGTATCATCTCACTGCTTTTAATTATCTGGTTATCTTTATATTATTCTAAGGGAATCATCTTGGACGTTGAGGGTTCCAACTGGTGATCGCGTATAATCGATCCTTGTCCTTAATCCTACCAAACTGAGAGCCTGATACTTGCTCTATTGTTGGGTTGTTCGAACCTCTTTTAGTTTTGTTCTGCTAAGATACCCTACCATTTGCAATTTGCGAAGGGGAGGTTGGGCAGTTCAAGCTCACCACGAGCCATGCAAGTATGAAGGGACAAAAAATTCAATTACCTGTTTTCTTTTTGCACCGGAGAACTCATGATAAGCCACCTTTAACAATGGTGTAGAGTTGCACAATAGGTGCAAAGCATTATAGCAATGGGCTAGAAGACGTCATGATTGCTTTTTTTTTTTTTTTCGTTTTTCTTTGAACTGAAAAATAATGATATATTAATTTCCTAACTCTGATTATCTCCAAAGTCACTAAAGTTCTATACACCCTAACCACACACATTACCAAAGTCACTAAAGTTCTATACACCCTAACCACACACATTACATAGGCCGACAATTATAGTTTTTGGATAACAAGGATCTGTGACCCTTCTAGATATCAAGAAAGACCATTGACTTTTGGCTAACGACTTCAATATCTCCCTGTGAGAACATGAAACATCCAGAGGAAAAGTTGTCCAAGGCATGAGACAGATAAATAATTTAATAAGGGAGGCTGAACTCATTGACCTTCCCTTCAGTTAATGGGCTCTATATCTAATCAAACAACAAATTTCCACCTACACCTACCTTTATACTCAACGACATATTTCTGGCTACAGAAAGTACTTGGAAAATTTAGTAACGTCGATGTCCAAAGACTGCAATGAACTATATATGACCGCTATCCCATTGTACTTTCCATAGGGGGGGATAGGCTCCAACAAAACTCGATTACCTCATAAACTTTTAAAAAATGTTGGAACATTATGAGAGACTATCGTGGGAGTGTTTTTAGAGTTTTTTTCTTTCCAGAATGGAGTTATTAATGACAACCTAAACGACGCATACATTTGTTTGTTCTCTAAGAAAATGGATGACCGCATTGGGCAAACAATGAAATGAAAGATTAAAAGAAAGATTTATGCCACACGGGGTCTTCGACCAGAGGATCCACTATCCCATTGTCTATTATAATGCATAGATTGCCTTAGTTGCCTACTCACAATGGCGAAATAAGAAGGCCAAATAAAGAGCTTTCAGGTAGGTAACAAAGGCTTAAAAATCAACTACCTTCAATTTTTTTTAGTGATACAATCCTCTTCTCTGATTGATTTGATGCCTCTTCTACAGACAAACATGATCAAGACGGTAAAAACATTCTAAAGATTTACCTACAATACGGTTGTAGAAAGAGTGAATGATCAAATATGTACCTAGGATTACCCTTAAGAAAACCACAAATTCTTTTCCTTAGGAAAGACTATTATTTAAAAATAGAAAGGAAATTGTCAACATGGTCATCATGTTATACTTCCAAAGGTAGAAGGCTCACCCTAATACAAGCATACTATCCAACCTCCCTACTTACTACATGCCTCTATTCAAAAAGTGGCTACGGATATAGACAATAAAGAAAATTTGTATGATTGTAAAGAATCGGGCGGAATTGCAAAAGAGAAGGGAAAAGATCTCCGACCAAGAAGTATATTCTGTTGATCCAAATGCACCTCGGTCAACGATAGCGATAGCGAAAAATTACTCAGAAGCTATTTGTAGACATATGATTTTTCACCTTTTTCGATGGAATATCATAAACCTCCCCATAGAGGGAGGACTTGGTCTATTTTTTATAAAGGATAAGAACCAAACTTTCCTCTCACAAAATAGATATGAAGATTTCGTCACAAAGAAAATTTCTTCTAGAGAAAATTTTTAAAGGCTAAATATTCTTCTATCTCATGTACAAATCAACCTCATCCATCTTCTACCCTACAAAGGGGGCAATGGTAGTACATTAAAAAAAAAAACTAAAACTTTATCACCAACCGAATTTTTCATAAGGTGGGTGATGGAGGAAGCACATCACTGAAAACAAACCCTTGGATTGAAAATATCAGCTAGCCCTGCGGTATCCACTTTTGTGTAGACTCTCTCATAACGAAACGATCCCAATAAAAGAAAACATGAAATATTGTCAATAATTTCTAGGACTTAAAGCTCGGTAGAAACCTAATGGAGACCGAAGTACTCACAATATTGACACATTCCTCGGCAAGTTTGGCTTACATGATACTAAAAAGTTTACACCATTGCTTATGAGAAAAACTGCAAGAGAAACGGATAATTCACCCAAATGTGCTTATAATATATGTTATTTGTTTTTGTTTTTTTTTTTTTTTTTTTGTAATTGTACATTTTTATAGTTTAGAATTTTCTTGTTATCTATATATTTGATTCTCTTATATGAAATATGAAGAGCATTCTTTTAATACTGAGTGACATGGTGTCAAAGCCACCTCTAGGCTTTAGATTTCTCTGTTGGTAATTAGGGTTTCCTTTCTTCTAGTGGGGCTAAGGTTTGAAGTTTAGATCATCAAATTAGAGTGCCTATTTGTTATCACCATCCACCCATGGAGGAGTGACGCCGTTAGGAGATTGGGATCGCCATCTTCATTTGTTAGAAATTGTCGCGTGTGAGACACACATGCTACTAGATGTCCCATATGCTTATGTCGTTAGGTGTCACAATCGCACTTTTTTTATAACAAAATGGCGATTATTTGGCACGTGTTCTATCCTAACGAACAAGTCAGTTATATGAAAAACGGGTTTTGCAGACAATCTCGACGTAGTCATAAGTCTCGGTTCACTTTTTGAGAGAATGTTTTATAAAACGTGATCGAGAAAATGAGTGGAAAACAATTTGAAAAAAAACATGGTCGGCAATTGCATTGAAAATATGTGGGCAAGAGAGTTTACAACACTTGGTTGGGGGAGGTTTAATGACTACTTGGTCCCCTAATATATTTTGAGAAGGAGAAATGATTTTGCCTGAGATGGCACACTTACCAAAATTATAATAATGAAGTAATACAACCTGGAATCAAGATAAAAGAGTTTGGCATGACATAAACATGCTGCCACGGGCAACACACTTTGGACAAACATGATCATAGCACTATGCACGGACAAAAAAGGATTTGGCATGATATGGACGTGCGGTCATGAGCAACACGCCTTAGACAAGTAGGATCGTAACACTATGCACTGACGAGTGCAGAGCACGTGGTTTATTTTGTGTTCTTGACCAGTCTGTATACTTGGATTCGCCAAAACCCAATTGGGTGTGAGGATATTTGGTGACTAGTCAGGTTTTTTGTCTTTGGTTTTTTGCCGTTCAGATCTGATTTTTTTTTTTTTTTTTTTTTTTTTTCTATCATCATTTTATGTATCCCTAATGTATGAGATGTCTAAATTAATTTGATTTCTTTAGAGAATTACATTTCGTTTTTATAGGAAAAGACTAAATCTAAATAGATAAATAATTTAAATTTCCTAAATAATAGTAGTTAACTAAATCTAATTACTTCCCACAAGTATCCTTCCGACAATATCGAAAGAGTTCCCCTCAAAGACAGCGTTACTATGCTTGAAGTTGTACTATTCAATCTTATCTACGCAACATTGATATGGACGATCATATCATTGATGATCCACAAGATACTGACACAAAGTGGCTACATTCAAATCAAGAATTAAATTGGTAGTGAAGTAATTGATCAATCCAAAATCCTTCCCAAATTCATCTCCTTCAGCATCAATCCTTCCTCGTCCACCTGTTACTCAAGTGATGAGCTTCCAATTGTCCTTCGTAAAAGTAAACGCATTTGTACTTATCCTATGTCTTCAGTTGTTTCATATAACCCATTGTCCGTTACCCACGTACTCTTTTGTTACATCCTTCGGTTCTTTGCCCCTAACTCTGATCGGAAGATATATCTCATCTTGGTTGGCGAAACACAATGTTTATGAAGTTAAATGCTTCAGATGATAATAGTTCTTGAGCTTTAGTATCTCCTCTAACATGAAAGAAGGAAATTTGGTATGAATAGATGTTTGTAATCTAAGGTTAACCCTACTAGATCGGTTGAAACAATTTGTTGCTAACTGCCACGCTGAACTATGTAGGATTGATTATTTTGACACCTTTTTCTCCGGTCGACAGCCTACACAAGCCATCAAATTTTGGAAACATTCCTTAAAAGTGAATTATAAAACAAAGAAAACCCGAAAAAGAAGCAGTGTTTGCAAGTTTGATATTTGAAAATCAAATATAAAAAATTAAATGGTTATTAAAAGTGTTCATATTTTTTTGCATGACAGACGAACGTAGTACCCATAACTTACAAGGTTCTTTCCATCCAAACTCCCAATATTAATGATCGGGTTTAAAGAAATTCTTCTATGTGAACATCGATAAAATGGGGATAGATATATCTTTGTGAGAAGGGTATTTGATTGAAATGAGGGATATTATGTGGTGATGTATTACGTACACAATTGTGGATCTTTTCTTCCATGCTTACCGTTTTGGGATGGCTTGTGTAGGCTGGCCGTTCGTCCTATGTATTTGGAGAACTCCTCGCAGCAGTTCCAGATCCAGGTGCAATGGGCGCTGCAGCATGGTACAAAGCTGCGGCTATGGCTGTCAGGGACAAGAGCCTGCACACTTGACCGTTATTATTTCTTTAGTTTTTAACCATATTTTGATACTTATGACATGCATTTCTTAAAACTTGTTATTGAATTTTTTAAAAAAATCTAACTTTTGCATAATGCCGAAAAGCAAATTCATGTGGGGGGAGATTATCATAAATCATGTACTTGAACATGTGGAATGGATTTGAACTTTTGTGGAGTCCCTTCTCCAAAGGGCATTATTGTTATCTACTTATATAATTACAAGTGGTGTGGATACAACAACCCCAGGCTTAAAACTTAATAGTCTTCCCCTGGTGTAGATGGACGTGTTTATATCGTTTCTTTTCTTCTCATTCCTCTCCGACCCCTTCCTCCTCTCGTTTTTTCTTTTCTTCTTTTTTTCCCCCTCCTTTTTCACTATCTCCATGATACTCCAGATTTGGAACCAGAGATAAAGCTTGCATGGACCTAAATCTAACTCTTGGTTTGGAGAAATTATTCGATTGTATCATTTTAGTTAATAATTTTGCACCGTTGAGTGTATTAAAAGAAAAACATAGAAGTGTCTCAATCAGATTTTTGAATCCAGGATTTTATAAAGCAACTGTGAAACAACATATTTGTAGTGGTCTCTTTTTTATTATTATTATTATTTTTTTTTTTTTCTATCAGAAGAGTCAAAGAAAGGGGTTCTAAAATTAAAAACTAATTAGGTTTACTTTCAAAATTGTCCATGAGAATTTGGTTTAAAGCTTAATTTCCAAGAAACACCCAAAATTAAAATCATGCAATTTCCTTCCTATGCATATACAATTTTTATTTATTTATTTTCAAATTTGAACAAATCTTCTCTCATTGATTCGAGATGTATATCTAAAAATTTGGAGACCAAATTTAGAGAGGTTAATTTTTTCTTGTGAGTTGGTCAAAATCTAAAATTGGGTACGCTTATGTTTTAAATAAATAATATTATACCAATACGATCAATTATTTAGGGTTCCACTGCACATGAAGAATTGATTAAAATGAAAGAGTTAGAACCAAGAAGTATATTGAATGGATTATATTATTCTCATTCCTATTCCTACGATTATTATTATTATTGTATATCTTTATAATATGCATGAATTAGAAGAAGGTGCGGAAGCAATAAAATTTTGAGTATAACTAAGTTGTGAAGAGCAGCAGTTGAATAGAATATAATTATTAATGGATGGAAAAGCGGTTGGTTGAATCCATGGCTAATATGGTACTCTGAGGGCTTGGTGGCGCAGCTTTCAACATTTTCTGAATTCATGTGGGCAATTAGTTGGTGGGGAAAAGAAAAGAAAAGAAAAGATGGATAACCCTAGGTGCAGGTGCAACATTGAAGGGAATAATATATGAAATGAGTAACCCTACGTGCCCAGTAGGACCCAGGGTTGACCAAAGTTTTGACCCAATATATATATATAAAGGTAATATTTTGGAAGGAAATGTAATTATTTGAAGTGTGCCTGCCTGGAAACAAGAAGATGGATGAAAAGGTCACGGGGGTTTCAGTGAATAATGCATGCAAAAAGGTGGTCTGGGTTAGAGAACTTTTGTCAAAGTTGATAAAGGTTCAGAGGGCCTTTGTTAACACTGTTACTCTTTATTCATTTCAACCAAAGTATAAGAAGAAGGGAGCGCTGATTCATATGTGGGTTTGGAAAGAGAAATGGTGTCTGGTAGTTGAGTTGAGAGGGAGGAGTGCAGGCTGATTATGCCATCAACTCCCCTTTACCAGAGTGGCACTGAAAAATAGGGCGTCTGTACATTTATCTCTCACTCTGTCCTCCTAGAGAAGAGAGAAAAAGACACACACACACACACACACACACACACACACACACTTTCCTATCTCTTTCTCTCTCCTCCTTACTTTTACTGACGCAATGTAATGATATTCAGTTATAAATATTGGTCTGTGCCGTTCTTAAATGCCCAAGAAAGAGAGTCGTATCCCTTCAACGCAGTGACATGACCAACACCCAATGCCCTCTGCACCTGCAATATACTCCAAACACTAAATCCAAAATCACCTATTATGAGATCAATTTTGTACTTCTTTTTTCTTTTTTCTTTTTTCTTTTATAAAAAAAATTAATACAAAGCAAACAAAAAATGCTTACCCATTCTATATTGAAGTCTGCAATAATTAATTAGCAAACTATCGGTGGGGGAAAAAAATTACAAAGCATCAACTGCCCAAGGGTACAACACTCCATCCCTCGACCTACAATCACAGCACTCTTTCTGCATATTTATTCACTACAAACATAAACAATAAAAATAAAGGAAGATTATTTATCAAGGAGACCATGAAAAAAAAAATGATCCATATACTATAATATAATAATATATGAGATGGGTAGGGAAGGGAAGGGTTAATTAGGTATAAGGGTTGCTTGATCTTTCTCTACTTCACCTTCGGTTGTAATGACTGAGGATACGTAACTGAATGCTACGGAAGTGTCATGGTCAGCGGGTGCAGTAGTAGTAGTAGTAGTAGTTGTGGGCTTGGCTTGAAATTGCTTCTGGCATGCTTGACAAGTGATCTCAAGAAGGGTTGAGTTTATCTGTTTTATTGCCGCTTGTTTAAGAGCTGTAGCCTTATCTAACTCCGCCTGTGCCTGTTGCCTCATCCTCTTTGCGTTCACGAATTCTTCCTCTGCCATTTCTATCTGCCGCTTCGCCTGTTGCCTTGCCTCCTCCGCGTACGCCTTCTCCGCCATTGCCTCTCTTAGCTCTTCCCGCGCTTCTTCTCTAACACCCCCCGGCCCCCGGCCCCCACCTTTCTCATCATCCAACAACTGCACCCTTTTCTTCTTGTCCCCAAAATCACACGACCCGATCGAAAGCTGTAGTTGCGTGGAAGAACCTTCATTTGATGTAGAAGTTGAGAGTTTGAGGTCTAGATTGTGATGGCTATTATTATTATTGTTGTTGTTGTTGTTGTTGATGATGGAGTCGTCGGTGGGGGCTAAGAAGATGGCAGTGGGTGGCGCCGTGAAGTTAGCGTCGCTGGGTGGGCTTGGACTGGAAGCCGTTCGGGACAAACACGCGGGGTGGAGGGTTTGGGATTCTTGGCGGAGATGCCCCATATTGCAAGCATCTTGGTGCTCTATAAAGCTCTCCACCCTATCACCTCAATTAATTAATCCAACTACGTGTATATATTTATTTATGCCGCCTAAAACCCAGTATTTAACTAAACACATGGTTCATCACTTCTAATGCTAAATATGAATTGAATTGATAGTATTTGGTGTGAGGAGGAAATCTGGGAAACGTTGACATAGAATTAAATAATGTTAAAAGGGGATGAAAAAGATTGGATTTGCGAGAAACAAGGGAGAAAGGGTGCAGAAGAAAAGATGATGAGTACCTAGAGAAAACGCGGCCGCAATCGCAAGAGTGGCCACGGGTGCCACAGGTTTTGAGATGGGCCTTGTAATCAGACTGAACGGCGTAGGCCTTGGAGCACTTTTCACAAACCCACTGCTTGTGGTTGCTGTGCTTTCTTCGGAAGTGCTTCTTGATGCCAACCAGATCGCCGAGGGCGTGGCAAGGGTCGTGGTGCAGACAGCTGGGCTCCGGGCAAACGAAAACCCTTTTCCGCACAACAGGAGTCTCCCTCTTCAACAGCTTCCAAGGCACCTTATGCCGCCGTCTGTGCATCTGTAGGTTCTGGTCCCTCTGGAACCCCTGGTTGCAGATCTCGCACACGTACCGGTCCGATTCTAGAAGTGTTTTGGGGGAGAGAGACACCACCTCTGCATCAGGATCTGCGCGCGCGCGCGCGCACACACGCACACACACACACACACACATTACCATCCATCTACTCACTCACAAACTTTACTTCCTTAAACCTAAAATCTTAAAATCAGAAATTGGGTTACCTGGGGTGCCCGCAGGCCTTCTTTTCCTCTTGTTGCTGTTGCTGCTTCCATTTTCTAAGCACGAGTAAGGCTCCGAAGAAGGAAGAGAGAGGGAGGCCGAGGCGGGTGTATTGGCTATCATGCCAAAGTTTTGAAGACCCAAATGATATCTCTTCAGTTGTGTGTAAATAGGAAGGAAGGAATAGATAGATATGAGATGTGAGGGTTGTTTTATAATATGTTTTGTCGAAGGGGAAGGGGAAGGGGAAGGGGAAGGGGAAGGGGAAGGGGAAGGAGGATGGGGCTACCACCTTCCCTCTCCTTGTTTTCTTCTAATAATCCTCATCTTCAGCGGCAAACACACCCCCACAAACAAACAAACAAAAACAAAAACAAAAACAAAAACAAAAACAAAAACAACACAAACTTCATTACGATCACTCCCAAACTCCTAAACAATACAATACGCCTACTCTGCTGCCCTTCTCCCGCACCCGTTAGAATTAAAAAGCGGAAGAAGAAAAGGGTGGGCGGGTGAATGGGAGGGACTAATTAAAATGTGTGGAAAGAGAGGAACAGCTTTTATAAAGCTCACACTGAAGATGTTGTAAAGTAAAGTCAGGTTCCAAGGAGGACATGGTCGTGAATCAAATCATAATTCCCTCCCCCCAGACGCTCATCATTAAACAAAACCACTTACATCTAATCACATATGAAAGATGCATATTCATTAACAACACAATTAGCATGAGTAAGATGATTGTTCTGTTCTGTTCTGTTCTGTTCTGTTCTGATCAATAATCATTTTGTTTTAATATCCTGTGGGGACGAGTGGTGGGCCGTGAGTTGTCACCATCATGGGCTTCCTCACTTCCTTAGTGGGTTGGGCCGAACCTTCTCTCCCTCATCCCCTAATTACCTCCATGTCCTTTTCCCTCCTCTCTCATTGCCTTCTCTTTGTCTACTTTCGTCTACTCTCATTATATGTTTTGTTCACTTTTATATGTTTGCTATCTTTTACTATATTATTCCAACCACTCTTTTATCTTCTTTCTATTTTCTTTTTCTCTTCTAACTCATTGCTTCTGCTTATTTGAACATACGTAGCCAAATATTAACTTCAGGGGGATCATAAAAGTGGCTAAATTATTAGTGAATGAAAAGGAGGCTTAGAAGCATAATTTTGGTTGAGGAGTGAATGAATGAATGAATGAATGAATGAATCTAAGGAGGTGGTGGAGGGGATGGGAGGGGACAATGGTACGTGGGTGCTTGCTTTTTCATGTCCTCTTTCCTTTGGGACTACACTCATAATCTCTTACATTTGTTCCCATTTCTTTTTCCACCTTTCAATCCACTTCCTTTCTTAACTAAACTCATTCTCCAATCATAATCATTACACTGTTTCTATTACTTTCTCTTCTTTTTTTTTTTCTTTCTTTTTTTTTTTTTTTTTATCAATCTATGCTTCAACTCCCACATTCCTATCCATTAATCTACACTTGATTATACATATATATATATATATATATATATATATATATATATATATATATATATATATATATATATATCTCTTCATCAGCTTAACCATAGGACAAAAACCCAGAGCCGCTATCCAATGGGCCATCGGGGTCCCAACGGATGAATACTTATTTTTATATGAGAAGATATGATGAGAGGAAAGAAGCAACACAAGATTGTTTGTAGTAATATGAGGATGGGCGAATAAGATGTGAATTAAGGAAGAAAAGCATTTCATAATGATGTATATAAATTGGTTTGCATTATGGGAACAAAAGAAAAGCCAAGAAATTAAAAAAAATGAAAATGGTTGGTTGGTTGCATTAAGCCACTGGTTGAGTGGAGAATCTATAACCAAACTTGAGTCACAAGCCTGCTCTGCTCTTTTCACAAACTCCACTTTTTGTTTTCCTTCTGATCGATATTCTTTTAGCTCAAAACAAGATAAAACCCCTAAAAGCAGATAAGACGACCGACTAACATCCTCCATTTATTTATTTATTTATTTATTTATTTATTTATTTTATTATATAAACTACACTTTTGTTTTTCAAAAAGGGGATGTGTATGTAAAAAATAAACAAAAATAATTGAGAGAATTATTGAGAAATAAGAAATAGAAACAGTAAGTGGTATTCAGAGAGAATATATTTGGAATTAAAGAAGAAATGAGGTAGCTATATATGGAAACATCAAATCATGAGAGACAGGAATAAAAAGAAAAATAAGAAGTTGACATATAAGTTGTGTTGTGTGATTGGGGCCATATAGAACGAATGAATAATAATACTAATAGTACAAGAAGGGGAAGGTTGGTACATATCAAAAATTGAAATGGAAGTTAGTGGTTGATAGATGAAGGTGGAAAAAGTAAGTTTGTATAATTAATTAGAGCAATGGAGATGGGCAATGGGCATGCAGAGAAGCAGATGCATAGGAGAAGAAGAGCCTACCCCCAACCCTGTGTTATTATTATCTATATATATATTGAAAAACGTCAATTAAAATGGGAATTTTGGAAGAGACAAATACATATTGGTGGATGATTTGTGTATTAAGGACAGGATTGAAGAGGGAAGGGTGTGGGATGTCGGGTTTGGGCTTCTACTTCTTGTCGAAGGATGATTACAAAAAAAATTAAAGAAGCGGGCATGTGTGTGTGGATGTGGGTTTCTCTCTTTTTATCTTTTTGGTTGTAAATGTGTAGCCTTTTCTTGGAAGATGACCTTTTAGTCTCCATGTGGCTCTCTATCGCCTTTCACTTCCAGTGTCATCTCACATGCAACACAAAAACACGTACACCCCTTTGCAAATATATGAATGCTATAATTAAATTAACATTTTAGAAGAGTGGCGATAACATAAATCTTCCATGCAACCGAGTGACACCCCAAAGGCATTCCATTCCAAGTAAAGTAAAAAGAAACAAAAAGCGGTGTGCAGAGAAAAGAAAGGAAAAGGAAAAAGAAAAAAAAAAAAAAAGCTGAAGCAGTGAGTGGGTCTGTGGTAAGCAAAAGCATGGCATGCAGTAGGCTCTGGGTGAGGGAAGGATTAATAAGCATATATTTAGGGTTTAGATGAAAGAAAGAAATAAAGAAATAAAGAAAGTTGGGGGCAACAAAGGGTAATCATCAACTTGGGGTTGCAGCTGGGGGCCCATGGAGGTTACGGTTAGGCATCTCTTCTTTCTTTCTCTCTTTCTTTCTTTCCTTCTTTCTTTCCTTCTTTTTTATGTTGTAAAGTTGAGAGAGAGATGAGTAGCGATGACTCAAGAAACAGACCATGTGAGTGGGGGAGGGAAACTCATATCATCTTTTAAATCCAAAAAATACATCTTTTTTTCCACCCAAATTAATTATTAATTATTAATTAAACCCCTAAAAAGTCAAACCTCACTTCATCCCAATTATATATATAATTTAATACTAACTTCGATTATGTCTCTCATAAATCTTTGCAACTTTTGCTTTTACCCTTAAAACTATTTTTTTTTTTTTATTATTATTATTATTATTATTTTGGATCCCCAGTTTTCCAGTACATTTGTTTGGTTCATTCGTAAGCCCAAAACTTCAAGTCACCAACCTGGTCTGCTTAATAGAATTGTGGGAGCCCATTCCGGAAGGAGAATTCCAGTTGCAAAATTGTTCGGGCCAAACATATAACTGCAACGAACAACACATACACATACCTGCATTGCACGAATAGTGTGAGAGTACCCACAGGCCATTACACAAATTTCTTGTTATTATTATTGTAGATGAGATGCGGGCAGGGCAGGGAACCTATATCCAAACACATCGTTGAAGGTTTCTATGTCATTTGGAACTGTTCTGAGTTTGTTCAACTGAAACTACTTCGGGTTTAAATAAAAAATTGAGGAACTGACCCACCAAAAATGAATTCAATTTCTGGACGAGTATTTCATCATAAAAGAGCGTTTGACACTTGAGAGGAAGAACAATAATGTATTGGACAAACTTCAGATTAAAACAAAAGCGTTGCAACTATTATACTGGTACAAACTCCGTCCCCAAGTTCGTGTCTGGCACCATCATCCATCCTGTCACCATACTGCTCAGCTCTTAGAGCATAATATCTAAACAAATTGCTGTCATGTCACCAAGAAGACAAAAAAAAAAGGACTGCTGCAGGTAACTTTTCTACATAGAAACCTATGAATATGAAAAGTTAAAAGAAACATGACTCTGTCTTCTCAGCATTAAGTGATGGGTGGTACCAGGACTACTCGCACTTGATGGATCGATATATGTGGCGAACAAAAAGCAAAGCTGCTCGAAAACCAATAGCTCCAAGCATCAGGAAGAAGCCATAGCAGACACAGGCCATGTAGCCAAAGAAAAACGATGTTTGCATAAACCCAGACATATCAGAGCGAGCATAGTAGTAGTACAAACAATACGCATAGATAAATAAGCCAGTTGACCCACCGCAAAGAAAAGATCTGCAAACGAATGAAGTCAAAGGAACAAATTAATCATGGCTTTATATTCCAAGTCACAGTGCTCGAAAGGTCTACATCAATAGTTCTATGGTATATCAAAGATTCAAATACCTACATAAACTGCCACCTCATCCAATATTGAAAATACCAGCACGTAAATGCAATCTAAATATATTAGTATTCATGGATAGATGTTAAATCTGACGTCTGTGTCATGGTCTAAGCGAAATGCATTCCAAACAACGAATCATAAAGTAACAGTTGCACAAACAAAACACTTAGGTCTGTCACATTAACGACTACTATGAGAAATCTGACAGCTTTCAGTATTCATACAAACACCTTTCTTGCATGCTTAGGCAACCAACTTTTTTTCAAAGTAATCAAAGCTACCAGAAGAGTAATGTTCAAGACAGGGGAAAAAGGGTGATGATAAGCAACTATAAAGCACGGAGACGCTAATATAGGAGAAGGATCAGTGTTCGGACACATGTCCGACACGCAAAATTGCGTCCCCCCTTGATTATTATTTTTTTTAATTTTGGAAACGCAGTGCGTCACAGACACCCATATAAAAACCCAAATGGCCAAACCTGATCGGCAGCGTTGGCGGAGGTGGTTGGCAGCACATAGACAATCGGCCGTAGGGAAAGAAAACATGATTCTTTTTTTTTTTTTTTTTTTTTTTTCTTGGAACGACAATCATCCTGAATGACTATCATTAACTTTTCAGAATTTTTACCTTGTAAACAAAATTATTTCTCATAAATGCCATGTTCAACAAGAAATCATGTCATAATTAATGAAACAGGCTTCATCCTGCCTCTATTATCATCAGAAAATTGGAGCAAAAAAATGAACAAAAATAATATCCACTTGAATTATTCTACAAATAATTAGGATTATAATTTATAAGCTTGAAAAAGGATGAAAAGGACGCACACATGACAAAAGTTTCAAAATTACTAAAGAATGTAACTAATCATTAGCTAGCTACAAAGGGGCAGTAGTTGCATACCTCCACCACCATTCATGATCCTCGGCAGCAAGTTGGAAGTATGTTAATGCCACAGTAATGAATGCCGTAACTATCAGGAGAATAATGAAGACAAGAAACAAGATGCTGTATATGGTGTAAATCCTGTGGCCCCACACACTGGCAAATATGTAGTATAACTCAATGTATATGGCACTGAAAGGAAGGAATCCAGCCATTGCCATCTGTGGAATTGTCCCACGGTACCAAGGCAGAGGTGGAATCTCTCTAGGATATTTAGTGGTACGCACTGGAGCTTGAAATTCAGCCTTGCTGTTTTTTCCAGCAATTCCACCCAACACCAGCAAAGGCGATGTTACAAGAGTCCATATGAGAACTATGACAACAATAGTACCAAAAGGAAGGGCAGCAGTTGCTGTATAGGCAATGGCAACGGTATTTAGAAAGCAAAATGTCAGAAAAAGAGGCCCACAGAAAAGGCATCCCGTCAACAGTAGATTCCTAACCTATCATTTAGAAATCAAAGACCTTGTTAGCCCAAAATACTGAAGTAATTGAAAGAAAATAATTCAAAGAGAAAGTACCCAGTTTGTTCCCTCGAGCTGGCAGTAAAAGGAAGTTGCGATATAGCCAGCAATCCCAGATGTGAGAGCATAAATTACAACTAGTGCAGTGAATAATGCCCCTCGGTTGTATGGATAAAACACTCCAACAAGCGCAAGTATGAAAATGAACACTGTACTGTAGAATTTATGTACAAAGTGTCAACACAAAAATGTTGGGGATGGGGGAACCAGAGGTTCCTAAATAGTAGCTGTGATGGTTGACAGGACTATTACTTACAGTGTAAATAGTTGGGTACCAGAACCAAGACAGGCTGCAAAAAGAGACTTGTGTTTCGGGTACCTAAATACATCACCATGTATGTATTTCCATCCAGTCTCTTCCTGGTCCTCAGCTGATTCCTCATCATGGGCATATCTATATCATAGACACAGAAGGGTAACATACAAAGACACTGGCTCCCGTAGAATAAGGCACGAAATTGAAATGACAGGCAGAACAAACAATGGAAAAAAGAACATTAAATCTTCTTACTTGACAAAGTCATTTTTAAGCACTCGCATAAGAATGGTGGCAAGAAATCCAGTAAGGAGCAGGACAGTTACACATGAGTTTATAATTGAGAACCAATGAATTTCCAAATGATGAGGCAGTGACGACGATTGGGAGTACTTATCCATCCTATTCTCAAATGGGGTGGTTGTCTCCTTCCATTTTACAGTGTATAGAAATTCGACATCAACTTCCTTATCCTCTGTGAGATCAACAAGAGCATTGGGGTCCGTTCTGACATTTATTTCAACAACACGATCCTTGTTATAAAATATATCAAAATGGATATGCTTGTATAGGTAGTATTTGAAATCACTCGGTTCTTTTCCTTCCTTGTCAACCTTTCCTATGAAACCCCAAATTGGCAAATCATCATAATACATTTGAAAGTAGTAGTCCTTGTCTACTGCAGCACGGAATTTAGCAACGTCTTCCTTTGAAAGCTTTTTCTGGCAAACAGAAGTGGCATCCTTCTCCTGCAAGAAGTCAAGTTTGTATGGGGCACTAACTAAACGATCTCCATTTAATACTTCACCAAGAGCCTCCTTTTTCTCCTTCACGTCATCTGCAATTTAAATTCATATAATTGGTTATCCAAATTCCAACTAACAAATATCCTTCTGGAAGCTTGGGGGAATTAGCACAAGCGACACACACCTGGTACGCAGAATGGGAGATCGAAGTAGCGGTAAGTTTCACTGTCACCAAAAAAGAAAATGCATTATGTCAGATGAAGTGTCGGGTAGCGAATTACAACATCTTCTAACGCCTATGAAGCTGCATCCTATACTTTTCATAAGTTAGAGTCGCGAGTAAATCTTATTTCAATGAACCAAAATGAATCGACAAAAAAAAGAAAAAAAAAGAAATGAAGTTAACCCGTTAGCATGAAAGATGGAAATTCAAATATTCTAGCAAGAAAGCACGCCACAATACAAAAACAGGGAGGCTGTTACTTTGTTTAGGAATAAACAGAATATCTTGAAGACGGTATCTCGAGTGTCTTGAATATTCCCCATGTATTTACCGGTAGACGAACATTAAACAGAAAAAAAAAAATGCAGTAAGTTAGGTCGACGATTTAGCAGATCAGAAGTAACATTTCCGGTCAATGCATTGACTGCATAAATTAGCTCAGATCTGGGTTGAAATCATCAAATCAACAAGTAATTCAATCTAATGAAAGCTAGCGGCTACAAAATTATGAATCAAATAGTAGCGGAGGAGAAAACAGTGATGAAATGGTAGATCTTGTAAAAGAATGAAGAAGAGGGGCGTAAGGGAATTGAGTAGAAGAAGGTGGCATTACCTCGGATTATGAAATGGGCCAACTTTGTTAGCATAGAGAGGAACAGGATCTCCATCTTTATAGCGATGATCCGATCCATCAGATCTCACCTGAACAGATCCGCAGAGGAAAACAAGTAAGGCGATGAATACCACCGCCCCAAATCTTCCCATTGTGAAGGAAGCAGAGAGGTGGAAGCAGGGAGTGGTAAGAGAAGAGGAGGGAGAGAAGAAAGGGAAATGGGAAGAAAGGGATGGGATGGGATTGCGATAATGGGGGGTTTAGAAAAAATGAGGAGGGAAGAGAGCGTTTTAAGGTCGGAAGTCGATGAGGGGTTGGATTAAGGCTGGGGCTTGTTTGCTGGGCCTGAGCCTGAGACTGCGCTCACACGCCCACACACACTCGAACTGAAAGAGATGTGGCGTCGTTTAAAGACGTTTGATGCCTCACCTACGCCGACAGTGGCGGTCTTTGCAAGGCCACTTCTTCGCCCTTTCCTTCCTTTTACGCTTCCACCGTCTCTTTTCCCTAGTGTTTGACATTACCATCCAGCTTCTTTTTTATTTATTTATTTATTTATTTATTGCTATTTTCATCTTCATCCAACCATTTAATTCAGTTGGGTAACAATTTAATTATGTATTAATTCTTTCCATTTCTTTTTAACAACTTACAATTTCCCAACGCACCCAATACTTTCGTTCTACTCAAAACTTTTAATTTAGTAGAACGGTTTAACATAATTTAGCATCATTCACAAATATTCATCTTATAGTTTTAATTTTTATATACTAAAATAAACGAAACTTATTAAGTTGGTAGTTAATGACACCGTGAGATGAGATGACATTTCCACACTAGGAAGGAGTTAATAAATTGGATTATATGGTCTTTAAATATAGAAAAATTGTAACGAGTAGGAAAAGGTTGATATATATATATATATATATGTATATGTATTTTATTCTCTCTTGGGTTTAAGGTTTATATATAATTTATGTCATCTTAAAGAAAAAGAACCCCACCACTTACCCATAACAAGTCCACACAGCAGCTATAGAGTTAAAACTTAAAGCACAACTTGTTTTTGGCAAGAGAAAATAAGGCAATTCATTGCAATGACGCGTATATAATATTAATTAAAAGATATCGTCCCCAAATAACTAATATGATGGAAACATTTGGCATATATGGGTCCAAGATTATAAATGATGTTAAAAGTTGTTTGACGAGCTATTGAAATTTTTGTAGTGAAAGATATAAAACTAGTTTGAAAGTGATTGAAACGAATGTTTACATACTAGTTTAAATTATGGATATGAAGTCCTAAGGTTTGAGTAATGGATATTACGGTTCGCGGAAAGAGAAGGTTGGATTTGTGGGTCTAACAACAAAAATGAGCAGCAGTTCATTAAGGTGTGTGAACAACACAGTGGATGGAGCTAAGCAAGGGCGTGGGTTTGCTGGCAGACACCTAATTAAGAATTAAGAACCTGGACGAACTAAATTGAAAACAACAAAATGAATCTAACCTTACACCAATCAACAACGGTGGTATTATAATTATAGTCTAGATTTAGAAAAATCAGAAAATAGTTATAGAGGCGAGCGATGAATATCAGAAATGAAATACGTAATCGATAGGAAGACATCAGAGACGTTGCGCATAACGATGAAAGCATAAAAAATTGAAAATATTTGATGCAAGAAAAGTTTAAAATAATGAAAAAGACCAATGAATGCCTCGAAAAGTATCTAACTGGCCTTAGGTCCACCAGTTGAATTCGAGACGGCAGGCTGGGCTCCCAGAGAGAAAAGGGAACTGAGAGAGAGAGAGAGAGAGAGAGAGAGAGAGAGAGAGACCAGAAAGCGTAGCAGGCAGCAGCGACACAGCGGAAACCGCCCATCGTCCTCTGTCACCACCACTAGCACTTTACCAGCAACCACCAGGTGCTGCTTTCTTTCTCCTCCATTTCTTATTTTCCCTTTACGGACTTGTCCTTCCTTTTCCTCTTTATATTTGTTTAAATCCACATAGCTTCTATTGGGCACGAACAACAAAATCGTCAGATCCCGCTTGTTTTAGGGTTTATGTGAATATTTCATTTTGGCTCGTGATGTCGTTAAACTGCCGTCTGAATGAATTCATCTCCACTATATGTCGCGTCCGTTTGGATTCAGGCGATACTGGACAGGCTAACACTACGGGTTCTGTTGTCGTTTTTACTACCAAGTGCCCCATTTTCGATCACAATTTAAGAATCGGTGATTAATCGGCGATAGAAAGGGTTTCTGGCCGGAACCGGAGTGGGACACCCTGCGTGGGCTTATTTATGCAGCTTTGATTTTTTTTACGTTTGCCGCAAGAAAACGACATTTTTTCCATTTATTGAATGCTCTTTTTATGTGCGGGGAGAAGTATCTTCCAATTTTCTAAATTTTGGATTTCCCCGTTGTTCCACAGTTCGAGGAGACAGAATGGCGCGCTGAGTTGAGCTTAGTACAAGGTCAGTTTCCTTTAATTATTGAAAGGAATCTAGCAAAATGCCGTTATATTACCCACATTTCTTCTTGATTCTCTCATAACCTTTACAAGCAATGGAGTTTCATCTCGGTAATGTTACGATATAATTTGTTAAAATGAATTCCACGCCCACTTTCATGATTTTGCAGATTCTTAGTAGCTGAAAATGGTTGATACAAATTCAATCGATGTAATTCTGGACTTCTTAAAACGGAATCAGTTCACGAGAGCCGAGGCAGCATTGCGAAGTGAGCTCTGTAACCACCCAGATTTGAATGGGCTTCTCAAGAAACTCACGCTTGAAGAGAAGAGTAGCGGGGACACGTTGGAGGTAGAAAATGGGGACAAACCAATGGTGGAGAACCGACTGGCAGGTTCACAAATTAACTTTGATGTCTCCAAGGAACTTATTGTCAAGGAAATAGAGTGTGGAGGTGGTAGAAATGGTTCTGAAAGCAAATGGAAAAATGATTGTGTGTATGGAGAGAGGAATAAATCAAATGAAGCAGTTGGAACAAGTGATAGGAGCTTCACCTTTTCTCAAGGTTCAGACGATACCGTGCTTGATTTATATTCATGGAAAGTTAAATCTAGTAATGGTCTGTCTGGAGTTTCCCAGAATGATGGGGTTAAGGATGCAAACAACTTTCCTGAACTTCAGGTATCTGACAAATCCGGATATCATCCTGGAGAAGTTTCTGAATCAAGAAAAGCCAACTTCAAAACAGGTGGAAGTGTTATTTCATCTGGTGAAAAGAGAGACTTTTGGCATGGAAATTCTAGCACAGCAAATGTGGAAACCAAATATGACATTTCCCAAAGATATGAACCAAAGGAACTAGATCAGCAAGTTAAGGCTGCCTCTGCATACGTTAATGAAAACACTGCAGATATTTCATGGTATAAAGGTAAAGATTCTTCATCATCAGATTTGTTGATTGATTGTTCTGTGAAGACTGTTTTTCCATTCTCCAAGGGAGATGTGTCAAACAGTTATGATAGCACGATTTGTTCTGACAAACTAGATGCAAAGAGAAAAGCAGAGGTGAATGATATAAGGGCAACAATTAAAGAGCAGGTAGATGAGGTGGGAAGAACTTTATATTTTGGCAGATCTCAGGATAATGCTGAGCAAAAAACTCTAAGCAGTTTAAGTTTAGCTCTCGTGGCTGAAAGTCAGAAGGAGGAATTGCCTCGATTGCCACCTGTTAAACTTAAGTCTGAAGACAAGCCTTTGATTCTTAGTTGGAAGGACAACTTTGAACGTGATGGACAAATTGCAAAATTTACTAGCATTGACAGCTCCCTTCTTATAGGGTCCTATCTAGATGTTCCTGTTGGGCAAGAAATTTCGTCTTCTGGTATGCTCTTACACTATAGAGGCAATTCCTTTTACTCTATAGCAATTTGATACTTTCCGAACAAGTTTTTGTTTATTGTCATCCTTTCCTTATAATTTTGATGCTCTTCTTTCCTCGTGCTATCTCGATTTAAAATTGGGATAGAGTAGAATTGGGTCAGCTGGATTGACACTTAATAAAAAAAAAAACCTTTTCTAATGTAAAAGTAGTTCCATCCTAATTATTATTAGGCTTTCTTGGTGGTCACTTAATTTTTCTTGACAACAACAATTTTAATGGTTCAAAAGTGCAGCTGAGCAGGTTTTCTAGATGTAACCAAGACAACATCATTATGGCAAGGTCACCTGATCTTTTGTTTGATCAATTCATGCTTAGTACTTCAGTATTTCATTTCAACCACATGCTAATTGCTAACATAAGTCTTTTGTGTTTCATATCTGATTCAGAGTTTTCTAATTGCTAACAAGCGATTTTCTTTCAAAGTTTCAGTTTCATATCTGATTCAGAGTTTTCTAATTGCTAACATAAGTCTTTTTTGTGTACTCATCGTGTAAATTCCATTTTAAGTATTCAAAGGATATAATGTTGAGATTAAATTGAAGGTGGAAAGAGGAATGCTGGTGGCAGTTGGTTGTCTGTTAGCCAGGGAATTGCAGAGGATACATCTGATTTAGTTTCTGGTTTTGCCACTGTTGGTGATGGCTTAAGTGAGTCTCTAGACTATCCTAATGAGTATTGGGACTCTGATGAATATGATGATGATGATGATGTTGGATACATGCGGCAGCCTATTGAGGATGAGACATGGTTTTTGGCTCATGAGATTGATTATCCAAGTGACAATGAAAAGGGAACAGGGCATGGAAGTGTTCCAGATACGCAGGATAGAGCTCAAACCAAAGGTGAGGATGATGATCAATCTTTCGCTGAGGAGGACTCTTACTTTTCCGGTGAACAATATTTTCAATCAAAACATATTCAGCCAGTTTCAACTGCAGAGGATCCTATGGGGTTGACTGTGACTGAAATGTATGGGAGGACCAATGAGAATGATTTAATGGCTCAATATGATGGGCAGCTGATGGATGAAGAGGAACTGAACTTGATGCGTGCTGAACCTGTGTGGCAAGGTTTTGTCACCCAGACTAATGAGCTGATAATGTTAGGGGATGGGAAAGTTGTAAACGAGTCTAGAAAACCAAGATATGATGATATTGGTGCGGATGATGATCAACATGGTTCAGTTAGATCAATTGGTGTGGGGATCAATAGCGATGTGGCTGATATTGGCAGTGAAGTACGTGAAAGCTTGATGGGAGGCAGCAGCGAGGGGGGAGATTTAGAATACTTCCATGACCACGCGGTTGGAATTGGTGGCTCCCAACTTCCGTATAATGATTCAGACAAAAAATATTTGGATAGATCTAACAGGGATAAGAAGAGCTCTAGTAAACATCAGTCAAATAAACAAACATCTAGGAATGATACAAGCACGTACGCACAGATACAGAACCCAGGTGATGGGGGATTTTCATTTCCCCCACCGTTGAGCGAGAGACAATTGGTACAGGCATGTTTGAGCAAATCTTTGTGGTCTAACAACCCTAGCAGAGTGATTAATGATGAAAATGATACTTCTTTGAATGCTTTGATGCAATCTAACAACAATATACTGGCTTCTTGGGGGCCAAAAAATTCTGATTCTTCACCTGATAATAGTCTTAGGGATGAAAACAATGCTGATGCTGTAAGGTCCGGTAGTTCAAGTCCTTCCATGCTTTCCAATTATCATTACACGGAAAGAGGGCACACCAAGATAGAAAATGATGATAAAATTAGTAGCGTAAGGGAAGAAGATCCTGTGGCATCACTTGAGGATGAAGAGGCAGCTGCCGTGCAAGAGCAAGTAAGGCAGATAAGGAGTCAAGAGGAGGAATTTGAGTCTTTCAACCTCAAAATTGTTCATCGTAAAAACAGGTATGCATTGGATGGCACCCATCAATTTTTAATTGATCAATCCTTGTTTCTTATCTGAGATTCTGCTATTGAGTGATCTGAGGACTGTGATTAAACCTGTACACATAATATTTAAGTAGTACTTTTGTCATTGTTCTTTTTTGTCTCCCGTAATAAAAAATATATTCTCTACTATCTTCTCATAAGAAATCTCCATGCTTCTTTTACAAGTCTCTGCGCCTTCAGATGCTGTATCATCTCTTACCCTCTAGGAGTCCATGATGTCTTACTTGCTCCAATTATATGAATTATGTCATTTCTGTTTCATGACTGATTCGTACTGTTTTTTTTTTCCAATTTGCTGATGGGGATATAGATTTAAATGAGAAAAAAGAATTGGTTCTTTTTCTGTCATTTGGATTGCTGGAATGTCCGAAGGTGTGTGGATTTTCACATGGGGGGAAGAGATTAGATTCTTAATTGACCAAATGGCAACTGTTTTTTCTTTCTTTCTGAACTTCCATCCCTTCATGCTTCGTTTTATGTGAACTGTCTCATTCTTTGGCTTGTTGACAACATTTTCCATATAATATTCCTTCTTTTTATAATTTTTCATATAGTATCTCATTAAAATTTTCAAAATTAGACAATGTTCCTATGGGATTTTGATGAATAATTCTTTTGAGATTGCATACGAATATTTGGGCCTCTGTCTCTTTATTCGAGTGGTGGAAGACTTCATTATTTGTTTGTTTTTATATTTATCTTTATTTTTATTGTTATTTTGTTATTCTTATTATAAAACGGGAGTTATTCTTTTGTCTTTTTATTGTAGCAAGACATTTACTTTGTTTAAGCTCTTTGGGAGAAAAAAGAATCTTCTGGAGCATTTTTTGAGTCTGTTGTGAATACTTACTAATAAGTACGCCCAAAGTTTTAATCGTTGTGTTATTTTTACTTAGAACTGGCTTTGAGGAGGACAAGAATTTCCATGTGGTATTAAATTCTGTAATAGCTGGACGCTATCATGTCACTGAATATCTTGGGTCAGCTGCATTCAGCAAGGCTATACAAGCACATGACCTGCACACAGGCATGGATGTATGCATAAAGATTATAAAGAACAACAAAGATTTTTTTGATCAAAGTCTTGATGAAATAAAGCTTCTAAAATATGTTAATAAGCACGACCCGGCAGACAAATACCACATTCTACGACTATATGATTACTTCTACTATCGGGTAAGTGCTGACTGGTCATACATGCTTATTTCAGTGATGGATTATTTTTTCCTTGTCCAGTCATGTATAGTCTTTTGTAGTAATTGTTTTTAAACAGACATTAATAATTCCCTCAGATTTTCAAGGGTATATGAAATACGTAATATGGAAAATTAGCATTTATTGTCATTCTTTTTCCTTAAATTTGTCTCATTTTTGGTTGAATTGTACCCCCTTCCCCTCCAGGAGCATCTGTTAATTGTGTGTGAACTTCTGAAGGCAAACCTATATGAGTTTCACAAATTTAATAGAGAATCAGGAGGAGAAGTATACTTCACTATGCCGAGATTGCAGGTGTGTGAGGGTGAATAATTTTTGTTAAACTTTTTGACAGTCGCATTGTGCTAAACCAATTAAAATGATTCGTTGCAGTCCATTACAATTCAATGCTTGGAGGCACTTCAGTTTTTACATGGTCTTGATCTTATACATTGCGACTTGAAGCCTGAAAATATACTGGTGAAAAGTTATAGTAGATGTGAGGTGAAAGTTATCGATCTCGGAAGTAGTTGTTTTGAGACAGATCATCTTTGCTCCTACGTTCAATCCCGATCCTACCGTGCCCCAGAGGTTATCTTGGGACTTCCGTATGATAAGAAGATAGACATATGGTCTCTTGGCTGTATCTTGGCAGAACTTTGTACTGGCAATGTAAGTTTTACTCAACCACGTATATCAACTATGTTTGTTATATTTATCGTTTGAGGTTTGTGTTAAAGTAGTTTCTAGGTTTCAGAATTGAATAATCAAATCCTTACGTGACAATTTTTAAAATAAAAAGATAATAATACAGAATGTAATAGTAATAATTATATTATTATAAACAAATAATTACAATAAGAAAACCCTTCCGTTCCCCCTTCCTCCTTCCCTCCCTTCCCCAACGCGGGCGCCCATCTTCTTCTCTCCTCTTCCTTTTCTTCTCCACCCGTCTGCCTCACGCCACTAACCTTACCTTGCCGTTCCCGATATGTTTCCTTCTTCATTTTTTTTCTTTTAGACAGGCTCTGTTTTATTGTTAGGAGTGGGTTATTTTTCACATTGACGAAGAAGATGGTGAGCTGAGTTTTTTTTTCAGCTTGAAGAAGGGGGGGGGGGGGGGGGTTCAGATTGAAGAAGACGTTGCTGTTATTACTAATTTTTTCCTTCTCTTAAGATGGATAGGTAGTGTCACAACCCGAAATTCGAGACTTGGAATCAAGGACGAGAGCAACAGACTATGCAAGGAAAACACGTAGAAAAAAGAGGAAGAAGATTTTACGGAAAAATTTTAGCAATTAAGAAAAAAAGTTCCAAACAAAGACAAATGTTTATGTGATACATGAAGTTCATAAGAGAAGTTAATGGGGTACCAAACGTATGATATGACAATGCATGACTGTGCAGACTCCTAGACGCCCCGGGTCACCCCTCTGTGGCATCATGGCTCCCGAGCACCCACCTGCCTCGATCAGTGGCATCGTTCACCTGAAAAAAAAAAAAAAAAAAAGAATCGTTTCTTTAGAGTTCTTGTACAAAACGCATTTGTAGTTCCTTTTCTAAGTGACTAAAGTTTTTTGGGGGGTTAAATTTCATACTCATCCAGTAGCATTTTTATTTTTATTTTTATTTTTATTGTTAATATGCTGCTGAAAATAGTTCATATGATATTTCGCTTGCAGGTTCTCTTTCAAAATGATTCACCCGCTACATTACTTGCACGAGTGATTGGAATTATAAGTCCTATTGATCAAAGTATGCTTGCCAAGGGACGAGATACATACAAGTATTTTACCAAGAATCATATGCTGTATGAACGAAATCAGGTAAGAATATGCTATATCGTAAAATATTTCAATATCTGGAACTGTGATATGAAAGCCTCCATATTCTTCAAAGCCATTCATTTAGTTCTCAAATATCCTGCCTGATATGTTATAATATGAGATGTTTGTTTCAGTTTGTTACAACGCACATGCGATTTCATGTTTTCCTTTTTTCTTTTTTTCTTTTTTATTATTATTTTTTATCTCAATTGCTTATTTTTCTCACACAATTTACAGAATGAGCTCTTATGGCGAGGTGAAGTATTTGATGCAAGTATTTAGAAATTCATCTCTCTCACATTAGTTAATTCCAGTTGGTGAAGATATCTTTTTAGGATCTCATTTGTTAACTTTTTTTTTTTTTTTTTTTTTTTTTTTTTTTAACTGCGAGTGGTTAAGCCATGATAAATAATAACAGAAAAAAGTTGTAAGAATGCACGCTTCTGGAGGGGGACATAATTGTTCCGTTTGGAGGGTTAGGAAAAAATCTACCTATCTTCCTGCTTACTCCTTACTCTAAAAAGGATGAAATTTTGAAAAAAGAAAGCGAAAAGAAAGTCTCAAAAAACTAAAAACATCCAGTGATAAAAAGAGAATATCATTTCACGTGGTCAATACTCGTCATACCAGATAACCTCGACAAGATTAGAAAATGCAAAGATCTTTTTTATTATTATGTTTATTTATTTATTTTAATATTATTATTCTTAAGCAGGCTTTTATTAAGGAAACAAAATGAAAGAATACCCGAGAAAGAAATTTAAAAAAAAAAAGAAGAAAGAGTACATGAGGATACAAAAAAAAAAAAAAAAAGGAGCCTAATTAACCCAAGAAAAGGTATGGGGATGAAATAAAAGTCAAAAAAATATTTTTCAGTGAACTCGAAAGAAAAACATGAAATCTAATAAGGAACCACCCTACAGATCTTTCAACTCCAAAGGTTTTATTATTTTTTTCCTCCAAAGCCCCTAGGCCCCCTACAAAATAGCAAAAAGGCATGCAGACCACAACCTGCTACCCTTACTCCAGAAGGGGGAATGGGAAAGAAACTCCTCCATGTAACTACAACTCCTTGGCCAGACCAGACCATATTATAGGAAAAAGCCTCGAAGAAACACCTCAAGGTCAACACCTTCCCAGAAGAGGTCTCTTATCAAATTTTCACTATCATTAATGAATATCATAGTCGCATAGACCTTGGAAACCAGAAAAAAAGAAAAAAGAATGGGACGGTTGGAAAAAATAGCCTGAGAGAAAGGGATCAGTCTTCCACCTAGGGAAATATTTCTTCCATCTGGAAGTGCTCTAAGAAAAGTGAGCACGAGAGAGACGAGCAATGCTTGTGAAAGTGCTCCAACAAGAATGAGCACAAGAGAGGTGATCAACGCTGTATAAGTGCTCTAAGAGAAGAGCGCATGAGAGAAACGAGCAACACTGTGGAAATGCTCTGAGAGGAGGGAGCACGAGAGACAAAAAACGATTTATGGAAGTGCTCAAAGTGGATAGTATGCATAAGTCATGTGCTCTCTTTCAACTGACAGAAGTGTTAACAAAAAGATTTCACAACTTACTGCTTCATGAGGTAGTATTCAAGTAAGTATTCAAGTTGAGAATGAATGACAGATCACTCAACTTGAAAGGAATGTCTAAGGATTAGTCTTAACGTAGTAGATATTTATTTAACTACCTAGTGTGTGGGGGATTTATTTAGATTTCCAGTTATCCAAGAATTTATTTAGATTTACTTTTGCTTAAATCTAGGGATTTATTTAGATATGTGACTTATATCTCTCTAAAAATTAAATTAATAAGAAAAACAGTAATTTAAGAAGGGAATGGTCCATCTAAAACTCATCAAAGCCACTTTTGAAACCTGAATCTTTTAAATATTTTTCAATTTTGGGTGAACCTACTTGTTCCTGTTGCATGTGATTTTGGTGCTCTGTTTTTCTTCTCACTTACCTGTCCGAATTTCTGAAGTGTTTTGTATTGGCTCCATACCCCCATCTGTCTGAATAAATATCTGATCACGAACATAAATTTCAAGGTTCTTGGATTTTATGTAGCCCTCCATGTTTTTGGAGGCCCTTTAATATTCTTTATACACGAACAGATAAGAGTATCTATTTGGTTAGCTTTGGCAACAATTGTTTGCTAGTTGAGTTATGTTTGGAATTCTTTATAGTACATTGAAAAGATTTGATGCCACATTTGGTTTTAAATTTCACTTGATTATCTTGTCAAGCAATGAATGTTTGCCCGGTGCTTCTGTTGGGCCATTCAATATCTTTTTAATCACTTGTCCATGAACGTTTCAACCCTACCGAACTCTATTCTATAATTCCTAGCTCTCTCATTCTTCCTCCTTCCTTTCTTTGTATTTTTTTAATTGACACCTGTAATGGGGGTTTTTGTTCATGTTTATCATGTCATGTTACATAAACTCTCTCTCTCTCTCTCTTTCTTTTTCCAGGAAAGCAATAGACTGGAATATCTAATACCGAAAAAGACATCACTACGGCACCGATTGCCAATGGGGGATCAAGGGTTTATTGACTTTGTTGCACATCTGCTTGAGATAAATCCCAAGAAACGCCCTTCTGCATCTGAGGCTCTGAAACACCCATGGCTATCTTATCCATATGAACCGATTTCTTCATGAACCATCTGAAGTTTCTTTTGGTTCTATTAACATATTACATCTGTCCTCGTGATTGTAGTTCATTGGCTTTTGAAGCAGGATGGAGGCGCATGTGATTCATGGTTAACATGGCTTGGCCTTTCTTACTGATTTTTGAAGGAATTTTTGCACTTCAAAATTTCTTCCCAATCGAAAGAAAGGTTTGTTCTGTTTTTCATGTCGTGACGAACTTTTTATCCCCTCACCTAGTTGTGCCCTATTTAACCACAATGAAAATGTAGTTTTTGCTGACGATATGTATTCTTGGGGTTTCTCTATTTTTATTTATTTGGAAAGGGGGGTAATCTTGTTGTACATGTGTTATAATTATTTAGCGAAACACTTGCGTATCCAAATTTGAAGCAAGGTCAGTGATGGTACGGCAGTATTTATAGTTCAGCTTTTAGACCCCGTGTCCTCGGGCTTCCTTTTTCATTGTATGTCGTGAATGCCCGTTGGGTTGTTTTATTAGAACTAGGGCTTTCCTGCAATCTCTAGAGAGTGGTAACTAAAGGAATGGATATTCCACGTGCATATTCATGCCGCTGATATTTTGAAATGTCGCCACAAATATACATCTCCATTCTTTCTCCCCATCATTAACATTCTCTCTCCCTCTCTCACTCTCTCTTGTGCAGATATTGAATATGACAGTTGTTAATGACGCAAATTAAGTAAGATGTAACCAAATCTAATTCCGTAAAGAAAATTACTTATGATATGAATGTATGTATACTTTTTATTTTCGGCATGGAAGGATTCTTTTGAGGGAGAAAAGGGAGGAAAAGTTTTAACAAGCAACTAGGCCCAGCTTTATACCTATTCAAACAAGTCCCTAAACTCTTGCCAATATATATGTTTCAATATATAGAAACCACTATCTATTATTGTTTATAGAGTTTTTCACTTCAGCTCCATATGTATATAAAAATAATGATAAGTTTAAATTTGAAGCGAATGAAATGGACATGAAGGGCAAATAATAAGAGTGGAGGTGTTGTAGTGAATCTAATGTAAGTGTCAAAGTGTGTGTACAATATATAATATATTTATGCATACACGTATATGTGATCTCATGATCGATCACCCAAATGAGTTAGAGGATATGTAAGACGTGGGATAGGAAGGAGGAAGGAGATTGGTTTAGCAGTATTAATTATGTGAGGATGAGATGGAGTTGGAGGTTTGGGCAGAAAAGAAATCAATGAACGGAAATAGCGGGCGGGCGGCGGTGGCGGTGGCTTCTTGGTTCACCTCTTCATAATCCTCTTTTCTTGAGTTGTCTATCACTTCACTTGCGTTAATGGACTCAGCGTTTAGGTGGAGAAAGTCGTAAAACTCCACGCTTCTATCTGCTCAGACAAACACATATATAATAATTATAGGTAGGAGGAGGAGGAGGAGGAGGAGGAGGAGGAGGAGGAGGATTTTAATTTTACTCGATGAAATAGTAGCATTAGTCTTTACCTGTTGGTTTGGGGATGAATGAAGAAATGGGGTTTGGATATAGAGAGTGGTTGAGAAAGAGGGAAGCGTTGTTGTTTGGTGGACATGACGTTTGCAGAAAGGAAGAAAAGAGAAGGTGATTTTGAGATGATGGGGTTAGGGTTTTGGTTTTGGTTTTGGTTTTGGCTTTGGCTTTGGCTTTGGAGCTGTCCCTGGACTTGCGAGCCATGATGACATGCCAGTGGTTCTTGACGGCGTTGTCAGTGCGGCCAGGAAACAGCCTTGCAATAATGGCCCATCTGTTCCCATGAACCCTGTGGGACGCCATTAGCCTCTCCTCTTCCTCTTCTGTGAACGGGCTTCTGTTGATTCGGGGATCCAACTGATTGAACCATCTCAGCCGGCAGCTCTTCCCTGAAGGAACTTCCACGTTAATTCATTCATTCATTCATTCATTCATTCATTCATTCATTCCTGCCCTACCTAGGCACAATCAATTCATATACCTATCTACGTACCGGATCTTCCTTGAAGCTTTTGAGCTATGGCGTTCCAGTTATGAGGCCCGTATCGCTCCACCAGCTCCCGAAGCTTGTCGTCTTCGGCAGGTCTCCAGTGGCCTCTGCTGCACATCCTAAACCAAACCCACCTCGCCTCTGATTAGATGAGATCAGATATTGAAAACCCTAACCACACTCTAACGAATAACAATATATAAGTAATCCAACTGTGACAACACCTTGCTTCCTACACTCATTTTCGTTCTCCTTTCAACGTCTTTATTTCCCAAGTTTCTAACCTACAACCTCTTCCTTCTTTCATCTTCTCTCCCCTCCTAATCACCCTCCCAATCACCCTCCTAATCACCCTCCTAATTACCCCAGCTAATTCCCTCAAATAACATATATATATTCTTAATCACTGCTTAACTTTGGGGTTAATTATAGGAGAGGCAACTCAAAATCAAATAATTGAGAACATAATATATAACTAGACAAACCCAAGAAGACCCAACGCAAATTCATCAATTTTACATAATTAATATTCAATCAAATTAGTTGTTTCATTTCGGGGGTTTTCCCATACATTTTGCCATTCAAAATGGTGGTTGGTTTTCTCAATTTTGATCAACTTGGTTAGATGGGTTGTTTTGATCATTTGGTTTTTCAAAAAGTTAGTTTCAACCACAATTTTTTTTTTTTAATTTTTTTTAAAATGAAATTGACTTAACCAAATAGATGGTGTTAGCTTAATTGGTACACGTTGTTTTTCAAACTATTGACCCTATACTAATTTTTACATTGAGTAGACATCTTACCCGTCATTCATCACGTTAACAATATATGAAGGTAAAATCCAACTTTCAGATCAAAGATATATGACATAACCAATGCTCAGGTTGGCTCTAGTATATTGCCACAACGAAAATAGAATATTTTCTCGAACCTTACCGTTTTAGATTGTGTTTGGACGATGGTTTAATGTGCTCTCTAACACAACAAAAGAAGAAGAAGAAGAAATTTAAATATTTCAACACAAAAAGTGAAAGCAAAGCAAAAACAAACAAACATTAAACTTATAGTTAGGACAGATGGATATTGTCTAACTATATCTATATGTATACATTTTTTAAATTGTAGACAAATTTTTAGAAGTCACGTTTTATAAACCAATATAATATTGTGTGTATATATAATATTAGGTAAGACTTTGGGTATAATATATAATATTAGGGAGATACATAAAGAGGGCGGAGGTAAAGATTTGAGGGCTATAAGCATATTGAAGGTTACTTAGTCGTTTGGTTCACATTTTGAGAGTTGGGGTAGCATTCTGTGAGGTAGGAGAAAGAGAATATTGCGTGTGAGAAGGAAGAGGAAATGAAAGAGAAGTGGAAACCAAAAGCTGCTGCAGTTAACAAACAACAGTCTCCATCGTCAATTAATTGGTTTGGCAGCCGAAGATTAATAATAAGAAGAAGAATAATGCTCACACCAGTCCCCATCATCTGGATCAAACGAAACAACAACCTACTCATAACAAATATCATCTCTAAATCCCACTGAGATGGAAGCTTCCACTCCCTCTTCCTCCTCCTCCTCCTCCTCCTGCGCCATTGCTCCAACCAACCAGACCTATCCGTTTGATAAGACAGTTCAAAAAGAATGGGCAACCATACTTCACCAAACTTGGATGTTCAAAACATTTGTCTCATTCTCCCTTCGGTTCTTCTTTTAACATTATTTTATAACGCGCAGAGCAAGATTAGAAGACGCCATGTACGCCTTAAACGGCATGAATATGTTTGTGTTCCACAAAGACAGATTATCAGTAAGGAGGTGGATGGAATATAGATGACTTTTGTTTCATTTTTTCAGTAGTTTTTCCAATATCTATGTGCGATTATTAGTATTAATATTGCCAGCTACCAACTTAGTGGGAAGCTTATCTTATGCACCGGTATATTGGATCTGTAAATAGATATGATTTTCCTGCCATGTTCAACTAAACAAGGTAGTACCTGAAGAACATGTCTCCCCATAAAAACTGATCCACTGCAACCTTATTGAATCATAAATGCAGGTTCACATTTCCTCCAGTAAAACAATAGCATCCCAAACAAATGTGGGACTTTAAGAAGTTGCTGGCTGTGCTCTGGAACTACAGAATCAAGTTCCCACAGCCTTTACAAATAATTTTATGAACACAACTTTCATCAGCTTATCAGACAATTCACATGAAAAATAGTTCATACAGTTTGGATAAAATTGGTCCATCTTTCACGAACCACATAAGTTGGGATTGGGGGTAAGGCAAGATCTAGGCTTCATTTGGACGAATTTCCAACAAGCTATTCTTCTCTGCAAATGTCCAGTGTAGGTCAAATTCTCTATTGATTGATTCGACCCATTTCAGTTTTACCAGGGAGATGATATTGAGGCACGTGTACTTTGGGCATCAAGACCCCCCCTGCTTAGGAACTGCATGAGCAGCAAGACCGGGTAAAATTACTCTCAAGAGATGCGGTTTCCAGCCACCAGTTACCGTAGGGCTACTACTAGGACCTGGTGCAAGCAAATGATCATGTAGTAACAGCAGAATTGGATCTCCTGCCAACAATGAGAGTGCATGCAGTAAACATGCACACTTGCTTGCTTTCCCTGGATTAAAATGGTTACGCATTCTTCATAAATATTCCATCGGAAACCATACAGGAACGAGTAATATTCATAAAACTTTAAGAGCATAAATTTCAGGTCTTCCAGGGATATTAAGGCCACTCAACCATTCCACCAAATGAATTTCCTTGGTCACTTGGCCAGCATACCTTTTCTAATATCCTAAACCATCATCCTCATGAGAGGAATCCCTTGATAGTTGCTCCTCCTCGTCTTCATCCTCGACATCATCAGCAGATGCAGGTTGTCCATTAAGATCTACATTGACACCATTTACCTTTCTCACAAACTGACCCCGCACACGGGGCCTCCTTTCTGCAAGTCGCTTCCTATTAACATACCTAATCTTCTTATCAAAACACCGCTCTTTCCTTTTCTGCCTAAATTTAATCAGTGCTGCCTCTCTTCTATCAAATTTGTTCGATTTCGCTTCATTGGAAGATGAATTTCCAAAAGATGGCCATGAATGAGTATTATTAGTAGCGGGCATTTGACCAGGTTGTAAACATATATTCATGGGGTAATAAGGATAAGATGCCACCCCACTTACATTGGGAGGGCAATGATGAAAATGACCGTACTGTGACATCATTGCCGCATGATTATGCATATCGTGCAAGTTCTTTTGGTACAGTTGCGCCGACATCATACCTTCTGGCGTATAGAAGGGATAAGCAGTTTGTGTTTGCACAGGTAGGCCTGAAATATCAAGTTGAGATCCATTTGGCGGTTGCACATGCACTTGAGAGCAATTTTCTTCATTGAAGCTTCTTTCCTTGTGAACTCCTGAGCCAGCAGGTGGCGTACAAGATCTCTCCACAGAAAAAGAATCAGGAAAACTAGTACTACTTGGGATTTCGTCTCCTTGTGAATGGGTTTCCAAGGCCTCCACACTTTCTGGTATGGGGGGAAGACGAACTACAGGCTGACCAGTTTTTTCTTGATGATTTTCATCCAGCCAAAGTCGTTTGCCATTGTCCTCAACGTCTACTGCCTTATTCTTCACACTTCTTGATTTGACATACGTAAAGAATGCGGATGATTCCCCAATCTTTAGTTCACTCTTTCTGGGGCATGAAGATGGTTGCCCTGCAAGACATTACAGAAAAGATTACATTACAAACTAAAAAAAAAAGGTGGAAGAAAAAAGTTAACTGAGCAGCTAATTATAACAAAAGATAAAGCCATGTTGGCATTTATCGCATGTTTCTAGCAGAAGTGACACTATTTGCTACACTCCAATGGAAAAATTTTGGACTATTTTCAACATTATGCTAATGAAAGAGCAGGTTAATTTGATCACTAGCTTACCTATTCGGCGCTCGCTAATTCCAGGTACATCTGGCTGATGTTCCACTGTATGAACAGCAGGAGGTTCTACCAGTGCGGCAGCAATACCAGACTGAAAAGGATGAGTACACGCCATTGAAATGAAGTTCCCAGTTGAGGGTAAAATATAGAAGGCGTCCATAAAATAATAAATAAATAAATAAGGATTTAACCGTACCTTCATAATCCTCAGATAAACCGGTCAAGCATTAAAGAAACTAGTTTGTACTCAACCTATTTACGTTACTTCTGGTAGGAATTAGTGGCAAAATTTAGGAAAACGAAAACTTCAAATAAGAAGGGAACTCGTCATTAAGTCCATATTTAACTCAACAATCAAGAATAACATGCAATCTAAAACTCGGAATAAATGAAAATTGGTTTTCAGAAGAAAATAAAAATAAATGAACATCGAAATAGTATTATTTTATCCAAAACTGTAGGCAACATGCAATATTTATTTAGGCTTTAACAGCATCTCTTCGGCCCTCAAGAAAAGAAACTCAAACATTCAAACTGTGTAAGGACAGAAAGCAACCTAATAAGATAGTACTTCATACCGCACCATCATTTCAATGCGTCAAAAAGACACTAACCAAAAAAACTTCAAAAAATCATAATATACCAACCTCATCTTCCTGGAGTGTTGCAACTCCCATCTCTGGATTTGTGCTCCTACGTGACTTGTCATCAGTGTCATCCGAGAACAAAGTAGTACTATTTGTGTTGGCATCACTTGGGTCTGATGCCACCAAATCAAATTCATAGTTCAAAATGTTTTTTTCTGCCAGTCCAAGCTGCCATCATAAAACAGATAGACGGCAGGGTGAGATGAAATTGAGTATTTTTGTACAAGAAAAGGAAGGGTCTGCAAACACCAGGCGTTGACCAGCTAGATACTAGGGAAGTAATAAATTACAATGATATACATCATCTGCAAAGGTTCAGAGGACCAATTCCCTAGACACTTCGATTGCATGTCTATTTGCAACTGATGCACAACCAAATTCTATTTGAGAAAATGACTACAAATGTTCGAAAATAGAGGCAAACCATGCGTCTTCTTCTCCACATATGCGTCCACAAGTTTAATAGCTCATTTGTCCGTAAAGGCTTTACAAGATAGTCGGCTGCTCCAAGCCTCAAGCACTTAACGACAATAGGGACTTCATCTTGTGTTGACATCACTTACAAAGAAAGCCAAAAAAAAAAAAAAAAAAAAAAAAAAACAGAGAAGAATCAGATCATTCTATTAATTTAGAAATATTAACAGTGTGATGAATCGGCAGTTAACCAGAACTTACTGATAACAGGAATGCGCCGGAGCTCTTTATCCCGGGTGATATACTTCAACATTTTCATACCTTTGGCCATCGGCAGGTCAACTTCTGAGAGTATAATATCAATTTCAGGTCCCTCCGCATTCAAAGCATCGATGACCTGTCTAGCTGAGCTCACGGAAATGACTGCCAACAAAAAGAACACCTTATATCAGTGAAGTAGTTGACCATTCCTGTAAATTACTAGTATTGCAAATTATGTAGAAAGCTAGAGACCAGTGAACCAATTAAACAATTGCTACCTGTAGAATAGGACAGTAGTAACAGAAGATCTTAGAATTTAGACTTAAACCCAATCACATAGTATCACGAGCAACTTCTAGATACTGTAATAAACCTAATCGAAGTCTTAAGCCGCAAAAATCATTCAGGAATTTCAGTAGATGAAATGACTACCTATCACGCATTACTTTTAGCATCCGGACGATTCTATTAAGGAAGGGGGGGAAGGAGAAAAATAATAATAATAAAACATGTACCCTGGTAGGAACATTTCAAAAGAAGCTTGAAAACCTCTTCTGAACTTTTTGAATCATTATCGCACAGCAAAATCCTCACTTTGCTCCTGTCTATAAACGCATCTCCTCCATTTTTTACCCCGCTACCACAGGCACCACAATCTTCGTTCAAATTGAGCTCCTTGCAATCCATAACCGATGAAGCAGGACCTATACAAAACGCAATTCCCTTCCTAAATAAAAGCAATCAACTATAGCCCAAAAAAGAAAGAAAAGAGAAAAGGAAACACACAAAAAGGTTAAATACATACTAGAGAAGTTCCATCCGCAGTTTCTTCAACCTTCCCACAGAATCCAAATTAGGGTTAGGGTTTCGATCACCGACTTCATTCACGAATCAGAAGATCACCCATCTCATTAAACACCCACCACACCAGAATCAAACCAAAAAGAAACCATCTGTTAAAAGCTCATGAGACTGTGCAACCGGTTATCAATCGCTTTAAGTTGTACAAATTACACTCCTCCGCAAAGGGTAAAGTAAATGCTTCCGGGAGGTCGGAGAGGCGAAGATCAAACGTGACTACCAGAAATGAATAAAAAAAAAATTAAAAAAAAAAAGAAAGAAAGAAAAAGAAAAAAAAAGAAAACCCGCTTCACCGGAGAAAGCGCATGTTAGCAGACGTCTGGATGGGTATTCTTCCGGGGGTTTACGGCGAGCCGCTAGCGAAGGCAAAAGAAGATAAAAATCTACGAAGGTTTTGCTCTGTCTCTGTGTTTTTCTAATTTTTTTCTAAATTTTTTCTTCTTTTCGGAAAAACAAATATCTTAGCTCGATCAGCTTCTGAGGCTAAAATGCACCGCGTTGATCGAAAATGGTGGGGGATGGAGGGATGAGATTGATGAAAGCCGAAGCTCACGATAGCGAAGGCAAAAGCAGAAGAGGGGAAAGATTAAAAAAAAGTGCAAAAGGGGATATTGAAATGGTGAGGTTTGGATAGTTATGTAGAGATGGCGAAGAAGCCACGTCACCTGCAGATCTTCTCCAATGAACCAAATGAAATGTGACCCATTGCCCATTTCCATTTTCTCTCACCAAATTATTCCTTTCATAAATATTCTAAATTTTGCTGTTGCCAATCCACGTGGCATGCCAGCAGTGTCCAGCCAGGTCAGCCCACGTGTCCCTCTCTTTTACTTTTTTTTGTCTTCCTTTTCTCAAAAGTATAAAACTTTTCGAGATTGGGTATGGTAATTCACGCTGCATACAGTTTAATTTATGATATTAAGTTTTATTAAATTTCGGTTTGATTTTTTTAAATATCAGTAAAAATTGGATAACAGAAAAAAACATAATAATAAGTATCCACCAACTTGGTTGCTGGGATCGACTACGAAAGCAAATAAACTGTTCCGCAAACCCAGTGATAATGCTACACCTGTTCCTCTTCTTCATACGCTTCATCCAGACCACCACAACTTGCACACATCTGGATCACAGCATTGCTCAGAGATACCAATGCTTGCGGATGTCTCCTTCGCCATGTTCTTTCAACCTACCTATGAATCCATTTTCCCACTGTGAAGTATCCCAATTCAGCACAAGCTGACAATGCAGCCCACCAACGCCAGCCCTTTTCATTTCATTAAGTAGGGACAAAGCTAGCTTACAATGGCCATTTGGGCAAACCCTGCAGCCACTGTAGTCCATGTCGGGACATTCCTCGCCCAGAACTTTTCCAGCCCCATCAAAATCAACCCGTCTAACACAGCCTGCGAGCAAGGAATTCCCAACCCACGACGTTTGTGTCAAGCATTTCATCAAACATGTAACGCGCACGCTCGATATCAGAATCCCCTCCACCATGTGCGTATAAATTGATCAATTTCGTTCAAACATACCTGTTGGACCAAGTTAATCGGAGGTACTTTCAGACCTGTTCTAATTCATAAAATGGTTGTATGGTCTTTGCAATTCTTCTAAAATGCTCATAAACCGTTTGAAGTCGTGAATTTAGAGACAAAATAAGTTTTTTAAAAAAATAAAGGATTAAAATATCCTAAGAAGAAGATTTTATTGGACAATAGATATTTCTCCCAAGTTTATGTTATTGAATTTGTACTCGGATGTTATAGTACATAACAAATCTTCAAGTGGCAATCTACAGGCTTCTTCTGTGGAGATGGCAATCATGTCTGAGATAAGAGCTTGAAGAACACAACCTTCTGATATATGCAGCTGCAAATTCTCTCTGCATTTAGAAGAAGAAACAAGTGGTAAGACCAGGTTGCATCGTAGCAGCAGAATACTATCTATCAAAATCATAAAGAACAACTTACATGGCAATGAATAACACAACAATACTATTATCAGCTGAAGCAATTCAGATCTTGTACAAGTCACTTTCATACTGGAACTGCCTGGGGCCTTTTGCTTGTCTTGATTCCTTTTATGGCTGTTCAAGAATGGAGTTGAGGGCATAATTTAATTAAAATGTGAGAGGGAGGGGTGGAAGAAAGTGTATGGATCATACCCTCAGCATAATCTTTAGCTCCAAAAACAGCAGAACCTGCAACTAAGGCATTGGCTCCAGCCTCAATGACCTGCAATCAGGGTGGCAATCCAGAACTTGCTTTAGAAACTCATGTAATAAAAGTTGCTGTTTTGGGAAATGTTACTGTATGCACCTTGTACGCATTGCCAGGACCGACTCCACCGTCCACTTCGATCCATGGGTTCACTCCCTGCAACAAAGCAAATGAAATGTTTGCAAGTGATGGAAAAAGCTAGCGAAGAGGGAAATTGTACCTTTTCAGCACATAATCTTCTTAATTCTGAGATTTTCTTCACTTGGCTCTCAATAAAGCTTTGCCCACCAAAACCAGGATTTACCGACATAATTAAGACTAAATCAACCACTGTAAACAGGGAAAGGGAATTGTTAACCTCCAAGATAGATATGGTCATTTTTCTTCCCTAAATTCATGTCAAAATTCTTAAAAATAACACCACAGAACAGATAACATCATTCCAAACATTCTAACTCTTTCTAATAATGGTCGCAGTGGAACGTGTGAGCAATTACATATGGGGGGAGAGAGAGGGAGTCACCGTCAAGGACATATTCTATTGTGGTGAGTGAAGTAGCAGGATTTAGGACCACTCCAGCTTTAGCTCCAAGACTTTTTATCTGAATCATATTTAAAGGAATGGCCATTATGAATAAATAAAGATATATGCAATTTTGATTCCCAACTCAGCAAGCAATCCTTTGTAGAATGAAGCAAAAGGAAATCAAGAAAACAGCCATACACCACTAAACTACATATTCTATTGTTGTAAACTACATGTTGGATTTTGCATTTCCTTTTCATTTGTATATATATCTTGTTGTACACGTTATGGAGGAGGAAATCTTACTTGATTAAGGGTACGGTGCAGATGGATTGTGGAAGATTGCTCACAATGAACGCTGACAATATCGGCACCAGCCTTTATAAAGTCTGGCACACGCTGCTCGGGCTCCACAATCATCTACAGTGCTTTGACTTTATGTTAACAGAAGCACTTAAGAATCACTGCTAACACCAAGGGGAATCAAAATGAGAAAGAAGCATACCAAATGCACATCTAAAGGAAGATCTGTCACAGGGCGTAGAGCATCGACGACAAGAGGTCCAATTGTGATATTTGGAACAAAACGACCATCCATTACGTCAACATGAATCCAATCACAACCTGCCAGTTCCACTGCTTTCACCTACCAAAGATGAGAATGTCAATCAATTGTATAAATTACTCGGGGAAGTGCACAGCAAAACAAACTAAAATAACGGAAAGTTTAGAACACTGAAGAGAACCTGCTCTCCCAATTTTGCAAAGTTAGCAGAGAGGATGGAGGGAGAGACGATTATATCAGATTTTGAGTATTTATCAACCCGAGCTGAAGCTTTTACCACATTTCTGAACCTCCTCCTACAAAATTCAATTGGATACCAAATAGTTGTTCATAAATATAATCCATTTCTCCATCCACACAGAAAGTACAGAAGAAAAATAGAGTACAAAGTGGGAGACAATCGGCAAATCTTTATCTAGCTGGGTTGGAAGTGGAACCAAAAATCGCAATGGGTGTCGTCCCAAAATCTACCCAATTTCAAAACCCACAAATCGAATCACATAGATAACAAAGAAAATACACAAATCCATAAAGCTCGTTTGTTCAATCTCAGAGTTTTAAAGAGACCGCTAAATTATCACCTCATACCATGATTATGAACCAGAAGACAAAGGGGAAGTCAAAGCTGCATCAATTGCCATGTACAAACTATAATTCATATACAGTCAAGGATTTGCAAGGGCTGTGAAACTGATTCCATAGCCCACAAGGAGGCTTAAAGTAATCGAACAGAAGAATAAGAAAGAGGGCACCCCATAAATCAAATTACCTCGAAAAGGGAAGAGAGGTAGGTTGAGAAGGAGCTGGTTTCTGAAAAGTGAGGCCTCCGATAAAGCCACTCACCTGGGGTTGCATAGTGGATTGACATAACGAAGCAACAGCCATTTTGGAGTATCGACCGAAGAACCCTTTCCGGGTTTCAAAGGTTAGGTAAAGATTCAAACAATGAAAATGGGCTGTTCCGCTCTCGTTCCCTCCAGCATGAAAAATGTAAGACTACCAAATCTAAACAACAAATGGGAAAGCAATGAATTAAAAAATGGATAAAAAGAAATGAGTGGATGAGGAGAGCGGTACGAATTCAGGGATTGCTTATCGCCAATGCTTGGCCTTCTATCTTGCTGACATGAGAGCGAGAGATTCAAATGTCTTCTTTTGACGATAAATTTTAGATTTTTGACTTCTTTCTTCATGAATTTTAATTTCAAAATACTCTTACCATCTTGTTACCTACTTTACCTTATTTATTTATTATAGTTTCTAAACTTCATTTTAATTTCTATATTTTTAGCCCTACAACATTTCTGCATCCATGGTTGATCTAAAAAAATTTGTATGCATAATTAAAAATCACACCTTTTAAAAGATTAGTTATGATAGATTAAATTTAATATAAACTTAATTCAACTTATTTAATATATGCTATCAACCAATTGGTTAAAAGTTCCAATCTACCTCTTTTATGACGAGTGGTTGATATAAATCATTAATTTATATCATATTGGTGTCCAAGATTGGTATTTATAAGTATGGAAAAAGAAATAGTACAAATTTTCAAAAACATTCCAACAGGAGATTGTTGTTACTGTTAGAAATAATTCTCTTCTCTCTGTCCAGTTTGGATAGTTATCTTTTTCTAAATTGAAGTAACTAGTAATGAGTAATTATTAGACAGTTCTGGCAATTTATGTGGAAGGTTAATCAAAACATTAGTTGCCCAAGTGGTTCGACTTTCCAATGGAAAAAGACCCACAAAGATTCTAGTTTTGAATCATGGATCACAAAGCTTCTCAACACCGACAGGCCGGAACAGACATAAAAGATAGATCCCGATTCACGAGTCGCTTTATTTCTTCGGTTTATTGGCTGCACCAAGACAACAGATATTCGGCGACCTCCATAAGGTCCTCTTGCAGCCATCTGTTTTCACCACCCTTTTGCTCCAAATGAAGTTTAAATCCACTAACCGTTCATTCAATTCATACCCAGATGAAAATCATGCAAGTATTAGGAGATTGATGAGGCACACTGAGGATGATCACAAGAACCTATGGGACAAGGATCCGCTCAGCGATTTGAAGAACAACCAGGAAATGAAATGTGGGTTCAGTTCGATTCGAGTAATGGGTATGTTTGCGGTTTTAATGATGTTCATTTCTGTGGTCTTTTCTGTCTCTGTGGTTCTTAGAGACCCACCATCCGATGCTGTAATTGAAGGTTCAGATGTGTGGATTCCTCAGTGGAACTCCGACCCAGGTACTTGATTTTTAACTTTTTGTAAATCTACATGCCTTTTGCCACTAACTTCTAGCTCTGTATCTCAGACATTGTTTTGCGCAATAGTATACTTTGTCATTGCCTTCTGAGTTTCAGTTTGAATTGCCTTCAGTTCATTGTGTGTGTGTGTGTGTGTGTCAAGTGCTAGAAGAGCTACACCGAGTGTTTAAGCTCCCAAAATGATTGCAATTTTGTGGCAATCGACTTAGATGTGGCATTCCAAAAACATTCTGACAACGGCTGGATTCGCAGTGCACCAAGTTTATTACAAATGCAGCCCTTTTACTTGCCCCTACTTTTATCTCATTTGCATACTACATTGTCAGCTATCTTCCTCTTATTGTCTTCTTTCAGTAGATTCTAAGGATGGAGATCTTCATAGGGATATAGAGGCAGTTGATAAACTGCTTAGTGGCCTTCTTTCTGCCAAACATGAGGAAGGTTCTTGTCTCAGTAGGTACAATTCAGCTTCATATCAACGCAAGCTGGCGTACCAACCCTCTTCTTTCCTGATCTCCAAATTGCGGAGTTATGAAGATCTTCATAAGCGTTGTGGAGTCTACACTGAGTCTTACAACAAAACTTTGGAGCAGCTTGGGTCTAATGGTAGTAGCAGCTCCTCAGACTGTAAATATGTTGTGTGGATTTCCTTCAGTGGATTAGGGAATAGAATACTAACCCTCGCTTCAGCATTTCTTTATGCTCTCCTCACAAATCGTGTTCTACTTGTGGACCCTGGAACTGACATGGCTGATCTCTTCTGTGAACCATTTCCTGAGGTTTCCTGGTTTCTGCCCCAAGATTTCCCGTTGAAACATAAATTCAGCGAATTCAACCACAACTCTCCTAATTGCTATGGGAAAATAATGAAGAACAATAGGAGCACAGATCCAAGTGGAATGATCTTGCCATCTCTTGTTTATCTTCATTTGGTCCATGATTATGATGATGATGACAAGCTTTTTTTCTGTGATCAACACCAATCTCTTCTGCACCAATCCCCTTGGCTTGTTATGAAAACAGACAACTATTTTGTCCCCTCTCTCTTTTTGATCCCATCATTCGAGAAAGAACTTCATGATCTTTTCCCAAATAAAGATACAGTTTTCCACTTCTTGGGTCGATATCTGATTCATCCTGTGAATTCAGTTTGGGGACTGATTACGAGATATTATCAGGCTTACTTGGCTAGAGCTAGTGAAAGAATAGGCATTCAGATTAGAGTGTTTGATACAGGAACTGGACCTTTTCAACACATCTTGGATCAGGTTTTGGACTGTACCCTGAAGGAGAATCTGTTGCCACAAACGGAAAGGCGAACAAATGTGGTCGGTCTGGCTAGTAATCGAAAGTCAAAGGCCGTGCTGATAACTTCCTTGAGCGCTGGCTACTTCGAGAAGTTGAGAGATATTTACTGGGAGAATCCGACGGTGACGGGAGAGAGAGTTAGTTTCTTCCAACCAAGTCATGAGGAACACCAGCAAACTGAGAAGAGTATACATAACCAGAAGGCATTGGCAGAGATGTATTTGTTAAGTACAACTAATGTAGTGGTCACTAGTTCATGGTCGACCTTTGGATATGTGGCTCAAGGTCTTGGCGGTCTGAAACCATGGATATTGTACAAACCCGAGAATCGTACTGCACCGAATCCACCCTGCCGACGAGCCATGTCCATGGAGCCCTGTTTCCATGCACCTCCTTTCTATGACTGCAAGGCTAAGAAAGGAGTGGACACTGGCAAACTTGTTCCTCATGTGAGGCATTGCGAGGACATGGCCTGGGGGCTTAAGTTGGTTGATCAACAGGATTGATTTTGCTGCTTTTGTTTTGAGAAACTGTTGTACTGAACAAGTTCCCATTCCATTATTAGAAAGATGAAATATGTTAGATTTCCCGATGCTAATGAACATAGTGTGATGTGGTGCATGAGGAGGGTATATTTTGATTCAAGTTTGTGCATTTAACCTAACATAGTTTCTATACGATTAGATTGTTGAAAAAGTTAAAAGGTACCACTAATATATATACTTGTGAGTGCTTTACAACTCTCAATAACCATCATCCACTTTAAGAATAAATGGATATGGATTGAAATTGGTGAGAAAATGGATTGTGCAAGTAATCACTATCATAGGTATACATACTATATACATACATTCAACTTATTTATCGATAGAGCATCAAGAAGTTCCTGTATAATTACACATTATTTGAACTCTTAAAAGTAATCATAACTACAACTCAAACTTGTCTCGTTCTCACACGCTATAAATATCTAATATTTGAACCGAGCCGAATGAAATACAATCTCAATCGTAATCATTCCACTATCACATAAACGTACACATACTTGGAAAGAAGATGGAGATAGAGATCCATTATCCTCGTCATATTGATATTCAGCCTATAAGTCTCAACATAACATCTTCAATGGCTACAGAAGCCATTGAAGTACGGGACCAACCTCACTTTCGTAACACCAAAACTAACATCAAAATAGTCATTTACACATAATGCGTCAATTAAAAACAGACCTTGTTTAATTTTATCAGTAATTCCACGCGATGTGGGGGTTCATTGGCACGGTTGAAGCAGAGGGGTTGTCCTGATTTTCAAATGCCAATCGACCCATTTCAAGATTAGAAACAACAGAAGAGATTTCATTGTTCATATCAGTAGTTAGCCCTGTTTCTTGTGAGACACTGATTCTTTCCCCCTCTGGTTTGAATGTTCCAGCCATGTTTGGAAACTGCAAATTTAAAGGGAGAGAGATGGCTTGGGGGTTGTATAGCGAAGTGGGCTGCGTGTTTCTCGGGAAAATGGTGGGCAAAAAGCAAGAGAAATTGAAAGAACAATCAGTTATTTTGGGTAGGGTTCTTTGAGAAGAATCCATGGTGTTGGAGAAGCAGGGCACGTGAGCTAATTCATTGATCTTGATTGATGACGAAGAAGAGTCCTTCAGTGGCGGCAGAGCAGAGGAAGAAGAACCCAATTTAACTAACCCAGAAAGGTGAACTTTTTTCCCACCGCAACTCTTCTGAAACACCCTGGAAATCACCCATTCATTCTGCAAAAAGAAAAACAGATAGCTCAGCTCTGTAATTTCAAGAGATTCAGAGGGGGTAAAGTTGTAAAAGAAGGTTGTACCTTTGCAGTGCTTGGGAGGTTAATGGCAGAGGGTTTCCCTTCTAACCTGAATTCATGCATAACCCAATTGGATTTCTCACCTTTTGGGGCTCTTCCCCCATAGAAAACAAGAGTTTTCTTCATACCCACAAGCGTTTTTCCTCTGTAAATCTCTTTATCTTTCCCAGTGGCTTTCCAATACCCTGATTCAGTGGCTCTGTTTGTTCTCAATCCAGTGGGATACTTTCTATCCCTCAAACAGAAAAAGTACCATTCCCCTTCCCCCATTTTAGCTTTCCCTGAGGTACCCCAAACATTAAAAGCCAACAAAATGAGTAAATTTCAAAGAAAGAACGAAAAAGGGTATGAAAAAGTTGAGATCTTACAGGGCAAATCCCAAGGCTCAGACTTGTTGAGATCGACCTCTCCAATGGGTTTGCAAGAGAAATTGGCGTCCATCACTTTCTTACAGAGGTACTGAGAAATAAGCTCTTCATCAGTTGGATGAAACCGAAATCCAGGGGGCAAAACAATCTGGGATTCGTCATGAACAGAGGCTGTCATGTTTTCTTCCATATTTTGTCTGGAAAATCTTTGGGACGAAACTTATAGCCCAATGGAAGAGTGATTACAGAGGTTTTAAGTGGGAAAGAAAATGATGGGTCCTTCAGCTCCAAGTAGATTGAGGTTGTGTGGTGGGTTCAGAGCTTCTGGCAGTAGAAAACAAAAACAGAGAAAGATTACAGAGAGAGAGAGAGAGAAGCAAGAAGACAGAAATGAATGGAAGTAGAAAAGAAAAAGAAAAAAACAAAGGAGAAAGAAGAAAGGTGGAGAAGTTGAGATTGTGGAAGAAAAGGGAGGAGAATGAGAAACATGAAGTGAAGGGAAGTAAAGCTCCATAAGAGAATACTCACGCCTGCCTTTCCTATTTCACTCAACACAAACGGTGGCATGCTGCCAAACCATTTGGTGACTAATAGTGTTAAATACCCTAAACTAACAGCTAACTATGGTGATTAATGATGTAGTTATAATATTACATTGTTTAAATGAACACTCAACATTAAAAAAACAAACTGAAGCATTGACCAAGCATCCTGCTTTTTAAGGATAAAATGGTTATAAAAGAGATATTAAATAATAATGTAAAACAACGAGCTTATAAGCAAAACTATCCATCAACTAAAATAATGGTGTGAATGCACAAAATGAAAATATTCCCCATACTTATACGGCACCCTTTTTGTGATGTAAACAGAAGAATGTAAAACCAATCCCCACATTTGGGTTGTGAGATGAGGAGCTTTCTAATCTTATTCTTCAACAATTCTTTTTAAGTACATTTGAAGCTCTCAATTACACAATTCCCACACAAACCAAATCAAAACCACACACCTTGATATACGTATTTATGCATCTAAAGAAGGGATTCCATTCAAGCTAAGAGCTTTTCTTTTCTTTCTTTCCTTCCCAAGCTTTCTTCTCGGCTTCGATCTTCGCCTTCACGCTTGCGTGAAAACCGTTGTATGGTTCATATTTGAACAAAGCTTGAAGAATCTGCAAATAGTTAACAAATTAGCTACATTTTCAAATGTTTCATTGTTGATCCAAGAAGGGCACAAGGAGGGGTTTCAGCAAAGGTAACCTCCAACAAAACGAAGAATGGAGCCATTAGAAAAGCTTGGGCAAGGTTGTCAATGAGAGCGGGTGCCCGTTTCTACAAAATCAAACCAAAACCCATCAGGAATTAAGGTTGAAAAACAAGTTCATGTTTAAGATGTTTAACTAACTAGTTACCTCGAACACCCCATGGCCAATAAACTGACTTGTCCAGCAGAACAACTGTGCAGCCAACACCACCTGGTATATCAAATTACAAAATAACCAGCTTTAGCTTTATGCTTGAGACTATAGATTCTGCAATGACTTGATCATGTTCTGTAGAGTCCTTAGGTTTGCTACAAGTTATAATTTGCAAAGTCGTACTCAAAACTTTATGGACATGGAATGACAGGGTCCGAATATGCCGAGGAGTACTCAAACAAACACAAAAATGGTTGTGGTCGTCAAAGTTACTATGATATCTTAAGAAGAAAAGGAAACGATGTGAATCATATTATGTAGTGGTGGTGACTTTTTTTCAAAAGGTGGCCTTAGATTACATTATCTAAAAGGAATCCCCAAACTGATCCAAAATTCAAAAGCTGCAAGCTTTCTCATCCCAAATATGAGTCACAAGCCTTTGAGATACTTCTTACAAAAAGTAGTTGAGATAGAGGATAAAAATGTCCTCAACACTGATGTCCATCAAGTTTAGCCGACTACAATTACATTAACATGCTGTCAAGCCTCTCAAAAAATTGTATGGAAGGGAAAAGGAGATGTGATGAGGACGACAAAAGGATGACTCGGATCCAAGGAAAGCAACATCGATCAGTATTCTAACTTCTAAGAAAATGTTGTAGACATCTGCCAAATTAAAGTGTTATTAAACCTGGCCTAACTAGCTTTGCTTTAACTTCAAAACCAGAAACCACCATAATATAAACAGAAAAGCAAGAAAATGTGTTGATGATAACGATAGAAGTTACATGGAGTTTGATAAGCGATTTTGAAAGGTTAAAATCACTTCTATCATGTTTAAAACCTTTGTAAAACATGATGTTGATGATTCGAAATCAATTTAATATTTGGTTTTCCACTTTTAAATGCAAATTTTCATACCATCAAAATTTATCTTAAATGGTTAAAAGCATGTCTTGGGAGGGTTTTCAAAGTGAACCATATCAAACCTACTCTCAAACATGCCTAAACGAAGAGCTGAGATATTCATGGTTCGAGACCAAATGAATCTGCCAGCACAATCTTTATAAACTTAAAAAAGAAGAAGAAGAAATAGGAGCAGTAAATTCCCACAACCACCATAAAGTAGGAAGAAGCTCGAACAAATATCTTTCTTCTTTCTAATTTTATTTTTTTCATGCCACACTAAGCTTTCTCCTCTACGAAAATGAAACCTGTCCTACAGTACCAAGAGAAATAAATTGTAGTCTAGTACAACCATAAAGTCAATAGAAGCTTAGTCAACACCATGGCCGGCCCTTCATACATCAGACCAAAACTATGAGTTCCGGCCCCATAAGAAATTGAATAGAACTACAGGGAACTGAGATTCATAAATGGTTCAAATAATTGAATTGGAGCAGAAACCAGACAGCCTAAATAGGGTTATTATAAGATCTGTGAAGTATTAAATTGTGATTCCTATCCGACAACGAATAAAACAAACAAAAAAGGATCAAAAGAGGAAGGGGAAAAAAGGTGGGGTTTAGCGTTTACCTTCCAAGTAAGCGTCCATCCAAGTTTAAAAGCGAAAACGCTTGCTCCAACCCAGCAGAGAAAACACATAAAAGCAGCCAGAGATCCAGCTCTCTTATCAAAAAGTATGTAGAAAACGGCATACACCAAAGCGAACAAGAAACCAAAATTCAAAACGAGGCCAGTATTGAAGCCGCAAGGGCATTTGGGAAAAGAATAGAAGGAAGGGGTGTAGTAGAAGAGCATGAGAGCAGTGAAGAATATTGGCCAGACGAAGAGAATATGGATAAATATATTTGTTGGGTTGCTATGATAAGCCCCATAGAACGCAAAATGCCTCTCCAGGTCGAACAATCCGCGCCTACCCATTGAATGTAAGGAGAAATACAGAAAGAAATGGTGAAAATGGAAATGGTGCGAGGAACAAGTGGAGAGACAATCGGGTATAAAAGGAAGGATGAGGATATGGGATTTGCAAAAAAGGAGAGCAGGAGGGCACACCGAAATATATTGAATCCAAGTGTGGGATGGTGCATAGGTTTGGCGTCAAATTTGGAAGATTTGGACTTGTTTTGGCGCCGCGTTGGAATTAGGAGTTGAAATTTCAGGACGGCTTCCACTGTTCAACGTCGCGTGGATTTGCTAAGATGCGCGGGTGTGAAAAGGTGAGCTCCGATTTGGATTGGATTGGATCGGATCGGATCGGATCGGATCCTTCCTTTCCCAAATTCCATTGACCATCTCAATTCATAGCTTGTTCTTCAAACCATTGCTCTACATTTTGGTCGCTCATATCTATTTCTTTTTTTTATTTCTCAATTCACCACACTTTTCAAGTTTTTATTTCTCAACTATTCTTTAAAACTTCTTGTGGAAGTAAATGTGATGTTCGCTGTGGACCACTTGTATATGCCACGTCACAGCTAATCTATCCCATTTTACAAATTAATCAATTATGTCAATATTTAGTTTGAACTAATTATATAATGGAATCATATGCCTAAATGTGGGGCCATGATGAGTTGGAAATTTGTTAATCCACGTCAGTTCCAGGATCTGGGGGTATAGCTGGAACCCACGTGACACGTGGAGTACGTGCGTGGTAATCTATTTGGATTTAGCATTACCATTATAATGATGTATATTATTAGTTTTGACACTTTTTTTGTATAGTTTCATTTCCCTAACTCATTAGCAACATTTTGTGACCATCAAGAAGTAGGATTTGAGTAGCTTTGATTGAAGATTAATGAATTAGGTGTAGCTTTGATATTGATATCGAACCTATGAAGGAGACCGAATAATAAGATTGCACCCGAAAAACTAACCTTTTAGACCAGACCACTCGAGTGTTTTAAAAGAATAAGAACTGACGCTTCATCTGTGGTATTAGAAAACTGAAAGAGACAGGCAATTACAGTTCTTCACAGATTGGCAAAAGCAGGGCAATGGGCAAGGCACACACTAGCAAAAAACAGAGGCCTTGCTTATGTACAAGAATCCCCCCACCAAAGAAAGAAAAAATCAACTAAACAAATGCAAAAGCATGTATGATCTTTCAATCTGGCTTGGCTTACTCCCATTATATAGCTTCCTTCACACCTTAAGAATCATGTTGTTCTCTTCCATGACTTCCATTTTATTGCCTGATGTTCCCCAAGAACCGTAACAATCCATTTCTTTCATCGCTACACCCTTCAATGTTCTTTCCTTCAGATATGATGATGATAATTCACCCGCCATTGCTAACCGTTCCAGCTCCGACTCGTCTAATCCTTTGGCTGGAAGGATGCTACTCCGGTCGCTTCCGTGTTTAGCCAATGCATCCTTGAATTTCTTAATCTGCAGATCAATAAAAAGGATGTAAGCCTCTGTCTTTGTTTCTATCATTATTATCGAAAGTTTGAAAATCTGGACGGTTTTCTTACAGTTGCATTTGTACAGCTGAAGCTACAGACACGACCTTCTCCGCCTCTATAGAATCTAAAGAAAGGAAGAACACGAATATGGAGAGCTTGGCACATGGTTTTGAGCTCCTCAAAGTTAACTTTCAGAAAAATTGCATCAGGGTTCAATTCAGCCAGTTGACAGATCTGGTATTACAAATGGATTCAATCAGCAACACCCCAAAATCCCAGTTCAAAATTGGTAGCTAAATATATTACAAATTTCTACAATTTGAGGTGCCCAAAATCCAAGCAGCAACAAGATAATACCTTAGGATGAAGGGCTTTGCAACCTCCACAGCCAGGGGAATAGAAGTCAATAATGGCTAATCTATCGCCAGCATCAAGCAATGCATCCACAAGGGCTTGTGCAGAATGGATCTCCACCATGTTAGGTTTCAGGGTTTTTTCCCACCATCTCCGAGCTCGGCTTACACAAATCGATGCCTGTGCCTAAAACAACGAGTCGATTCAGAAATCAACTTCAGAGCCAGAACATTACAGAAGAAACAGTAACAATCAAGCTGGGAATATTCAGAAAAGAGAGAAAAGAAAAAAAGGCTTACATAAACGGTCAGTCTATTTGGGGCTTTAGCGTTTGAGTTTCTAATACCATTTCGATCCGAAATCACTACAGGATTCCCCAAGAAATCGACGCTCAAAACAGGAAACCCCGGCTGCTTTGACACTTTTAAACTGGAAGCACAAACAGAAGTAGAAATCCCAGAAACCCCAGATGAATTAGAGTAACACAAACGATCCTTCAGCCCTGAAACAGAGAGACCAGTCTTCAACGAACACGCCATGGCGCAGAGAAAACAAACGGCCGTCCAGAGACTGTCAGCATAAAATAGAAGAGCCCCACAAAAGAATGGCACCAATTTTAATCTCTGTTTAAGCAGAATCGAGTACGCAACAAGAAAACGAAAACCAGGAGGAAGCCCCTCAAAACCAGCGAAAGAAACCCACCTGAGATCTTTCAAGTTTGAACCGAAAATGCAAGAAAAGACCAAAAACAAGCGATGAAACAGAGAAAATAAAGAGAAGGAAGACGTGGAGGTTTCTTATTCCTGAATAAAAGTTGGGAGAAGGGGGAAGGAGAAGCCGGCGGAAGAGTTAAGACATATAAAGGAAGGAAAAGGGGCAAGTGGGGCAGTCTGATTCGGATTGAACTTTATCCATTTGATCCAAAAGATTTACGATTTTGAACAGAAACGGAAGGAGGATTGAGAGGAAAGTAAGATTCCGGATTTTGGGAGGTGGGTTTTTCTAAAAAATTCTACTTTATGAAGGATAATTAGTGATTGATTCGTCATGCAAGTTGGATCACTGTTTTGATTAGGTGTAGTCTACAAGGATAGAACGGGAATATCGGGATTACTGACTCCCAATAATTTCACGTTTCCAGCATCTTTGAAATATTTGGATAAGTACTCTTTTCTTTTTTTTGCCAAGACATCACAGTTTTGAGTTTTCACGTACTTGTCATTTCTCTTGTGAAACCACTATTTTGTCCCTTCTTGTTTCTTAACAGTATCACATGGCACATAGAAATGTCCACGAATTTTCTATCTTTGTTGAAGTCTGTAGCCCCACAAGTCTTAAAATCATTCATCCCAGTTGTTATTATTATTTTGTGGGGGGTTATTTTGATGTAAGAAAAGATGTTATGTAAATGCAGCCCATTGGTTTTCATTTATGTGCATTATTTTATCATTAAGTGTGAACTATGGTTTGCCAATTCCAAGAATCCCCCCATCCTCAGCCCATTGGTTTTCATATTTGTAATCTCATCGTTCTCTTTCTCACTTCATATGTATGGAATCTTTTCAATTTTGTTGTTATTTTAATATCCTTTGTCATCCAGTCCACGCCATCTCCCATAATTCTAAGTTTCAATTATTTTTCTATCCCTGCCCTGAAGCAAAGATCTTCAACCCAACCAACTGAAGCAAATAAAAGGATACGGCTCTCAGGTTTAACATCGCCAGCTTACCTCTAATGGAGGGTACAACATAATTGAAAAGATGAAATAATGAACAAGTTGATTGCTTGTAAAATCTGTGCTGTAAAATCTGTGCAAGAATACGTGATCTGTGTGAATGCACACATGGAAACACTATGAGTGTAGGGAAGAAGCAAGAAAGACTATCTTTAATTTTCTCCAAACTTGATATAAAAGAAAATATGAAATTTGCTTCCATGTTTTACAATAGCTCAATGTACAGCTAAGGAAACCAGAAAACCCCAAATATTTTACAGCTCTTCCACGAGGGGAAAAAGGAAAAAAAAGAAAATCTAATCTAAAAAACCAACCTCTGATCTCGTATATCTTGTATTTACAAGTTGAGTATATTGGTTAACGGAAAAACGAGGAGCAGAGGATCATTCTCATCTCGTTATAGATCAAATAATTGAGTCTGGCATTTGGGAGAAGGAATCTATCCCAACAAAAATGCTGATCACATCAATCAAGAGGAACTCTTCAATCTGTTACCCCTTCAATCACTGCTGAAATTTGGTAGGAATCAATTTGGTTGCTGCAAGAGGCCATGAAATCATCAATGAATTGAAACAACATGATAACACCTCATATCAGCATCCTAACAATACTGACCATTCTGTATATATATAGCAATAATAGCATTCTGTACTGATTAAACAAAGATCGTCAATTATGAAGTTTTTGAACAACAAATGTGGATACAAATATGGAGTACACTATGTTTTAGAAGGAGCAGTTAGTAGAGAACCTACATGGTGGTGGTACGCATTGCTGCTTTGGTACATTGGAATGCTACAAGGCCCTGGTATAGAACCCCAAGGATGCTGCTCATCATCATATAGAGATCTTGAGAGGTCCAACTTCCCATTTAGTTGGTTGTCCACATAATTTCCATGCAAGTTCATCTCCATCTCAAGGTTCAGTCTCTTTTCATCTTGGAAGCTGGAACCATCACATGTAGGGGGGTATTGATATTGCTCACCAAGTTGCAGTGTTGAGCAAGAAGTTCCACTTAATTCATTTAAACCCCCATCACCCTGTGGCATGCTATCAACTTGACCAGATACTCCAGCTTCAATTTGCTTCCCAGGGTTGTAGTAACTGGGATAGCTTGGAAATGAGCATTCAACATCACTGCACACATTCCCCAGCATAAATTCAGTTCAAGGCTACATGATCACCCCCCACATAAACAGACATATCATACAGCATTTTTCAAATTTTGTCTACAGACTATTCACACATTACATATATTGATTATAAAAAGCAGATATTCGTAAACTAATCTCATCCATTGTAGGCTCACCCTGGTTGCAGAAAGTTAGGCTCATTTGGCAAAGTAATCTGTTGAGTCCCATAGTTGGGAAGCCATAACAGGGGTTGAATGCCTTGCATTTCGTCCATTAACAAAGGTAAGGACATCTCACCACCCGGATACTGTGGTAAATGGAAACATGTTGACTCTATCAATATATACAAAACATAAGCATGCTTGTAAGAAGGGGTAGGAAAGCTTTTGCTCTTACCTGGCCCGTGAATTCCTGTGAGAGAAGTTGGTGTCTTCTTAAATTTTCCTGCCAAATTTCAGAACCTGATTTAAGTACCAGCAGCAATTTCTTTAAACAAATAACATCAAATCTGGAGAAGAATAGGTAACATGGAAAAGCCCATCCCCCTGTCCTCAATAAACGCAATAGAAAATAGGGTAGAATGTCCCACAAAACACTGCTACATCAGACCAAACCGATGCCAGAATGATGCAGCCAATGGGTTTTAATATCATTATCAAGTCAAAAGATAAATAAACATATCTTTAGCCTAGAGGGATGAAGTCATGGACAAGAACAATCATTTTGATATATGCAACTAAAACGCGCATAACATACCTTGTGTAGACGTGTCTGGTTTAGGGACTCCCTTATTAAACCTTCCATCTGTTGGAGCTGTTGTATATTGCTGATACTATCAGGATTCCTCCAATAGCTGAAGGGATAAGAGGAACACTAGAATATCAACATCAAACAGAATGACTTCCATGCCTGACACTAAACATGCATATGATTGTGCCTATAGCAATAGATCAGTAAGCATTTAGGCTTACTTTTTGGCTCACATTGACGACTCACAAACTTGGAAGTTCCAGATTTTATCACCTCCGCCCAATTCTACTGTCATCTGTCATATCCTATTTACACTCCACCTTTACCCCTCTAGCTGTCTATCTGCTTGTAATATACATTAACCAAGATTTTTGTGGATAAAGAAAAGCGTCTACATCTAACATTTTATCATAGGCTATAATAATAAAAGAAAAGGTTGACTTCACTTGTAGGACTTGTAGAAGCTTGGTACAAAAGGATTAAATCCCGTTACATCCTATATTGTATGATTGGAGTCCTTTTCTTTAGTTTGACTCCGTTTGGTAGTTGGGTTTTGTTCCTTTATCCCGTGCATTCTTTCCTCTTTTCTTTTTCCCCCCCTCAATGAAAGCTTGGTTGAAATGAAAAAGGGCCAAATAAAAAAAAAAAAAAAAAAAAAAAGAAAAGGCTATATACTTTAAAAATAAAAGCTCCAAAGGTGCACCTCAGTCTCTTATGTGCTTCACCAATCTGATCTCGCAATACGGTAACTTCATTGATCAATTCCTGCTGATAAAATATATAAAATTAGTAAAAAGCACAAAACTACTCTCGTTTAATGAAAAAACAATGATAAAAAAGGCTTGATACCTCAAAATCTTGAGAGCTGCAAGATATTACAGGAAAGGAGAAAAAGAGTAAAGAAAAGTCAGGTCCATTGTAATCATCTTGAAATTCGGACAGAATACAATATACATTTGACGGATATGGACAAATACCTTGAACCCACAAAATCTTTTATGTTTACATCGTGGTCTAACTTCTTGAATGTTTTCTTCAGCGCCTATGTGCTCGAATAGAACATACAAACAAATAAGTACACTTGTACACAAGAGACGAGAATTCAAAAGCATGCTGTACAACAAAAGCAGGCAGAAAAAGAAAAGGATAAAATCTCTAAGGATGGATTGAAAATAGAAAAGGAGACATGCAGAGACTTACTTCAAGGCTTTCCAGTTTCCTGTTCCAAACAGAATGGAATGAATTAGCCATCTATGCTTCCAGAAAATGTTTGCGAAGGAATTGAGTCATAATGATTAAGGATAGGTTCTCATACCTTTTTGCCCTCTCCTGTGGAGTCAATTCAGCAAATTTTGTAATGACCTCCTCGATGCTGCTGTAAAATTAAAGATCCACATCGAGTATAAGACAGAAAATTAACCGGCTATCCTTTCAAGCTCTAATTGGTTATGTGGTTTCTAATTCTCTTCACAATAAACCACATGAAAACTCAGATATAGACTCTCTTGTGGTGAATGAATGCAAACTTCTTCCGTCTCCCAGATACAAAGATAGATACTACACAACACAGATTATGAACAATACAAACTAAATGTCTCTGGAACAAAATTGCAATAGGATGACACGGATGAATCGATGGTTCATATTTTCCAAATTCCCGTCTAATCTAGACTTGGCGTAAACAAGATTTGGGGGCATCGAAACATATCAATGCTTCAATGCAATATCGGTCGCTAAAACTAGAATCATCAACAATATCCGTTCCAATTGGTTCTCTTTAAACGACCTATAATGGTGCATACAAACAATAGGAAGTCGCTTGAGGAATATAGTACCTGCGTTCACCTTGATATAGCGTCGGCTTTCCAGTTGGCGAAAACATGAGGAGAACGATATCAATATCGCAGAGTATAGCCAGCTCCTTAGCTTTCTTCATAATCCCATTTTTTCTCTTAGAGAAGGTCACTTGCCTGCTACCAGTGCTCTCCAATTTTTTTATTTTCAGCTTAACCCTTCCCATTATAAGGAAAAATAAGAAAATCGCAATGAAATCAACAAAACCGTATCTTTATTCCCCGTATTCAAACTCGGCCAGCTTGCGAAATCATATCAATGCACTTCTCTAGCTGGAAGAAGAGGAACAAGAAGAACCGACTATTAAGGATATAGTTGCGAAACTAGAGCTCAAAATCCGAGGGATCAAGAGGTCATTCAAGTTCGGTTGCGATCCCTTAACGGGGTTCCCCTGTTTCCCAAAAGGAGGCGATGCAAAGAATGACGATCGGAAAAGAAGTCAGAGTAATGAAAACGGATGGCGGAAAGAAGGAAATGTAGGGGGAACCCAAGTGAGGAAAATGGGGAAGAAAGAAATGGAAGGGAAATGCTAAAAAAAACAGAAGATTGAGGGAACCCAAGTGAGGAAAATGGGAAAGAAAGTAATGGGAGAAAGATCAAAGAAGGGAAGCGGAAAAAGGAGAAAAACCCAAGTGACGAAAGAGGAAAAGAAACGAAAGGAAGGGGGGATTAATACAAGAAGGGAAAGAAATGAATCACACCGAGAAGGGGGAAGTGAATGAAGAAGAACAAGAACAAGAACAAGAACAAGAAGATGATGAAGAAGAAAGGGAAGGGGATGGCGGAAAGAGGATGGCGGAGAGGGAGAATGGCGGAAAGGGAAGGTAATGGGGGAAGGCAATGGGGGAAGGCAATGGGGGAAGGCAGAGGGGAAGTGCATGCAATGCTCTGCTTAGATCGCACGAAAGGTCGGCCTAAGAATTCGGCTGTGAAAATTAGCGCAACCAATCAGCAAGAAATCGTTTGGGCGATGGCGATGGCGTTATCAAAATTGAAAACTCCAACCGGTTCCCTCCGCCCCTTCTTTTCTCCTTTTCGATCCATAATCCCTCCCTTTTTTGCCTTCCCACATCGCTTAACTACGTTTTATCGCACAAATTCAAACTCCAATCTAAACAAATAAACAAACAAAAAGAAAAATCTATGTTTAATTAACTACTTCCTCTCTTCATTTGATGTTACAATATATTTTTTTAATCTTCGTTTATCAAATATATATTTAAAGTTTTCAAAATTAAACATTAAGTTTACTCTAATTCTATAAATCTACCCATTATAAATTAATTAAAAAATTTAATCAATTAATTTTCATTTAACCATTACATATGGTTCTATATACATACATATCAATGCATGAGATGTACCTACAAAATGTCAATTTAATAACATGTTGCAACATTCCCAAATGCTCCCTAACCTAAAATCACCTTGACATTTTGAAAATTAACAAAATCTAATCTTTCCAAATAAAGTGTTCAAAATTAGAGTTAACTAGTGAGCAACTCTTGCCCAGATAACCTTGATACTTGCTCTAAAAATATTTTATAAACACCCAAACATTGTGAACAACTTACGCTTTGCAAACACAGAACACAAAGAAAAAAAGGAACTTAAAGATTCAAGAACATCACATGGAGGTTTGAGGATGCTCTTGTAACAAATGATCGTTCATACAATCCTGCCTCTTAGTTAAATCCTAATGTAAGACACTTATTTTCAAAGTCAAATTTACAGACACACCCGTTTTCAACAAAAACTCTGTTCAACAAGCATAGCAAATTCTTCAAAATCTAAACGCCCATCTCCATTCTTGTCATATCCACTTATCATTCTCCTGCATTCATCAACTTCTGAAGCCACTGTAAATCCCATGGCATCCAACACTTTCTTCAAGTCCTCTGCATCAATAAACCCATCACCATTCTCATCAAACAAATCAAAAGCTTTCTTAACTTCCCCTACACTCAATTCTTCCTCAAATACCCCCTCAATCTCAGCCTTCAACTCAAGGTTATTAGTTTCCATGTTGTTATGAAGTGCCTCCATCATAGTTTTCACATCGTCAATGGTTAGTTTCACTTCATGTGCGTCATTAACAGGCATGCCCACAATTCCTGTGTAGCAATGCCCCACATGGGCATTCCGTCGAGCACTTGGTGTGCATGTCGCATCATCAGCAGCCTCAAAGCGTTTGATGATGTTGCGGTGGGCAACCCATGAATTCCACAGATAAAAATGGAAGGCGGCACAGAGGATGAAAACGTACAAGGGACCTGGAAACAAGTATTCAAGTAGGAAATTGAGAAAAAACAGAAACAAAATCTGAAAAACTGAAATGGGATTAGCATAATCAAGCTCATCAATGGGTGCCATTTGCGAAAGAGTGAAAGGGTGAACAAGTAGCATAGATATCAAAGTAAGCAGTGAGCAGAAGGCAATTTATATTGGGGACAACAAAGGAAGACATGAACATCTTTGTATAGCGGGGTCAATGCTTACCCTGATTAAACTTCTCAAGTAGTTGGCTTGCGTGTTTCAGAATCGACGGTGAAAATTTCCAGGAAATTAGAACATTAAGATCCGGGGATGGAAGAGTGGACGCAATGACTTCATTTTGTGTTTCTTTATCAACCTTTTTCAGAAGCAGTTAACTTCTATGAAGTTCTGAGAAATTTCGGTATCATGTTCTGGACGACCCATCTCCGCCGCGTCTATTTCCAAGTGTTTTAATGAATCCTGCATTCAAGTTTTAGGTTAAGATTCGGGAGTAGAACAAGTCAAGTCTTTGAATGTCAATTTTATTCATAAACTTTCCTAACTTAAATTACAATCTCAATCCCAGAATTCAATTAACCATGGTTAGAAAAAGGACACGCTTTCATGTACATTTGAATAATAAATTCATTATCTTTATAAAATTGATTATAAAAATAAAGTTCCCTTTTCCGAATTTACGCTATAGTTAATTTAATTGATTTATACCTCTTCAAATGATATGATATATTCAAATAAATCTTACAAATATACTTTCTAGAATCCAAATATTGATGGTACGTAAATAAGATGAACAAATGACGAAAGAAGATGTTAATTAATTATCAAACTAACTACATTAAAACAAAAACAAAAAAAATTAAAAGAACGTTGGAAAGAGAAGTTTCATCAAAGAAAAAACATACGCATTTGTTGAAAAGGAGATGCTTTTTTGGAAACAACCTTGTTTTATGAAGCACATTCATATAATATAACATAAAGTATGAAAAGATTTAATTAAACCCAACAAAAACGCACCATACCATATATATTATTGGATACTTTTTCGTAATTGCCACACACGTGTCCCACTCACCAATCTCAAACTTTTTTTTTTTTTTTTTTAATTTAAATAGGAGATATTGGAACGCCTCAAAACTTAAGTCATGTATGTCTTGTATGTGGGACTTATGCATATATATGCGTATAGAATTCATGAAATATTGAAATAAAATATCTTATTTTTTCGTAAGATTTTAATTGCATTAACCGGAGATTGAGGAGGGGAACGAAATATTTTTTACAATTATATGAAAAATTCTCCCTAACATATGTGTTTTGAAAACTGTGAAATTGACGACGATATATAATAGTTAAAGCAAACAATATCTGCTAACTGTCTGATTAAGCTCTTTAATAAAAGATGATCCATTGAAGTGGGGAGTTTGACCCCAACTCCCAATAGCTACCGGTCACACCTTTTTCTCCGCCCATTATAGCTTTGCCCTTAATTCTACAACATTGTTTATATTGTACATGGTGCATTTAAAAAGACACAAAATGAGGTAGTGGAATTATGAGTCCATCCATAGTGCAGAAAGAATTGATTAAAGTGTATGCACAAAGAATTGATTAAAGTGTTCAAAATTTTCGTTGATGTTGTTAAAAGCTTGGCACTTTGAGCAGCTAGGTTTGATTTGCAAGGGTTTGTAAGGGCTTATTCTGTCAGTTTTTTACTACACATAAAGAAGCTCCAAAGCAGCTTTGGGGAGGCATTTGTGGACTGAACAAAACACCTTGGGTCGTTATAAATGGTATTAGAGCCAGATACCGGACTATGTGCCAGCGAGGAGGCTATTCCCCAAAGGGGGTAGACACGAGGTGATGTGCCAGCTAAGACGCTAGCCCCAAAGGGGGTGGATTGTGACGTCCCGCCCAAAGAAGACAATATGTGAATTTGGGTCGTTACAAGAAGAAAACCTATGATACAAATCAGGGAAAGCAAAAGGGGCATTTGAACTGCTACCTCATGTTTTTACATCACTTGCTTCTTCTTCTACCTTCTAAATATCTCCCTTTGGCCTTTGCCCTATTATTAGTTGCGACTTAAAAACAACATGAAATGAAATGAGATGAAAAGAAAAGAAAAGAAGAGAAAAGAGATGGACTATCTGCTTTCTCAATCTTATCCTGTTACAGCTGTTGTGATAAGGCGTTTTGGTGCTTTGGCGCTGCATAAAGCCACACATAGGATCACCTTTTGTTGCTTATAATTGCCTTTCCACTCTTTTTTCCATTTCTCAACTTTTTGGAAGATACTCTCTGCAGTGCCCATGTGGCTGTCTCAGGTTTATACATCGACTCACTCATACAAAAATGCAGCAAAAACAGATAAGACGGCACCACAAACAACCAAAGTTTCTGCGATCTATGTCAGTATTTCATATATCTCTGTACATTACAAGGCTTAAGAAGGAAGCTCAGCAATCTGCATGGCTATGTAAATTAGGCAAATACCTGTAAACGCTTAAACGGGGAATAATCATATAATCTGCCTTCAAGAGCTCTCATGAAAGACGAGAGATCTCGACAAGGCTGCAGGGTTTGCCTGCAACACTGAGGCGTTTTTAAAAACAGGAACCTTCTCATGGCCCTTGGGTTCAAAGGTTTTGAACAGATTTCTTCCCCCACTCATTGATTCATTCTTTATCCCAAGCGTTGCCCATATGGAACTTTTTGCAGCCTCACTTGGGTCATCAATCCTTAAAGTCTTTGGGGTCAATACACCTCCATTTCTCTGCTTAACTCCCTCTTCTTTACTTGAAATGGCATCTTCTTTCGCCATTTCATTGTCTCTTTGATGCTTTCCCAGTGTTGGAGAAGCTTTAGATTTTTGTGCTGTGGAATCTTGTGGTGAAAACCACGGGGTGTTCCATGGTCCTGGAACCCCACAGCTCCAAGTAGTTGGTGGAAGAAAAGAAAAGGGAAATCCTGGAGGGCCGAAGGGTGGTGGAGAAACTGATGAATTCCAAACCAAAGGCCACGGAACTCCAGAAAGACAAGAAATTTGAGAAGGGAAGCCATTGGTTTTCAATTCTGATGGTGTTTGAACTGCCATAGAAGACAAACTCGAGCTTTTATCACACCCTTTAGGGATAGAACTGGGTGCATCCAAATTGAAACTGAGGACTCTGCCACAGTTACCAATGAATTTTGGTTTGTGGGTTCCATTTGAAGCCTCAATTTCAGCAGCTTCAAGAGCCTCAGAGATTGTGATGTGACGGTAATAAGAAGCAGAGTTTTTGCTCTTCCGGCGACCGGCTCCAACCGGCACGTTCCTCATGATGCCTCCAGCGGTCCAGTATCTTTGACAAGCCTTACAAAAATGGCGAGGTTGATTGACATTGTAATTGTTGTAGTAACAAAACTTTGTGTCCATGCTTTTGCAGCGAGGACATGGAAGCAATTTATCAGGTTTCTTTAGGGTTTTCTCTGAATAAAGCCTCTCACTCTCTGGTTCTTCATCTATAGACGGCGTTTTGGGATTCACGCTACCCTCTTGCCCGCCCTCCAGATTTCTTGAATCATCTGAACCATCAACAGGTTTCTCAAGATCATCTACACTTGCGTCCTGAAATCCAGAAAAGGAACAAAGTTTTATGAACCATAGACACCAGTCAAATTAAGTCAATCTAGTTTCTGTTTAGTCCGTTGTTAAAATCCCAATTGAGGTAGAGATGAAGTTTGACATTGAGAGAAAAAAAAGAAAGAAAAAAAAAACCCTTTTATTTCCTTTTTCGAGTAAATTAGTAACTTTTTTCTGTCATGATTGGAAAACTAATTGAAAAGATGAGGAAAAGAAAAAAAATTAAATTAAATTTGCAGATGAAAAAGAAAAAGACTCGAAGGATTCATAATCAACCAAGAGTAAAAACAGAGAAGAAAAAACGACCCAGATTACACAGGTAGCAGAAACGGAAGTGAAAAAGTAAAAACGACCCAGATTTTGTTTGACCAATTGGTGAAATGGGTAGCAGTTGGATGAAGGAATAAGAGAGTGTGGTATGTGTAAGGCACTCTGTACCTTCCTGGGTTCTGCATGTTTCTCAGAACTGAAGTCATGGGAATGAACCGCCGGAGCTTCAACGTCGTCGGAAAGAGGGATATTCCGGCCAAAAAGCTTAATAGCAGGATCCTTACAATCCAACATAATTTTGTGTGCTACAAGAAGAAGAAGAAGAAGAAGAAGAAGTTGAAGAAAGGAAGGGGATTTTTGGGAGTGTTTAGGGGAAGGAAGTTGGACGATGAATCCGTTAAAAGAAGGGGTGGGGGTGCCACGTCAGCGAGTGAATTTGATTGTGAGCCACAAGTTTATGTGGACACAAAGATTTTCTTCCATTTCTGATTCTGGGTTGTACCAAAAGTTGGTGCACCCGATGCGATGCCCCTACTGCTCACTTTCACAAGTTTGGCTGCCGCCTTCCACGTGGATCATTTTATTTGGTTGTTTTTCATGTTTTATGTCTTTTGCTTTTGCTTTTACTTTTTTTTTCTCTTTCATTTTTGGTGCTTCCTAAATATGTCTCACCTTCCAAAGGAAGAAAAAAAAAACATTATTTTGTTCAATTGTAATTTATATATATATATATATGTTCATATTCTCTATGGCCAACATCTTACTTCAAAATAAATAAATTTGAAGAATTAGGAAATTTATTAAAGAAAACAGTTGGCTGCTGCGCTGGCACATGCTCCATCAACATTTTGACACTTGTCCCTTAGGTATGTTATTATATTCCCAAAATCTTTTAAATTCTCAATAAATCATTTTCTCTCCTTCCCTTTTTCCTCTATAAATAAGTTTACACCCAATAAAATACATATTTGTCTTACTTTATATATTTTTAATATTTTAAATTTTCTTTTCTCATCCTTTAAATAAAAGGTAACAAAAAAAAAAAAAAAAATTGAACAGGCTATTTAATAGGTGAAATCCAGTGAATTGAAAAATTACTTGCAATAGATAAAAAACTTCTTCCTAATAGACACGTCTTAAAATCGAGAAAGTTGACGATGATATGTAACAAATTAAAGCGGATAATATCTACTAGCGGTGGACTTAGACCGTTACAAGCCGTATCAAAGCTAGATACTAAACGGTGTGCCAGAAAAAACGCTAGATCCATAAATGAATTATAAGATTCCACGGGGTGAAGAGGAAACCTCTCACGAGATCCCACTACCCAACTGGTAAAATGGTGCACACCACGAGTCACTTTCCCACGGTGTCTTCCAACTTTTCCCAGCATATTGAGTTTTAAAATATCATTTCCCTTTCCCTCCCACTTCCCAAGTTTTCATCTTTCATTTTTCATAGAGATATGAGAATCCCTAGGCTTATCACTTTCTATTGGACTTGACTAAACACAGCTCATTTGCAAATCAATTTTAAATATACAACTACAAATTGCCCTCTTCCTAAAGCACCCCCCATCACACACACGTTTTCTTTGTAGCAGAGCAGCACTCTGAGCAGAGCAGCAATGGCAGCACCCACTCATTTCCTTCGTTTACTTGTCATATTCTTGGGACTTCACTACAACCTTCTCTCTTCCAATGCTGTCCCATCTTCGAGTAACCCTCTCAAACCACTCTCCTTCCTCTTCTTTTTCTTTCTTCTTCTTACAAAATGAACTACAAAATGCTTCTGATCTCATTCTGTAGGAAGTGTCAGCCTCATGCATGCATCCAATCAACATCTTCAAGTTTCAAGCAACACCCACATGGTATATTACATTACCCATCAACCTTTTACTTTGTCTCACCTATTCTGTGTTGGATCCTTTCTTCTCTCTTTACTACCGATTGACTTCTTCCTAACTTATCTGTTTATGCTCTTGGGATTTAAACATGGAAGGTTTCTGTTCGTTCAGGTGATTGCAAACCAAGAAAAAGTGAGGCATGGAAGAATGAGTGTGGAACTAAATGACTATCCAGGATCCGGAGCCAACAATCGTCACACACCAGGGCCACAGTTTAGAGGCTGTGCTGATTGTTGATTATTGGTTGGGTTTTATTATATGATACGAAAGCTTACAAAGATCTACAAGTTGGGTTTAGAACCTTAGTTGTTTATTAGGCAATATGGATTGTTTAGTTTATGGGTCTCTCTCTGCCTGAAACATCTCAAAACATTTTCCTTGTGTAACTTTGAGGCTTTGTAGTGAGTGGAGAAGGTGGATGCACTGGTTGAGTGCAACATACCCAATATCCACCACAATCAATTTAATTGGCTGCGAATTTCAATACCAAAGCAGCACTAAAGTGGAGTACCTTAATATTAAGTTATTGGGCATTACAGTCAATTGTTTAATTGATTTTAAGTTGCATGTGGCAGCATTTCATGCTGTGAATACAACACTTCAGCTCTGATATTTCATTGAAATCAGATTGTTCATCTGTATAACAACCCTACAGACATAAGCCAGTGCCTAAAAAGATGTAATCTTCTAGTGCTTGAAGCGGTTTGGTGACCGATCAATGGTAAATTCAGCAGCAGAAGGTACTATGAACTTACACTGTAGATCAGAACACCACTAAGTGGTAGTTTCCCTCAAGAGGGCCAAATCTTTCATGTTAAGAAAACTGATGGCTTTGACTATTCTTCACGGTGAAGGAGATTTGATGGGTTTGTGTTTGGTAGAACGGCATATCCACCAGAAACCATTGCATTTCCAGCAAACGGTGCAAGCTGAATTTCAAATTCTGCTTGTGATAAATGCATTGACAACTGATCAGGCTCCCTTTGGACAGCTTCAATAGGCTCAAGTATAATGGCTCTTGATGAACAGTTATTAGAAAACTTATTTCAGTTAGCTATCTTATTTGATAACTTACCGATTATTGACCAAATAAACTCAAGAGAGTCAATCATATAGCAGGAATTATATGCAACTCACAATCGCCTTTGGAAATAGATTATTGCAGTTCAACTCTATCAATCAACTCTGCCATTGAACTGCACACAAATCGAGATCTTGTAATATCAAGATTCCTCCAAGAACCAAACTAGAGTTTTGCAATATCTGCATGAATGGTAACTCAAATCACCATTTAAACTTGGTGGAGATAACTATAACATACCTCTAATGAACTGGTTTACGGTGATCGATATGGACTCACGACAAGCATCTCTTTCAATGGCTATAACTATTATGTTGGCTGATTCATTAGACTTGCTTATCTTCCTTAAAAAGAAAATCCAAAACCATCTTTGCTCCAACTTTCTCACTTTCAAGAGACTCTATAGAGAGTCGCTTCAAATCACTTCAACTGATTGGATGAGGAATAAGGACCCCAAGTCCAAGTCCACCACTAGAAGATATTGTTTTCTTTAGGTTTATCCTTTGTCCTCTTTGAATTTTCTCTTTTGAGCTTTCCCTCAAAGTTTTCAAAACGTACCTCCTTGTAATGAATGTGGCTTTTCCTTTCAGGCTTCTCCGGAAAGTTTTTAAAGTGTGTTTGCTAGGGAGAGGTTTCCACACCCTTTCTCACAATCCACCCCCTTTGGGACCCAACGTCCTTGCTGGCGCACTGCCCAGTGTTTAGCTCTAATACCATTTGTAACAGTCCAAGCCCACCACTAGCAGATATTGTCCTCTTTGAACTTTTTTTTTTTGACTTTCTTTTTTGGACTTCATCTCAAGATTTTTAAAAAAAGTTCCCTTGTCCAACTAATGTGAGATCTCGTATGTCCAAGTAAAAAAGAAACTTAATTAGATGCTACTGGTACTTAAAAGAAATCCAAAGGGCAGGTATTAATTAATGATTGGCTTCCATCATTGGATAAGTGAAATAAGAAATTGATGGAAGTAGGTAGACAATAATTGGAGAGGAAATGTGAATGCAAAAGTAAAAAAGCGAGATGCTACTGAAACACAAAAAGATGAGCAAATCTGTTGTATTCAGCAAACGCAAGATCCCAGCTGAGCCGAACAACTAATGAACCCCACAAACAAACTAAACCATCACCATCAGTGCCAAATTTCTAACAATCAAACCATGAAATGAAACCCCAGTGACTAAAGTTCATTAAGACTTCCAAAAACCACTTCAACTCCATTCATCACAGCACGCATCTCTTTCTTCCTAGTAGTATAAAAAATTGATCAAACATTTACCGACTCCCTTGCTGACTCCTGGAATTCATTTTGTTTGGGACATTGTTAAGTTGGTGGCATCGGAAGCTGTGTCATCGTCTTCATCTTCCTCGTAAATTGAGATTTTTGTTGGTGAAAATGGAAGAGGCGGGGGGAAATTTAGAACGCTCCATTCATCGTTTGCCCCCAAAAAGCGAACAAGTTTTAAAATTAGGGCATCATAATTGGAGTATGAACAGCTGAAATGGTTGCCCGGTGGGCACAAGACCTGCTGCACTACTCTACTAATGCAATGTCAAAGTCGATATATTAATCAAATGGGAGTTGCCCAATTTTTTTAATATACCCAACCTAATCCATTTCCCCAATTACATAATTTCAATACTTCCTTTTCCAATTTCTCCCGTGAACTTAGATGAACAGAGACTCTTTGGGACGTGGCCTTTTCTTATTGGCTAATAACCTAAGACCAAATAATTTCATTTATTTTTCTTAAAAGTTGGGTAGGAATTTAAATATTTTAAAATTTAAAAAATGCAAATTTAGAAGTTGGGCTTGGGGAGGTGGGCCCAGGGGGTATCTGGAAAATGTGTACCAAAAACGTTGATTCTTTGCCGTCCGTCACAATGCACTGAGACCCTCCCTTTCACCGAACTGATTCAACGTCAACGAGGCGTTAACTTTAGACGAACGTTACCGAAGCAAGGCTCGGGGTTTCCGAAGCTCTTGAACTTGGAAAAAAAGAAAGAAAGAAAGAAAGAAAGAGAGGACCGAGTCCAATACAGACAAACGCAAAAGATCCCCTTCCTTCATAAGCCTACAAACAATCGGATTGTGTCACCGATACACAGTTTCTGAGGGAGCGGAGCTAAGACTTCCCTTTTGCAACCTCCGTGAGACTCTGAACCAAATTTTGAAGGTTTTTTTCCCCCACTTTCATCTTCTTATTCAACTTCCATTGTTTTCTTTTTGCTTGTTGATGGGCTTGCAATTTAGTTTTCTGCTTTTCGTCTGATCATCGGGTTTTAGGGCTTTCTGTGGATTCATTTCTTGGGGGGGTATGTTTTTTGGTTCCTGTAAGCTTAGCAAATGGTTGAAATTTGTTGTTGAGTTGAAAATTGAAAGTTTGAACTCTGGGTTCTTTTTTTCTATCTTGTATGATGTTTCTTAAAACTTGTAAGGTGGAGTGAGCGAAGTTGAGGGATTCTTTTCTACTTGTTGTGCCCACATTTTAGCTGCGATGGTTTTGCAGCAGAAAGGTGTTAATTTGTAGTTAGATTGTTTTGGAAGAAAGGATTTCTACCTTTTGTTTTTTTTTTTTGTTTTTTTTTTTTTTGTAAGGAATATACTGTTATTGAAAGATATAGTTTCAAAAGTTGTTGATCAGAAAAATGAAATCTTTTGTTTGCGGGAGGAGTTGATTTTTAGAGTGTGACTCGGCCTTTTATGATGCAATTACTTGGAGTTTAAAGTTTTCTTGCGGTTTCTTCGTTTTGTAGCTGAGGGCTTCGAGAATTGAGGGAAATCGAGCACAAGAGAGAAGTTTGAAGGTATGTAATTATTTTTTTCTTTAAGAATCCAACTTCAATCTATTTTTATAGACAAGTTACATCAATTACAGTATTCTTTGTTTTTAATTCCTTTGAAGTACAGCTTCATTAATGTGACATGAGAAATCAGGGCAATATTTTGTCATGTGTCGAAGTAATATCTTTGATGTTGCAGGAGCTTTTGTTTTTTTACACAAGAATGGGTGATCACATGGTCTTGTGTGTGGACCGCCTCAATAAGCCTGAAAGCTTGCAGTCGCTACCGGGAACTACTGCTCCAGGGTCTTCTTTAGAATCTTCATCTTCTCAAAATTCAGAGCCACCTGTTTGTGCTATTGCTGTTGAAGATGTGGATGAACATGATGGATCTGAAGAAGACCCCCTCATTCAGTCAGTTGAATGTCGAATATGTCAGGAAGAGGATAGTATTAAGAATTTGGAGATTCCTTGTGCTTGCAGTGGCAGCTTGAAGGTACCATTTACTAACTTCTATGGTAATGGTCCTTGTAGTTTAACGAAATGGTTCTCTGGTCATGAGACAAGTTTATCAGAAAATCATCATATTTTGCTAATGTAGCATATTTCAGTGCCTTGTAGAGTTATGGTTATACTCATTATGAAGTTGTGAATCCCTAGGTGGTTGCTTTGCTCACTTGACTTAAAGGGGCACAAAGAGCCGATCGTGATTGTCTTTACTGCTTCTGAGCGTTATTTTCATTTTACAAAATGTGAAGAGACTTTTACCTGACTTGAATTATGTGGGAAGAGAGCATGATAGAAAGAGTCCATTTTCAATACTTAATTTTCATCTGTATTTTTGCTTTAGTTGGTTTTATTCAGGCTAATGGGATAATGTAATGCCATGGCAATGAATAACGTGTTCTTTCTGTTGGGAGTAGTCATGGAAAGAAACCTGTTTTTCAGGTTGTGGTAGTTTTCTTGACAGAGGACAGACACACCACATTTCAAGCCACACCTTTGAGTTGTCGTATGTTTCATCTGTTGTTTGATCAAACCCTGTGCCATGATGCCTTGAGAAGTCTGATTCTATCATCATTATTACTGATACAATATTCTGTTTTATATGCCCCTGATTCTATTCATTTCCCTATTCCAGTATGCTCACAGGAAATGTGTCCAGCGATGGTGCAATGAGAAGGGAGATATAAATTGTGAAATTTGTCATCAGGTAAACTATATCACACCATTAGAAAATCTGGAATATTTGTTATATCTAGTGTCTAAGGGAATTCTTCTGGCTGATTATCGATCAACTAGTCAAACCGAAAAGTTAGTAGAAAAAATCATCTTTCTGTTTGGAATCTACAAGGTTTTACCTTTATATTTGGCCAATCTTTGGTATTATCAAGTAGATGTGTCAGGCTCATGAAAAATGATGCTGACGGTGGTTGGGTTGATCGTTGATGTGTGTTCATACATTATGAAATATTATTATGATGTTGTAATTTCTGGCATTTTTGCACAATAAAAGCTTGTGGAGGGAAATATAAATGATGGCTAAAGATTAACTTTGTGGATGTCAAACTCTCCCCTTCGTTTACCGAGGGAAGTATGTTTGGTAGTTAGAGATGTTAATACTAAATCATATCCTGATTCTCAAGTTTAACTACAAGTACTGGGAGTTATTTTCATCGATGGGAAGTTCAAATCAACATGTTGATATTTTAATTCTTTTTTTTTTTCAGAATTATCAGCCTGGTTATACCTTGCCTGTACCACCCCCTCGCTTGGAAGATGCTACCATTGATATGAGGTAAATTTTGGTTCACCTAGTTCAATGATGTCTACTTTGGTTCATGAATTTCTGCTAATACGTAGTTTCTGAATGGCCTTATTATTGTTCATTCTAACATTTGCTGCTTGAATTCTTCATATCTCGTTTACTTCTACTAGTACAGACGTTGTTAGATCTAATCTTTGATTTTCTGTTCATCAAAATGTGTTTGCAGTGAAGGTTGGCCGGTCTCTGAAACTGCTTTAGATTTGCATGATCCACGACTTTTGGCTATGGCAGCAGCAGAACGCCACTTTCTTGAGGCAGAATACGATGAATATGCAGATGCCAGTGCAAATGGAACAGCGTTTTGCCGATCTGCTGCTCTGATTGTGAGACTCTAACTTTTACCCTTGAATTAATTTCCCTTGTTAGATACTGATTTTTGTTAAACCAAAGTTGGTTGGAGTCATTCAACATCAAGGAGTTCTGTAGTTTTATACCACTTCTTAATCTATCTCTCCAAATGTTTCTCTGTTAAGATTATAATAAAACATCTATTGTTCACACTATTATGTTGATTATTACTGTTGCTTCTCTACAGTTATTGGCTCTTTTACTGTTGAGGCACGCTCTGTACCTTACAAATGGTGATGGAGAAGATGATGCTTACACTTTTTTCTCGGTAAGTGAGACATCAAATTTTTTTCCTCCCTTCAATTCTATTATATTTGTGTACTGATTATTGTTAACTTTTATATACATTGGCAGCTTTTATTGCTACGAGCTGTCGGATTTCTTCTTCCCTGCTACATTATGGCATGGGCTATCAGCATACTACAGCGTCGGAGACAAAGACAGGTGTGTGCTAAAGAGCTGATTTATTATGCTTCACATTTGCAAAACTTTAGTAATCTTCTGGTTTTTGTGCTTCAAAATGTTCCTGAAAACCTGAAGTTATTGTTGTTTATTCTTTTACTTTTTCTTGCAGGAAGCTGCAGCGCTTGCAGCAACTGAAGTTGCATTTATGCTGCAGGCAGCACAAGGTCAGAGCCTCCAGTTTACCATTGCTCCAGGGCCTGTAGTGACGCCTCATCAAGAGCCACTCCAATAACGATGTTTCTTTATGGAGTGCTGACAGGCATTATAAATATTAACTTCAACCTAAATTTATTCTACTGTATTCCACCTTTTTTCCCCTTCTTTCTTTCTCTTTAAAAAATTATCAGTAAACTGTAATTTTCCATCTTCCCCTTGGCATCCCCTGCAAGTTTTTTTTCTTCGTACTGCTTTAAATCTACATCTCTTGCGTTCTGGTTATCACGGAATCCGTGATGGTTAATCCAGAGAATTGGGTTGCTTTGTCTATAAGGTTCTTCCTGTTAACTATTAATATATCATTACTAGTGCATGATCTACTTGTTTAAGTTGGCAAGATATTGGATTGCAAGGAATTTAATCAATGGATGTGTTTTCAACACACAACTGTCTCATGGCCCTCTAAATATATATTATAATACGGAAGAAGAAATGCAGGCTTTTCTTAGTTGATGTTACAAAATGTGTCTCAGAACGCACTTTAGCTAACTTGCATGATCTTTGATGAAAGGAACTTATTCTTAGGCAGTCTTAAGCAAAAAAAAAGGTAGGCTGTGGAAGCTGAAGGCATACGTAAGCTAAGTTGATGGATGATTGGGAGAGGAGGGAGGGTGATTCAAAGATGGTCGCTCTTCATAGGTTTTAAAGGGAGAAAATAAAGGAGTCGGGTCTGAGTGGAGGGTTGGGCAAGCAAAAGAGCCCCCAGATAAAAGTATAAAAGAGCTCCACTGAAGCATATAATGAGAACCCAAGAAGGATTCTCAAGACCAAGTTTTGTTGCAGCAGGGACCAATAGAGAAAAAGCTTGCTCTTCTTTTTCCTTTCTAGTAGAAGCTCTCTGTTCCCCTCTCTGGTCTTTTATTTGCTTCATGGCTCTGTCTCTCCCCTTCTCTCTCTCTCTTGCAGGCCACAAAGAGATATTTTACATTGGAGATATCTTTTTTTATTCTCACATGATTATGATAATGTTTACTACATAGACTAAACCGTAAAAGCACTTATCTTGTGTTATTTATGGTCGGGTGACATGGAACGACAGCTAACTGAGGCCAGTCTTGGTCTGGTAAAAAAGGGCAATCCCAAGATTGGAACAGGATGTAAGGAACTAATGAAATGGACAGCACAAGGAAAAATATCCGTAGTCCCTGCCTTCTCAAGGATATTGTTCCATTCAACCTTTTCTTTTCTTTTCCCCTTTTAAATTCAAACCTGTCAAAGTCCTCTTAAAACACCTTCCTATTGCTTCTTTTGCAGGCTTATCATAAGATGAATCTTAAGATTTCCCTACAAGCTATGGACCCCAATTATGTCTTTTGCTTTTCGGCCGTCCTTTTCCTTTAAAGATGAAGCTCTGGCTTCTTCATACAACAGTGAGCCATCCTAACCTTTGTCTCTGCATATATCACACACACATCCTTCTCCTCCCCATCCCCTCCTCACTCAACACAGATACTTCCACCCTTCTTCTAGTTTCGAGTATAAATGGGGTTTTTGGTTCATAGGGTGCCCATGCTACTACTCTGTGTTTGGTTTTTGGTTCTTCAACCAGAAGGAACCAGTGGGCTGAGCAACATCGATCTAGCACTCAGATGGGATAAGCTACGTATTCCCATTTTCAATAGCTTCAAGTTTGTGAAGGAGGCATCCGTTGAGGACGATTGGGGGAGAACACTGGCTTTTGCACCAGCACCTTTGACGGGTTTCGATCCAACCCGATTGAATAAAAGAAGGATTCGAAGGGGATCTGATCCCATTCACAACAAATGCTGAGATGAGAAGAAATGAAGAAGATACAAAGAAGTTCAGTTTCATGTTGGTAGCTTTCTTGTAGTGGAAGATTGCATCTGTTTGGGTAAGTAGCTTCAGTGCTGTACAAACTCAAGCTCTAACAAAACAAACAGCTTTATTTGGATGTAAAACAAAGTTCTTCTGTCATACAAATAGGTAGATGTTCTGTAGAAAAACTTAATCCATGTTTTCTAAATACATTCTTTCCCAAGCTTTATTTTTTAAGTTTTAAGTTCATCACTACAGTTCCGCAAGCAAGAGCTATATCTCTAACAACTCCTCTTTAATCCCTCGTAGTACTCATCTTTTCAGTTGATGATTTCATATTATCCAACAATTATCAGTTAAGTTTTCGTTTGAGACGTGTCCATGTTAAATCAAGTATGAAGTTATCAAGTTGAAGTTTGATCCTAAAAAGTAAAAACTGGTCTAAACTTCAGTAACCACAATTCTTAAGGGATAAGCCAAGGCTGAACAAGTTTGAAGATGATAAGGTCCAAGGCTGCAATGAACTTTACAAGTTAAGTGAGCGAATATTGAGTACAGATCAACTATAGACAGCCTATAATCTCAATACTACTATGTTTTCAGTTAAAAGATTCATGACCATAGCAAAGATTCATGACCATAGCAAAGATTCATGACCATAGCAATATGGAGAAAGGATGATAGATCTCAGTGACTACAAAACTTTATGTTTACTGAATTCATCATCAACTGTTCTTTAGGAGAAGTTCAGATCTTTGGTACCTGTTCTTCCTCTTCCAATTCCGGTTAGATTTTATCTTCGACACTTTACGTGACACTGCTTGCCAAATCATATCAACAGCATCACCACTTTGAGACGGATACTGATATTCAAATTCATGCACAATTTCCTTTATTCTATCCCACATCTTTGTCCACCTTTCTCGTCCGATTCCACGAAGAAGATTCAGTAGATAGCCTTTCCTTAAAGAGTCAGCTGCTCGAACAAAGACGCAAAACTCTGAGTAGTCCAAGACATCTTCATATGGCAGCTCAATATCGTCACTTATAATAACAGGAACACAATGACTTGCAATGGAATCGAAAAGTCGGTTTGATGATGGGGTGTCTCCTGCAATATTGAGGCAGAACTTGGATGAGGCCATTCCTTGGCCTGCCTCGTTGATTCCATTTCCCTTGACACTTCCAAAAGTAAAATGAACGCCTTCCTCATCTTTCAGAAGGTAATATAGTTCTTGGCGAATTACTCCCCCCTGAAGACAAATTCAAAAAGAAAATTAGAATAACTTTCATTAGCTTCAATGTTATCAGATAATTATAAGAACACATGGTGACTAAAAAGGACCTAAGAAAAAGATGACAAATGCGAGCAATGCAACACTAGAAACCAAACACAGCAGAGGAAATGCAATTTGACTTTAAATAATCATGCGTGACAAAGGATAGTCTTTAGTTTATGCATGTCATTGGCTTTTCCACTGCATATAACAGGATTGACCATTGCGCAGATAAATCCATTAAGCATCAAATATTTAATTTTGACACTCCTCAAGATCAACGAGTCCATCTTAACGATATCATATTTCATGAATTTCCCATCAACCAACAAAGGGATTCAGGCAATGATATGAAACACCGATGCAGAACATAATTTTGCCGAAAAATAAGATTAGGGAGAGGAAAACTTAGAGAAGCATAGCACACCAATAAGTTACTCGAGGTTACAGAATGACTTACATCCTTCCTGTATATAGCTCCTTGAAAATACACCAAAATAGGACGCTCGTCAAATGTGGCAGATTTGGTACTAGGAACTGTCTTCACTACATGTCTGTAAGGAGCAATAATATCTTTTTCAATATTTGCAATGGCAGCTGGGTACCTTCCAAAATCTGCTAGCACAAACATGGCCGAGCCCAGTTTCTCTCTCGCATCCAACATACTATTCGGGTGGTGAGCAACTATGAGATGATCCTTTCCACCCACTCGCCTCCACTCCTTCTGACCAAACAAGAAATGGATCAACTTATGCTGCAATATCTTGTTCACATTGATTTTCTCCTTCCCAAGTAATTTAGAATGTTTGTTGTAACTCAAGGATGAGAAAAATGGCACAAACACCACATCTGCTTGACTTGAATTCTTTACCCTAACCGCTGTGCAAGTATGACCAATATTTGGGACATTTGATGATAAAAGATCAAGTGTAAGCCAGTATTCCATACTGTGCTGTAAATTCAGCCCACCTGGGTATGATGGGATTTGACTTCTATTACTGAGATTAGGCCAAACTTGATCTTTTTCTCCCTTCCACCCCAATAACCCAAAGTGAAGTAAAGGCGGAAGATCATACATGAATACTCTCAAACGAGCCTTCGCAGGATCACAGGCCAAGTCTGTCTGGTTAGAAACTGAATAATCCATATCCCTATCTCTAATGGCTACTTCGAATTCCACTGGGGGAGCTTCCACAGGTAGCGTAGGAAGCTCCATTGGTTCATTGTCCACATTGTGTTTTAGGTAACTTGAAGTATTGTTAACAACAATGAACTTGAGTACTGAACTGGGTAAGAATGAATTGCAGTTGGATTGTAGAATGAATAGAGAAGAAAGAATTAGAAGGAACATAGACATGGTTATCAAGTATAAAAATATTCTAGTCGGAAGCATGCTTTTCTCCAACATTGCAGAAGACGAGTCCGTTAAATTAAGAGAATCAGAAAAAACACCAATCCGCCAATACGATGGTCAAACAAGTTAAAGATTCTTTAGAAATCCGAATACGGAAACCTCTTCAATGTTGTAAACAGAGGAAGTTCCATTCCGAACCAGAGGCAATAGAAGGTTTGAACAAAGAAGGGATCCCACTTCGCATCTATCGAAGGAGTTCTCACGAACCCATTAAAACTAATCCAATACCCAATACTCAAGAATCAAAAGAGCAGGATTTGCTCATCTTGCATTCGATTTTGAAATGGGTATAAACCCAGAAGAAATGGTATGGAAAGCTTTGCATTTAGAAGTAGAGAAGGAGATGAATCGAAAGCTTACAAATCTTAGTGTTGAGCAGAGAGCAGGTTCGATTGAAGGTCATTCCTCATGAGAAGTCATCTGGGTTCGGAGGCATTAATGGGAAGAACAAAACTAGAGAATTTCTACGGCGAATGAATCCCACTTTATACACTTTGACCAAGTATTCTTCAATATTTACTACTGGTTTTCAACGAGAAAACAAAATCCCTCCTTCCTTACCCCATTACAATTCTCATTTCTATCAGTTTATTATTTTCATATTTTAAAAATGAATTTGAAAATTACGTTATTTGCACATGCACCGTGTGTGTACGATGATTAGATTGGGCTTTTGGGCTCGACGTTGGGACGCGTGAAACAAGTAGTCCAACATTGACCACCTGGCCCATTTCTTCCTTCTGGATATAGGCTACCTAATTCACCCACTTTTTATACTCATTTACTACAAAATTTATAACCTTGATTCTTGGTTATGGTTCGATCATAATTGTTCGTTGATTAAGCTTCTTCTCAATTCTGACCCCCATAGAAAGAAAGAGATGAAAAAGAAAAGAAAAGGTATGTTTTTGTGGGGCTGCTTACAGCACACAAAATCAGTTGGATATGTACGTCAATCCATTTTCTTTTGCTTTCTTTCTAGTCCAATGGAATAGTGATGCTTTGTATACCTTGAAATGTTGTTACACGGTTAGCCCAATTAGTATGCTCAATTTCGAAACCCCAACCAATCCATTCAATGCTCATTTATAGGCGGAGAGGTGCTGGGCTGTTTAGGCCGATGCATTTTTAAAACTTTGAGAAGGAGCTCGTAAAGGAAAGCTTAAAGAGGACAATATCTGCTAGCGGTGGGCTTAGGACAATCTCTGAAAGGGGTGGAGTGTGAAATCTATAAGCATTTTTTATAAAGGTGTGGAAAAGAAAGTGAAGTTGTTATGCTCTGTATCTATGCGTTCTTGAAATCTGAACCGGAAGCTTAAAACCATGGCTTCTGTGTTCATATGTGTTTATAGTTCATGAAGTTGTTAAATTATGAAAATGGCGGCCGCAGTGGTTGACATTGTGCGACAACACAAAGGTGGAGGTTTTAATTAAGATACGAAATTGTGAGGGCTCAACTTCATTTTCATATCTGCCCTCATCCCTCGATAATTGTGATAAACATAAGGTGGAGACTGACTTTAGAGTTGGCCTAATTAAAGCCCATCTTTTCGTTTGATATCATACATATAAAGAGCCCACTTGATCTGTTATCTGTGTGTGAAAGAGTTTATGGTTAAATTTGTGTTGGGGAAAGCCATGGCATCGATCGAAACACAGATCTCTTGCTTCCATAAATTCCTGTGTCTTTTTTTGTTTTAACAATTCAAAAGAAAAGAGGGATATGATTGTTTTCTTGCACCTGCAATTAATGAGGTTCATACGGTTGAGGTTGAGGTTGAGGTTGAAACAATTTCAAAGTCGGCATTTAAGAGGGTGGATGGCATGGTTTTTCCAGATTTCGAAGCCATATTCCTGATCCATAGAAACACAAACACAGCAGCGGTTTTAGGGAATATGATAGAACATGATTATGATTCAGAGGTTGTTGGGAAATGTGACAATGAATGATGTTCATAACATTCCTTTCGCTCCAACGCGATCATCTTTCTTTAACCCAAACCCTAAACTCATATGCAACCCTTGTAACTTGTCCTTTACACAACGCTGCTGCTTGTCGACATTCTCTACTACACCTTGCGCCTTAATGTGTTCATACATTACATTCAATTTACTCAATTATTGGCCTAAAATTAGAGAGAATTGAATTTATATTTATTATCTTATCTAATTGATACTTTTATATTATAAATATATCTCTTATTATTATTATCATAATTATCAGTTCGGAGAAAATTTCAATTTATTCCATATATCATATACAGCCAAAGTTAGGTGCGAAATTTAAGTATAATTTGTTTTATAGCATTTAACTGGTTTTAATTATCTAAGTTAAGCCATAGACATTTGGGAAAGGTGAGAAATAATATATGATTTTTATTTCCATGTATGTATATATGATATATATATATATATATAGCACATAACTTGGGTACATGTGATATATATATATATATATATATATATCTATATACACACATTTTTTTTATAAAGAAAAAAAAAAAAAAAGTTGTTAATTTACACTTCCTTTATGGCTGGACAGGAGTGATATAGTGTAAAGAGTTTTGGTTTGGTCTCCTCCTGGTGTACTGAGCAGTCCACACAAAAGAAGTAGAAGCCGTGCAAACCAAAGACGCAACGTTGCTAGTATAACCAAAATTAAAACAAACCTTCAGTTTGAGGTTCTAATGACACGCTAATTAAGTCCTGATCGGTATGAACATTACCCAAAGCTGCATCGTCAAACAGCCACTTCTCCAGAAAAGTAAGAGGGACTTCTTGATTTGCCGTTGAGGTTGAAGAAGTATTGTTGAAATTCAAAAAGCAGCTGGAATCATCCAAAGTGGGCCCATCTGGTGAGTTGTTGCAATTTGTTGCACTCTGTGATCCCTCGCTCACGCAAGCTTGTGTTGTAATTTCTGATGACTTTTCTGGTGACTTCTTCATCCAATTCTCAAGCAATCTGGCGATGTTCTCAGCGCTCGATGCATATGCAGAAGTAGTAGTAGTAGTTGTTGTTGTTGTTGTTGGCGGCTGCGGCGGCGGTGATTGGAGGATCAGATTGTTAATTTGGGGTTTTGAATCCTCTATGATTCCAAATGGGTTTTGTTTGTCGAGGGATAGAGCTTCACAAAGAGCTCTTTTGGCTGTGTGAATATCCGTTTGGAGCCTTCTTTCCCACTGCCCTCTAGAAAGTGTACTAGTCTGTGAGGGTGTGAACCGATCTTGGGCACCACCATCAGGCCCTGATTGCACCCTTTTCAGCTTCTTTTTCAAGTGGGTGTTCCAATAGTTCTTTATATCGTTATCCGTTCTTTGTGGAAGGTAGGAAGCTATGGCTGCCCATCTGCACAATTTTCACATCATAACCACATACATGTATATATATATATATATATCATAATACAAATTAATTTTGAATTTTGGATTACCTGTTGCCCAAAAGAGCTTGGAGGTGAATTATCATCTTCTCTTCATGATCGGTGAAGTTGCCACGCTTGATGCCTGGGCGGAGGTAATTAGTCCATCTCAGCCTGCAGCTCTTACTGCATCTTAGCAGGCCTGAAAGGACAAAAATTGATTATATTGAAAACAGAGTTCGTTGAAGAAATTGTAGGGAAAGGAAGAGCACAGAAATGAAACAGAAAGAGCAGAGTAGGTAAGAAATTAAGTGCAGGAATTTAATGCAGAAACCAAGGCAGCAAAGAAGAAAAAGAAGAAAGAAAAAGGTAAGAAATTTACCAGTGTTGGTTGGAACGGATCTCCAGTTACCAGGTCCATGTTGTTGAATGTACGAAACCAAGATGATATCTTCCTCGGGAGTCCATGGCCCTTTCTTCACGCCCACTTTGTCGCAACAGGGTGGCCTTCCCATCATTTCCCACTCTGTTTCTCAAAACCCTCTTCCTTTCTTGATGTTCTATGTTCTGGAAACACCCATATATTTCCACGCCAGTTCAGGGGTGTCTATATGTAGAGAATTTGTATATATATATATATATATATATATATATATATATATATATATCGAGTTGGGTCAGGGAATGCGATGATTAGATGGGGTGCATCACTCAAAAAGGGTCAAAACGTACAGCAATCAGCATTTAGTGTTTCAATACCAAAAAGTCAGCTCTCTTTTTTGTTTATCTTCACCTTACGCTCACAAAGCCCCGAACTGCATTCAATGTGGGTATTAACCAAAACCAAACCCTAATTCAACCCACAATTGACTGCCTTTATTTACTCACTTTTCTTCGGACTTTACAATGTTTGGAAGTGGGTTCAAGCGGAAATTTAAACCTGGTTTTAACTCAATTTTGTTTCTTCTAAATCATCAATTTTGTTATTCACCATTAAATGAAGAAAGGAAATAAAACTAAAATGAGAATGATGATGTAAGGGAAGAGAAGTACAACCTCTTTTGATTTTTATGACACGTGGGGACGTGCGAGTAATGGTGATTTGGACTTCCTTACTTACGTGGTGGAACCTCAACCGTCCATCAAATTTCATCATCCAGAGAAGATGTGTGAAGGAAGGCAACACGCGGGGATGCCTTGGACCACTCTTCTCACTTCTCATATAATTTGAAATTTCATTATTGTCTTTTTTCGTTTAGTAAACAAAATAAAAACAAAATTCATCATCATTTGTAAGTATCCCAACCCATAATCTTGGGTTTAGAGGTTAATTAATTTGTTTAATGGAGATAATTAGAGTGAAAAACAAAATGAAGGTATTTTCCACAATTAGGGTGAGAATTGATTGTGTGGGGTTAGGGGAGGATTTTATTATTGAAAATAAGAGACAGTGGGGTTAGGGGAGGATTTTATTATTGAAAATAAGAGACAGTAATTAAGTAGCTGTTATAATTTGACATGAGCATTACATAATGAAGGAATTTTGCAATAGTTCTAAATATGAAAATATGGAAGTTGCATGAACATTTCCGGATTTAGAAATTAATCTTCATCCACAATTAATTTCTCCCTCTCTTCATCTAAATTTATGGTGGGGAGTAAAATATTAAACCATTTTTCAAAATAAAACACGTTGCCATCTTAAAAACCCCAACACACACTTTCTTTATTACTTATTATTATTTATTTATATTTATTGGCCGGACAAATGTCGATGTGGACATGTCCACAAATAAACCCACGTGTCACCCCTGACAATGCAATCTATATATCTCACTTCAATCTTCATTAAACATTAAACTCTCTATTTATTATTTATGTCATTTATTATCTACGCCTTTGTATCAAACTTCTTATTGTAGTTAGAAAAAAATAAAACAATTTGTCATCGAATACAATTTAAATTTGATTTGATTAAAATAAGTTTAGGACGGGAACTATAAATGAGTTTGCTATTTGTTGAAATATCTATCGACCAAATTAGATGAATGGATTAATACATAGTTGCTATGAATATACATCTTAATTGGGCTACTAATGATTTTTTCTTATACGGTATATTAAAAAAAATAAGATTAAAACACGAGCTAAATTAAAGCGTTTTGAACTAGAGTCCAAAGGTGGTGAATTAAAAAATAGTGTTGTCATTTATGGCATCCCAATTATATGGGTAGTTATAAATAAGTGCATATAAAAGCAATTGAATGCAACATTCAATCAACGTGAAAGAATAATATATATATCACATTAGGTCGTGAGTCTTGGCTCAATTGATTAGACGTAAATTAACAAGTATAAGTTAATAAAATTAGTTTTAAATTTTTGAGGGAGGGAAGTGAAATAAATAATTAAAATGCAATCATATTAAGGTTATGAAATCATATTAAGTACATAAGACTAGGATGTGTAATAAAATGAATGTGGTTGCATTTAAGTCAACAGAAAATGTGAATGTAACTACTCGGATGCGCCCATTTGATCCTCCATTTTGATTATGCCCACATCCTTCTTTGACTATTTGCACCACCACCTTTTTCCCTCCAAACCTCTCCATTTCAACTCACCTTCATCCTATCATTATCTATAACTTTAATTTAAATACTTATTATTAAAAGTTTTTTTGTTTTATTATGAATCATATATATATATATATATATATATATATATATATATATATATATATATATATTAATTATTAAATTATTATGTCTACTAACGTATTAATATCAAATTTATTTTGGTTTTAAAACGTATAGATTAGATATGAATATTTAGTATTTAGATATTCAAATTTTACAAAAATAAATAAATTTGAATCACATGTTAAAGAACCAACCGTTATCCCTGGTGCCACGTGTGCGCGTAGTAATGAGCTGTAATTTCTTATCGTATATACATATACTGAACAGTAAATAGTGATGGGTCTTTTCAAGGGAGGCCGTCAAGGAGATGCCACGTGTAATTAAAAATTATCTAGATAATCAAGTACTTAAATACTAAGGTTTTGCACACTCTGTTCGAGGAAGCCACTTAAATGGTACCACGTGTATTAAACAAATTAATTATGGATAAATCATAAATGTCACGCAAAGCTAGGAAATGCCACGCAGTCTTGACTTAGTAGAAGGGACACGTGTATGGCTAGAAGCGCTCTAGCTTGGAGTTTCGAATTTAAAGACGATTGAATTGGAAAGGACGTACGAGACTGTCTCCAATTATTCAGCAGAGATTTCTAGATTTAATTGAGGATGAAAATCCTCTACTTTTAAAAATAATTATTTTATTTCTTAATTTTTTTTTTTCAGAAGTAAATTATTCAAATGGTACTACTTATATCTCAGCTCATATGGATGTATAATTAAAAATAAATGTCTCATATTTAAATTATACATTTACAAAAAAATAAATAATTTTAATCATAAAATATTACGAACTAAACTTGATTTAAACATCGCTTAACTGACGGCGCCAACGAGATTAAGACAAGAATAAAAAATTTGATAAAAGAATGAAAAAAAAAAAAAAAAAAAAGAGAGTAGAGCTTGACCCTATATTATTAGGAATAAAAATGGGCATTTTAAAACTTTTTAAAGCGGAAAGAGGAAAGAGGACAAAATGTGTAAGGAGGAAATATTGGGCCAATTAGGTAAAGTTGGAGCCCATAAAACAAAATAGACAAGGTGGGCCCATATGGAACCCATAAGTAAGGCAGCATTAGGTATCAAAATCCGGATGTAAGTGGAAAACTTTGAAATGTGAATGGGTTGAAAGGGACAACACCAAAGATTGTTCAAACATAACGAACCAAAAACAAAAATTATTTGCAATAATAATAATTAATAAATAAATAAAAAGAAAAAGAAAACTATTTTATTTATGACACGTAGACATGGTCATAGTTATGCCGGTCGCACTTACAAAGTACAAGAAAAAGATTATATTATCATGAAAGCAGTAAAAAAAGCAATAAAGTGGTATGAGACAAGAGTTTTGGCCTCTAACGAAAAGTGGCCATGGACAACACGTTTTGGACAAGCATGACCGTGACACACTCTACTCACAACCAGAGGTCTTTTAACCAAAGCTTTAATCCAACAGCCCATCTGCCACACTCAGCACTTCATAAGAGGAACAATAAGGAAAATATTAGGGCCTTCTCAATTCTCTCTATAATGGATGGTTTGATGTTTGGAAAGAGGTGTGAATTGTGGATCACGAACTTATGCCTTCATTTGCATTCGACCAGCATAAGATGAAACCCTAGCACAAACCAACTCCTGATGCAAGTAGTACCTCTTTTTGCTTTGATACTAGAAAATGTTAGTTTTGAACTGAAAATATTGTTGAAATGCAAAATCTAAAAGAAGAACTATTTTGAGAGGATGTATATGAGATACGAGAGGCCAGGCACAAGCAGATTATAGAAGGTGGGAAGTTACCACAAGAACTGACAAGGTGAGAGAGGCTAGAACATAAACAAAATATGGAAGCGGAAAAATGTTGAAAAGTAGAAACGAGCAGCAATACCAACAAAACCTATCGCTAAGTAGAACCACATGGTTGCATGCATATAAGACTAATATCTTAACCTATTGCACTTCAATTTCAATGATCAACATCCGTAAACCTACAACACAATATGACAATCTCTCATGGACCACCGACTCTCCCAAAGTTAGAGGTCAGAATTTATACCTAGTACCTCCCCTTCTGCACTATAGAATTGAATTCCCCTTTTCTAGGATTGTAACCTTCCAAAAAAGAATATATTACTCAACAATATTCTTTGGGCTTGCTAACTTTTGCAAGGACCAGTGATGTGTTGCAACTCCATTGATGTAGCAGGTTATCAGTTTTCTGGTTTGATTCTGATATCAGCTTATTTGCAGGTTTTCCCTTCTAGCATACGATGCTAATTTCAACTCTAGTTTACTCAACTAATTACCAGTAGTCTCTGCACGAACATGAACCATGTGTGAAAGAGTGGAACCGACTTCTATCTCTCACCACAATTTCTACTTCATACACCTTAGAAATCAGCTTCATCACAGTGTGACAGTCCCTGCAAATTCTTAAATTCTTCACCACTCTTATACTTCTTCCTCTTGGCAGCTTCACCATCCCAAAAGCAACTGCTAGCTTCTCACTGTGCTGTGAAACAGAGTCTTCCTTTTCTTCCACTTCTATATCATGCAATACACTTCCAACTTCTGGAACATAACCTCCTTCTATCCTCAGCCTCGACATTATCTCCCTTAGTTTTTGATGTGCCTCTTCTGCTATGTCATTTTGCTTTTCTCCTGCAACAAAACTATACATGATTCTATCGACTTCAATCATGCTCCAACCAGGAGTTTTCTTAAGTTTCTGGTGAGTCATTGATCTTCTTAAAGTGGCAACATCCTTCCATTTCCCCGCAACTGCATAAATGTTTGACAAAAGAACATGATCTCCAGAGTTTTCGGGGTCGAGTTCGAAGAGTCGCCTCTTTACTTGCCCTGCCAGTTCTAAGTTACCATGAATGCCACAAGCTCCAAGAAGTGTCCTCCAGACAATATCATTCGGTGAAACTGGCATTTGAGACACAAAGTCAAAAGCTTGCTGCAGCTTACCAGCTCGACCATAAAGATCAACTATGCAACCATAATGTTCAATTACGGGTTCAATACCGTAAATATTTACCATCCTTGAAAAATAAGAACATCCCAAATCAACCAATCCAGCATGGCTACAAGCATACAAGATGGATATAAAGGTGATACCGTCGGGCTTAATATTAGACTCTTCCATCTCATTAAATAATCTGATTGCTTCCTCCCCGTAGCCATGCATTGCGAGCCCCGTAATCATGGCTGTCCAAGAGACAACACTCCTTTCCAGCATATTATCAAAGATCAAACGAGCCATATCCAAATTCCCACATTTAGAGTAAGTATCGATCAGTGCATTACTCACTGAAACAATCTGCAGAAAGCCAGATTTTTCAACAAACCCATGTAGGATTCTTCCAAACTCGAATGCCCCAGCTTGTGCACATGCAGAAAGCGCACCTGTGAGGCTTACCTCATTTGGTCTCATCCCTTCCTGCCGCAACTCCCTGAAAAATGCGAAAGCGTTGTTAAAGCTGCCATTATGAGCGAACCCAACAATCATACTACTCCACGAAACTTCATCTTTCAAAGGCATTTTCATAAACACCTCCCTGGCTAGCCGAAGCTCACCTGCTTTTGTGTACCCTGCAAGCATGATGTTCCACGAGGTTAAGTTTTTTATGGGCATCCGATGGAACACTTGCTCTGCATCCTTAACGTCCTCGCACCTAAAACACGCAGCAACAATGGCATTCCAAGCAACAATATTTGGTTCAATCATTTCATCAAACACCTGCCGTGCAAAGGCCAAACTTGCACATTCAGCATACATGCTGATCAGTGTCGTCCCAACAAAAAGATGGGTATCCAGACCATAACCAATAGCTTGGCGATGCAATTGCAACCCATTTCTGAGAGCCCTGCAATTAGCGGCAGCTTTGAGCAGAAAAGCAAAAGAGAAACTATCGGGTAAAGCCATGGATTTGCGACGCATTTCAACAAACAGTAGAAAGGCATGAGAGGGGGTGTCAGAATCGGAAAGTCCACGGATGAGTGTGTTGTACATGAACACATCTGGATTTCGAATGTCAAGGAAGAGGCGTCCAGCATAGCGAACAGAATCAGGAAGTGTAACTGCACAATGAAGAAGAAGCTTGCCGGCGACTAATGGGTCGGAATTTAAGCCTGTTTTGAACGTAAAAGCGTGGATTTGCTTCAAGGTTCTAAGAGATCTGCATTTGCTGAATAACGCAAGGCAGTGAAATTCTCTGCTATTCATTCTAACCCGGAATTTAGCAACATGTCATTTGTTCATTTTATTTTATTTAAAATTCCATACTCCTCTTAACTATTTTATTTTATTTATTTTTATTTATTTATTTATTTTAAAAATCTTAAAAAAAAAATCTCCTCCACTCATTTCTCTCCATCCTCTCCTCGTGTCGTCCATCAAGTCTCTGTCTCACACAGCGTTTCATCAGTCGCCGTCTTCTGCTCGCCGGAAGCCGGCTCTGTTCCCGGAGAAGCCCCGTGGCATTATCTGAACCCAGCTAGTAGGCAAATTTTACTCATTTCTAAAGCAACTTTCCATTTTTATAATCAAGAAGTCTCATGGCGCTCAGGATCTTTCCATTGTGGCAAATTTAAAATTGGATACTAATAAATTTCACGAATATCAACGAGTTTATAGAAGGTTCAGTACATAAATTAGACAACTTTTGAATAATTTTGCAAACTCATTCATATAAGTCGATCATCCATGGATCAATAATCTTAATGGAGACTAAATTTAGGTTTATTTATGCAGTATTCATGCTGAGGCAGAGATGGAGTTGCAGAAGTTAAGCGGCGGTGGAGCGTAGAGCCTTTTGCCTGATGAACTGAAGAAGCGCCAAAACCTTTTCCTTGGGAGGCCCTGCCTCCTTTGCAACTGGATGCTCCTTCAACCTGTTCAACCACGAGTACATAATTGGGATCTTCTCTTCTTCAACAAGTTTCATTCCAAAGAACTCTTCGTGAATCTCGTACATTCCAAGTACTGTCAGCGTCACTATGTCCAAGAATCCAAGTTCGTCGCCGTTCACAAATGGACTGCCCTCTGCCTCCGCCAGCAAACTCTTCAACCCCTGTTCTTCAAGAACTTTCAGCTTCTCTTTCACTTCCTCAATGGCCTTCTCCTGTGCTTCCCCTTCAGTCGTCATTGATAAGAAGAGACCCTCAAACACCTGTTTCTGAACGAAATCAGCCCAGAATCGAATCTGGGATCGTCTGTAGGGATCTTGAGGTAGAAGGGGAGGCCCATTGTTCTTCCAAACTTCATCTATGTATTCCATAATTACAACGGATTCGCAAATGGGTCTTCCATTGTGGACGAGTACAGGAACTTTCTTGTAAACAGGATTGAGCTTAACAAGCTCTGGGCTTTTGTTCTGGATATCTTCCTCCACATACTCAAAAGGGATGCCTTTGATTTTGAGGGCGAGTTCGACCCTCTTCGCAAAAGGGCTCGCCCACATCCCATGAAGCACCACTCTGTTTTGCTCTGCCATATCTTAATCTTTCCTCTACCTGAGCTTTAATAAAAAATGTTTTAAGGTTGTGTGATCAGTCGAGTCCCTCCCATGGAAGCTATAAATAAGGAGTTATGTTGCTGTGTTGGCGGTGCTAAGAAGACTCTGGAATTTTACTGGGTCTCCTCTTTTCGTATTCCACGAGGATGCTCCCAGGTCAACGACAGCACTACGTCGGAATCTTCGAAGATGATGTATGCAGTGACGTTCACAAGTACAAATCTAAAATTTTAATAGTAAGGTAAGTATTTGCAGAGGGAAGTAGTAGATAATTTTGCCCCTCATGGGCTCCATTAGAGTAAGTTGGCACACTACAAGCACAAATCCTTATTGAACAGAGTGAAACAAAACGACAACGACACAGCAGAGACAACACTTAATTTAATTAAGAAGACGAGCAGTGAGAGGAAATGGAGGAATCAAGCAGCAGCAGAGGAGTTTGAGGCCCTGTGCCTAACGTACTGAAGAAGCCCCACAACCTTGTCCTTTGAAGGTAAGATGTCCTTGGTAAGAGGATGGTGTATGAGGGAGTTGAGCCATGAGGCCACGCCGGGGGTCTCCTCTTCGTCTATAATTTTGACCCCCAAGACCTCTTCGTGGATCTTGTAAGCTCCAAGAACAGACCACATTACTATGTCCACAAACCCCACTTCCTGTCCGTTCGCAAGTGGTCCACCTCCATCTCCCAACAGCCTCTTAACCCCATGCTCTTCAACCACTTTGAGCTTCTCTCTCAAGTCTTTAATCGCCTTCTCTAGTGCTTCCCCTGCCGCCATAACTACCTTAACGGATGCCTCGAACAACTGCACAAACCAAACCAAACCAAACCCTGTTAGAGGAAGAAAGTGTATGAATAATGAGAATGACATGAGTACCTGTTTGTTAATGAAATCAGCCCAGAACCGAAGCTGGGCTCGTTCGTAGGGATCTTGAGGCAGAAGGGCAGGGCCATGATTCTTCCACGTTTCTTCTATGTACTCAAGAATCACAAGTGATTCGGAAATGGGGTTGCCATTGTGGACAAGCACGGGGACTTTCTTGTAAACAGGGTTGTATTTCAGGAGGGTTGATGGGTTCTTGTTCTGCAGATCTTCTTCCACATATTCGAAAGGGATGCCTTTGATTTTAAGGGCAAGTTCCACCCTTTTCCCGAAAGGACTAGCCCACATTCCATGAAGCACCAATGAGCTTTCCTCTCCCATATTTCGTCTTCTTCTTTGCCTCTCTCTCTCTCTCTCTGATCAGCTCACTGAATGAAACTGGTTCTGCTTCTTCACTCCTATGGAGGCTATATATATATAATATATATATATATAACTAACATATATGTTCTAATCTCAAGAATAATTCAGCCCTCACTAATCACGTGCATGCCAAATATACGAGCATGGCATGAATCACGTGTCTACCCCTCACTAATAATTATGAAACATTTTTAAAATTGTAATGTCTATTAAATATATAAAACTTATGTAAAAATGATATAAAATTGTCAAGAATGGGATTCGAACCCATGCCCTTTCGGACCAGTACCTGAAACTGGCGCCTTAGACCAACTCGGCCATCTTGACTTATTTGTTTGGTGTGTATACCATTTTTATAAAATTAATACAGAATTACCTAATTCATTCATAAACCGTTTTCTCTTCCGTTCTTTTCCCGCTCTATGCAAAGTCGTTACACTCCTTCCCTATCTCCAAATGAGCACAAATGAATTTTACTGGGATTCCAACCTTCGTAAATAAAACACTGTTATCCCAACGTAGATTGATTTCCTCCGTCGCTACTGTAGACAATGCGTCCAGTTTTTCCTTCACCAAAATTGAAACTTACCCTCTTTTCGACCCTTCGCAGTTGCTCAGTGATTATGTAAAATCCAGAAAATGCTCTTTGAGGAACACCAAAGTTCTACATGCCAAGTTACTCCGAGCAACTCTTCTTCATTCCAATATCTATGTTTCAAATTCTTTGCTGGATTGCTACTCAAAGTCTAACTCTCTGGACCATGCACTCAAGCTGTTTGATACAATGCTCCACCCAAATGTCATTTCTTGGAATATCCTTATCTCCAGTTTCAACCACAACTTCATGTATTTGGATTCGTGGAGAACATTTTGCAGGATGCATTTCCTGGGTTTTGAACCCAGCGAGATAACGTATGGGAGTGTTTTATCTGCTTGTGCTGCCATTCAAGCCCCAATGTTTGGTAAGCAGGTCTATTCACTTGCTGTGAGAAATGGGTTTTTTGTTAATGGTTATGTTCGAGCAGGGATGATCGATTTGTTTGCAAAAGATTCTAGTTTTCTGGATGCTCTAAGGGTGTTTCATGATGTTGATTGTGAGAACGTGGTGTGCTGGAATGCTATTGTGTCCGCAGCTGTAAGGAATGGGGAGAATTTTATGGCTTTGGATCTTTACAACACAATGTGTCATGGGTTCTTGGAGCCTAATAGTTTCACGTTTTCTAGTGTTCTAACTGCGTGTGCTGCACTTGAACATCCTGAATTTGGGAAAAGAGTTCAAGGGAAAGTGATTAAATGTGGCGGAGAAGATGTTTTTGTAGAGACAGCCCTCATTGATTTGTATAGCAAGTGTGGAGAAATGGATGAAGCTGTTAAAATATTCTTGCGGATGCCCATTCGCAATGTGGTCTCATGGACTGCCATAATATCTGGTTTTGTGCAGAAGAATGATTACTTAATGGCCCTCAAGTTTTTCAAAGATATGAGAAAATTGGGGGAGGAAATCAATAGCTATACAGTCACTAGCGTGTTAACTGCATGTGCTAATCCAGCCATGACAAAAGAAGCAATCCAACTCCACTCCTGGATTTTAAGAGCTGGTTTTTCATCTCATGCGGTGGTGGGAGCTGCTTTAATTAACATGTATTCGAAAATAGGAGCTATTGATCTTTCTATGACTGTTTTCGGAGAGATGGACAATAAAAGGAATCTCAGTTCTTGGACAGCTATGATTACCTCATTTGCACAGAACAATGATAAAGAGAAAGCAAGTGAATTGTTCCAAAAAATGTTACGTGAAAGTATGGGACCAGATACATTTTGCACCTCTAGTGTCTTGAGTGTGACCGACTGTATTACCTTTGGGAGACAGATTCACTGCTTCACGCATAAAACTGGATTAATATTTGACATTTCTGTCGGCAGTGCTCTTTTCACAATGTATTCCAAATGTGGCTATCTAGAGGAAGCTTTTCATGTTTTTAAAAACATGCCAAAGAAGGACAATATTTCATGGGCATCGATGATGTCCTGTTTCTCAGAACATGGTTATGCAAAAGAGGGCATCCAATTATTTAGAGAAATGTTGTTTGAAGAATATGTTCCTGATTATATGATTTTAAGTACAGTCCTAAATGCATGTTCTGTTCTTCATTCTATTCAAATAGGCAGAGAGATTCATTGTTATTCTGTTCGTTTGGGTCTGGACAAAGATGTAGCAATTGGGGGTTCGCTTGTGACTATGTACTCAAAATGCGGCAACCTGGAGATGGCTCGGAGGGTGTTTGAAACATTGCCCGAGAAAGATAATATTGCATGCTCTTCGTTGGTTTCAGGATATGCTCAACACAAGTGCATCAAAGAGACAATTTTGCTATTCCAAGATCTACTGGAGGCTGGCTTAGCCATCGATCCCTTTTCAATCTCATCCATACTGGGAGCAATTGCGCTTTTAAATAGGCCTGGTATTGGGACTCAACTCCATGCAATCATTACGAAAGTAGGCTTGGAGAAAGATGTTTCTGTTGGGAGTTCGCTAGTAATGGTATACTCCAAATGTGGAAGTATAGAAGACTGCTGCAAAGCATTTGAGCAGATTGGAAAGCCTGATTTGATAGGTTGGACAGCCATGATTGTGAGTTATGCCCAGCATGGGAAAGGTGCTGAAGCTTTATGTGTCTATGAACTTATGAAGAAAGAAGGAATCAAGCCTGATCCAGTCACCTTTGTTGGGGTTTTGTCTGCTTGTAGCCATAATGGTTTGGTGGATGAAGCTTATTTCCACCTTAATTCGATGGTGAAAGACTATGGTATACAACCGGGACATCGACATTATGCTTGTATGGTTGATCTTCTTGGTCGGTGTGGGCAACTGAAAAGGGCAGAAGAACTGATTAACAATATGCCTATTGAACCTGATGCTCTCATTTGGGGAACTCTTCTCGCTGCCTGTAAAGTACATGGAGATATTGAACTTGGAAAACTAGCGGCAAGAAAGGTGATGGAGTTGAAGCCAAGTGACACTGGGGCGTATGTCTCTCTTTCCAACATCTGTGCTGATATGGGCCTGTGGGAAGAGGTCCTGAACGTTAGAAGCCTTATGAAGGGAGCTGGAGTGACGAAGGAACCTGGTTGGAGCTTGCTGTAAGAAGCTATTGTTCATAGTTGGTAAGTCCTTATAGCTAAGGATTTTCCCTTTTTCTCTTTTTTTCTTTTTTTTGTTTTGTTTTGTTTTTGTTTTTGTTTGCATGTCTTGATTTTATTTAGAACGTCCTTAGCATGAATACCAATGAACTGCAGTATGAATACTCGAAGAGTTAGCAAAACAGCAAAAGATGTTTAGCTGACCTTATTGATTCTGATTTCATCCCATGGTCTAATCCGTAAGTTTTGATAATTATGACAGATCTCAGAAAAACTTGTGGGACAAGCTGAGTCCAGAAGGAAGGCTCTTGGTCAGTTTTAGAATATTTTTTTATGAGTTTCTCGGTGATATGGTATAAGAGAGGAAGTCTTTTTGTTCTATATCCACCTCAGTACCTCATGTTTGGTCCTTAAATCAGAAGACAGGAATGCAAGCAACAGACATCGTGACTTCCTGATCAGGCTGGATACCGGAAGTGACTCAAATTGACTATAGATGTAAGGTCTAAAGACTTTTACCTTTTCCCTCTTTGAGATCTATTACTTTAGCGTAATGGTTTATTCAAGGCATTGCTCGACATATCTTGTTATAAGATAGTCAACCATTGGCCAAATAAAGTCGACCCTTTACCATCTATGCCTTTTTCTTTACTCCTACTCTCAGAGGAAAGGCTTCACTGCTTTTGTTACTTTGTTCAACTTCATGGCCACTTCTCTGTCGTGTGATCATTGTATTTCTAGTAAGGAATGAAATAATAGAGGGCCACACTGCAACACGTTATACTAATCAGGGTTTTCCTGATTTTTGTAGACTTGTTTTGTTCTTTTGAGAACCAAATATGAGAATTCTGTGGATCAATTGAGAAGGCGAAATATCTGTAAATCTTCAAGTACTAGTCTTCTGTAGATTGACAGATGCCAAGGATGCGTATCTTCACAGCGTCCTACAAGTAATTGCATTCTAGGCTTTTTGGGGGGATGTTGAAATTCCCACACGTACAAATTTTGAAAGTTTTAACGTAGTTTTTTTTCTTTTTTTTTTTTTTTTTTTTTTTCTAACACGTAGTCATGAAAGTTTAGCGTAGCCATTTGTTGGTTTGAAATATGTTTGAAGATAATGATTATGAATGATACCAAAATTCTACTATATTGACTCGAGCTGGTATTGCTCAAAACTTGTTTATTCATTATAATTTGTGCAAAGTAACAAAGAGAATGATACCAAAAATCGTACCATATTTTAATTCCGACCAATATTTGTTCCTGATTTAGGGATCACTCTTTCCCTCTATACATTTTCAATAGTAAAATGCACAATTATCCTTAGACATCGTCTGCAGATTCTATACCTTCTCACCTGTGCTTCTACACATAACTGGATGCCTTGCTATTTATGAAACTGTAGGCAATCAATCTTTGTGGATTTCCAAGACGATTCACTGTCCCTAGAAAGAAGTAGCACCCAAAGGAAGACACCTTATATCATCTAACAGAACTAGCAAAACATAAGTTAATAAGAATCGATTTGGTGGATAGGTATGAAACACTGCATAGACCTTTTCTGTATTGAATGTGAGATCTAATAACTTCTACTTACATTATTATCTTTTATATAGGTCTATGAAGATTCAAATGCCCCTTCCCTGGACCTAGGGAAGGGCTTCTCTTGAACTTTTTCTTGTCCAACAACTTTTTCTTATCCAACTTTCTATCCCGAATTCCATCATACAACAGTTCATAACTATAGTATGTGATATGGGACTTCTTCATTAGATGCTCCACAACAATTTTAGGTGCAGCTACTTCCTTCTTGTCAGCTTCAAAAATTGAGTTCACTTCTTCCGGAACAATGCCATTCTGCACCATAAGGTTTATAATACCCACTGCCTCACTTAATCTGTGCTTCACACAAAGACAGTTCAGAACCCTTCCACAGGTTGTAAATGATGGAACCAATCCTTTATTGATATTTTCCAGGAGAAAAGTTTGTGCAGGGTCAATGTTCCCTGTTTTGCAGTATGTATCTATCATGACACGATAGGTGTAACTGTCTGGAGCACAGCCACAGCCACCCATCTTATGAAAGAGCCTCTCTGCCATACTGACATTTAACTTTTCACAAAAGGCATTGATCATAATGTTGAATATAGCCGTTGAATATGAGAATTTGTATTCTTTTTCTATTTTCACAAATAGCTGATAAGCTTTCTCCAGCAATCCATTACTGCATAACCCACAAATCAAGGTGCAAAGGGTAACAATATCTGGGTTCAAGCCTCTAGTTTTCATCTCCTCAAACCAGTCCATTGCTTCGCCAACTTTTCGAGCTTTACAAAAACTTTCAATCAATGTGTTGTAGGTAATTATGTTCGGTATACACCCCTTCTCGAGCATCGCTTTAAAAGTGTCCACCACATTGTTTAGCTTTTTTGCCTTGCAAAGGCCATTTAAGAGCGTGTTATATGTAATCACATCAGGAGTTATACCATGACTCAACATTGTGTCTAAAGTCTCAATGGCTTTGTCCAAGTTAAGGTGTTTACAGTAACCATCAATCAATGTATTAAAGGTAAATATATCAGGAATACAACCTTTGGCAATTGCATCGTTCAGAAATTCACTGGCATCAGATAGACAACCCATCTTGCACAGCGCATTCACAACTAGATTGTAAGTCCAAATATCAGGGCTACAACCATGCTCCAGCATATCTTTCATCAGCTGCAAGGCCTGCAAAACAAGTCCCTGCTGGGACAACCCTTTTACTAGTGTATTATAGAGAATAATGCTATGCTTAAATCCTTTTTCCATTGCCTCATTAAATACAGCCATGGCTCGGTTCATATCTCCATCATTGCATAATCCATTAATTAAAGAGCTATAGGTGAATTCATCAGGCACGAACCCCTTAAACATTGCATCACGGAGAATTTTATCTGCATTTGGCATCATACCCATCTTGCAAAATCCATCAATAATTGTATTATAGGTAAATTCATTGGGCTCAAACCCATTATTCACCATTTTACGCAAATAACACTCTGCTTCTACTAGCTTCGAATGTTTACAGAAGCCACAAATTAGTGTGTTATACGAAACTACATCGGGAGTTAGACCTTCTGATATGATACTCTCCAACAATCTAGCAGCCTCATCTATTGCACCTTTTCTACAAAGACCCTGAATGAAGATATTGAATGTGAACAGATTTGGGCACACTCCCCTCTTCAGGACCTTGTTGAAGAGTTTTTCACTTTCTTGAACATTACCCTTCTTACAAAGAACATGGATGAGCTTATTGAATGTTAAAATATCAGGACAAATACCTTGCTGGAGCATTTCGTGGAACAAATGATACGCCTCAATTTGGCAGTTCTCTTCATAATAGCCACCGATCACAGCACAATATGAAACAGCATTGAATTCACATCCCTGGCCAGGCATGTTATTAAGCAGCCTTAGTGCAGCACTCGGCCTACCAGTTCTACAAAAAGACTTTATCCTAATTGTGTGAGTATAAACATCGGGAAGAATTCCAATATCTTTCATCCTCATATACACTTTGTGAGCTTGATTGAAATACCCGTAGTCAACTAAAATGTTCATGATTACATTATATGATTGAACCGATGGCACACAGTCATAAAAATCCATCCTTTCGAACACATTCACAGCTTCTTGAATCTTTCCTTTCCTTCCATAGTCCCTCATAATTCCAATATAAACTCCTTCAAGCATTTTATTGTCGACATTCTTCCTCATTTCAGCAAGCACATCCTCCATGGCTTCAAACTCTCCATGAAGCCCAAGCTTCTCAATCATGCACTTATACGTTACCAATGTGTGCTTGAAACCATCTTCTGTTTTCACTTGGTTGAACATTTTGAGTGCTTTAAGGGGATCATTTTGATATCTTATTACAGCAGCTACATGTTTTGGCTGCAATGCTCGATTCATTCTCAATAAAGGAATTGATATATGAACACAAAGCTCTTAAGATTGTTTTCTCACAAATCTTAAGGAATTCTAAGGGTTGATCATTATGCACAATATAGAGCAGTAACCAACAAACTCCATTAGTTTCTGAAAAACTATGCAAACTAGGGAAGGAGATGTTGGCGTCGTATCTCTCTGTTTTCATCTTCCTCCGAGATTAGTCATTCATAAAGGTCGAAATTGACAAAAGCACCAATAACTTAGAGTAGAAGAAAAGAGTTACTTACTTCGAAGCTCCAGTCGAGTTTTTCCAGCGGACGGTGGCCGAAATGAGCATTAGGTTAAATTAATCACAGTTGGGATTTAGGGTTTTAACAGGAGGATGCTGTAAATGAAACTGAAGTGGAAATGGATGAAAAACGAGGAGGATGAAGCCTGAACTGATCAAGAGGGACGGAACCCACTTTCCTTACACGTGGCAAGATTTTAAATGCGTGTGTATCAAAATAAATGTGGTGCGCGTAACTCTGGATTACCAATCGTCGTTCTCATCTCATAGTTTCGAGGCTTGTAACTTGGCTGATCAGTCGCTTGGGTTTTCGTCGTAGAGAGAACAATGGCGACGTCAGGACAGTGGCTGGAGAAGGCGTTGGACGATCTCTGCAAGAAGATGGAAACTGGTTGGGGTCTTGATAAGGATATGATTTCGGGATTGGTCTCGTATTGTGAGCTCGCCCAGCCCCAAGACGCTAAAGAGTACCTTGATGTAAGTTTCTTCTCTTGGCTTTCTCTTTTTCAATTATCTGAATGATTGATTTGTTTCTATCAATAAATTTCGCGTCTGGCTTTAGATATTGTCGCTGTATTAGGAGTCTCGCTTCGTCGCCTTGAGAACTTTATGGATTATTATTTCACTGATGCGAAATTGTGACATTTAGATCGGAAAGTGAAATGTTGACGATTGGCCAATTCATCACGATCCATGCTTGGATTCCCAAATGAAGTTTTTCAGCAATCTTTGGCTTTCTATTGAATTTTGTTTGTTTTGATGGAGGAAAACGAATTTAGTATCTTGTTTTTAACAGTGATGATATTAAGAAATATATGTTAGTTCTTGATATTTGAGGATTTGAGGTGTATACTCAGCTCAGTTCGTTCATTCATGGTGTGTGAAGATATTAACTTCCACCCCATGTTTTGCTCATGGCTTCTCTTAACATCTCTTTATTTTGTTCCCCAAAATATTTCAAGGTTAAGTAAGGCTGACATAATGTGCGAACGATTTCAGTTTAAGATGCTGCAAGTAATTTATTTCTTTCTTGCGGAATCAAATTGAAAAATCAATACAGTTCTTATGGATTATTCAATTGAATTACTAGTGAAATGAACCTGTCCTTTTAGGTTGATCTCCCTCATTGTATATCTCCTGAAGTTAGGGCAACTTGGAGTCAACTTCTCATCCATGTTTTTAGTCTGAAGTTTAAGTAATGATGGTTGCAATGTGTTTCTCGTCCAGTTTATGCAACTGCTTCTTGAATCTAGGCCAGTATAATCCAAACTTCTTTTCCGTTTAGAAGGTGCAATATTTTGAAACAAAAATATTAGATGCTATAAAATTGAGACTACTTTAAGTCCTTCATTTGTGCAAATTGGGCTGAAGAAAGATCTTTGATGCATGCATGTATTCAAGCTTTTGCTTATATGTAACCTTCTCAGGTGAAACTGGAAGTAAGATCCCTAAGGTCACTACCTTCTGAGCTTGTCTTAAATTTTATGTCCAAAGTCACTCACACCCCTTCCAAAAAGAATAACGTTGTTATTAAGTTTCTGTTTCCCCTTTCTTTCTCTCTAACCACTCTTTCATGTAATTATAAATTTGCATGCAAATATCGTATAAACTGTGAACTTATGATTTTGGTAATTGCAAGATGCTTATTTTAGAAAATTCCTCGCTACAAGATTGACTTCTTGCGCTGAGCACTGTTATTTCTTTGTTAAATAAATTAAAACTTTCTTGTAAACATAGGGGTTTTAGTTACTTGTTCCAATCAAAACATGGGTAAGGGAAAAGGAGAGGTGCAAGTTGGTTATCTGATTGTTGGATCGTATGACTTCTCTTTTAAAATGAATTGGTGTTCAATCTTTGGATTTACTTTTCTGCAGAACATCATAGGTCAGGAAGTTGGGAAAAGTGTGATAGATGAGTATTTACGCCTGCGAGGCTACTCTGACCCCTGCAGCAAAACATTGGATGTTCCAACGTCAAACTTACACGCATATGTCAAGCCACCCTCCCATGAAGGTTCTTTTGGCGGATCCAAGAAACCTGTTAAAACACCAAAAACCATTTCTATCTCCAGTAAAGAGATAGAACCAAAGAAGGTCGCAAGCTCTAGTAAGGTGGAAAACCAGGTTTCATCGGACACTCGCAACCCATTGTCTGGTAAAGGGAATCAGGGTACTTCCAAAAAGAAGAAGGCTGCCAAAGCTGTTTCTCTGGCTGAAGCTGCCAAAGGATCATTTGTGTTCCAGCAAGGAAAACCATGTTCATGCCAAGCTCGTCGTCATAGGCTAGTAAGCAATTGTTTATCATGTGGCAAGATTGTATGTGAGCAAGAGGGAGAAGGGCCATGCAGTTTTTGTGGTTCCCTTGTTCTGAGAGAAGGGAGCACGTATGCTGGTATGGATGAAGGTTTTACCCCACTTTCAGATGCTGAAGCAGCCGCTGAAGCTTATGCCAAAAGGTTAGTTGAATATGACAGAAACTCTGCTGCAAGGACATCTGTAATTGATGATCAAAGTGATTATTACCAGATTGAGGGCAACAACTGGTTGTCTAACGAGGTACTGAATTTTAACGGGAAAATTTGACTGGCAAATTATTTTGAAGAGAAAAGAAAATTGACTGGAAAGTTTATCATTATTATTATTATTTTGGTTTCAGGAAAAGGAACTTTTGAGAAAGAAACAAGAGGAAATTGAAGAGGCTGAGCGAGCTAAACGAAACAAAGTGGTTGTAACCTTTGACTTGGTTGGCCGCAAGGTAATCATCCTTTATTATTGACTTGATATTTTCTACCAAATGATTAATTATGTTTTAGTTCTAGCCAACAACATATGGATAGACCACCAACCCTTGCACTGAAATGTATTATTGGGAAGTTAGCTTCTCCTAGTTCCCACTGCATTTTGTTCTCTCTATCTTGATTTTGGGTTAATGAATTTTGGATTTGACCTTCTGTAGGTTCTTTTGAATGAAGATGATACTTCTGAACTTGAATCGCGCAACAGTATCTTGCGGCCACCAGATGAAAGAGAAGTGAACAGGATTAAACCAAACCCATCTCTTCAAATACATCCCGTCTTCTTAGATCCAGGCCCCAGAGAGAAATCCACCAAACCCAGAAACTCAAACAGAACGGTAAGCAATGGCATTTGCCTGGAAATTACTGGAAGGGTGCAGCATGATAGCAACGAATTAAAGAACTTTATGGTGGAAAATGAGTTGGAAACGTCATTAAATAGGAAGGCTTGGCAAGGGCCTTCGGTAAATCACAGGCCGCAATTGCAGGACAATTATGAATGTTCTTTAGATGCTCGTTGAAGCATAACAACTTAAACAGACTACTAGACTTGTGTTCAATTATCCTACTACTCTAATCTCAGTATAAAACTTTTCACTACAGAATATTTATCTTGTAATTCTCTTGGCCTCATATTTTGTGCTTTTCCTTCAAGAAAATTACCCTTCTTACCTTTGAGAGTAACACATTTTACTTCCCACCCGACAGCTTTTTTATTTAGTTTAAGTTGGTTTAAATTACCCTTCTGAACCATACAGTTGGTTTAAATTATATCAACATAATTGTGGGATCTCTTGTCGTTAAATTCATGGAACAAAATTAATTTGGGAGTTGGCATTAAGAAGAAAAATCATAAATGAAGGAACAAAAATGGAAGTGAAAGGAGGAAAACAACATATGTATGATTCACAGATGTCATATATGTCTTTTGTTTATGTTTTTTGGATTGTTCATGCATGCATAGATAGATTTTGGAAGTTTATAATTGAAAACCAACACTATTTCAACAATATCCTTCAATATCCTTTTCATGGTGAAAGTTTTAAGTAAAGGTCGTTTGTCAATGGAAACTCTGAAGTTTTATCATACTATGATTGTGGAGATGGCCGAGTTGGTCCAAGGCGCCAAACTATTTATTTTTCATAAGGACCATCTCGTTCATCAGCTGGTTTAAAGGTCTGGAAATTTGCAAGAACAAAATGTGAACCCCCAGGGGAAAATTGAATTCTTCTTGCAATCCTTTGAAACTGAAAGAGCGTACCATGTGGCTTTTAAGCATAGAATTGAAGACAACTAACTAACTAACTTTTCAGTTTCAAAGTTGATAATCGCAACAATGATATGGATGTGCATGCATAACAGTGTTTGTGTTTATAAAAGCTCATCTGAAACAGTTGGGAGAACTTCTATTCAGTTTACAGAACCATATCAACTGCTATAGTTAATGGTTATTGGGTGTTGATGAAAGTCAAATCAAGTGCCCCATCTAACTCACCCAAGTAGGTCCCTTCTTCTTTTGGGTATCTATGATCCAATCCTTGGAAGAAGCCTACTTAAGATGGGAACTCCTTTCCAACTTGCCACGCAAATCTGCAGCCTTCTTTGCCTTATTCACTTCCTTTCCTTCTCATCTCTTTACTTCTTGAAAAGCTTGTCTTTGCTTTGAAATCTCCAAAGATACATCCTCAGCACTGGTCTTTGTCCATTCTTTACTTGCTTCTTGTTCGTTTTTACATCTTCCTGCGTTTTGTGTGAACTATGGACAGTGAGTGCAAAACCCATCTTCCCAAGGTTTTCATCTCTTCATATCTTGAACACCATCAACTTCCTTCTGCTATCACCTCAAACCAAAACCCTTCCTTCTCCAAAAACATGAAGAAGACGACCATCACTGCAGAAGAAGAGATTGGAGTGTTCAGAGCTGAAAGGTACTATGGCATGAAACTGGAAGATGACAGCACAAGAGTTGTTGAGAATTGTGGTAGCAACCAGGCAAAGAAGAAAGAACAACGACCTGATGTGCAGTCCAGGAGACAAAAGAGCAGACCAGGAGCTCCAAGTGTGTCTTCTGAATCAAGTTGGAACAGCCAAGCTACCTTTTCATCTCAGAACACCCAAAATAAGACAAAAGGAAGAAGCCTGCTGGTCAACCTTACCTGCAACAGGTCCTGTTCTGATAAAAAATCTATTCTTGTCCATAGGAATATGTATGACCAAAGAGGATTGCAAGGCAGTGATGTCAGAAAAGAAGCTTCCAGGAACGAACAAATTCCTGTCATCGTGGATGCCAGAATCAAGTTTCAAACAGTGAATTTTGTAAAACAAAAACCAAAAAGTTCAATTTCAGGTGGGTCAACTAGAGAAGAAGAGATTATATTTCCAGTTTCAAGCTCTCAGTTGCAAAACTTTTCAAAGATCAAGGATGAAGATCCTAGAAAATCCATTGAAGTATTCGGCTCAAACAAGTTGGATAAGGAAGACTTAGTGGCTAAGAATCTAGAGAGGAAGCTGTCTGTTCTAAAATGGGATGCCATTCCAAAAGCTAAGGCCACTCAAACTGCTCCAAGAACCGATCCAATGATTGAAGATATAGGGAGCGATGCAAGTTCCGATCTGTTCGAGATCGAAAACTTATCTGGAAGCAATGGAAAGCCATTCACAAGACAGACTTCAGATGTTATACCAAGCTCCATGACAGCTTATGAGCCAAGTGAAGGCAGCATTGAGTGGAGTGCAGTCACTGCCAGTGCAGCTGATTTCTCATCTGTTGCAGACTATGATGAAAAGAAAGTCACAGCCAGGACTAAAGCCACGGTATTGGACAAGGATTTGCACAAAAGTCACCCTACTGGACTGTTAGGCTGCAAAAGTCACAAGTCAGTCAGCATAGCTGAACCTGCATACAGAAATATCGATAAGTTGAATTCTGATTCTAGACGTTTCCCAAGATTGGACTCAACCATGATGGCTAGTAACGCGACAGGCTGAGCTGAGATCATAGTGGAACATTATGATTCTCCTATCAAATTATGTCTCTGCTTACACAAAACTGTCACTATCTCATTGTTAAACACCACTACTCTTTTCTGAATGTGCAGAGGAGTTCTACTTTACACCCTTGTAGTTTATGCATAATGGATAAGCACATGATCTAGCCTTTGAAAATGAGACAATCTTGATTTGCAAAGTCAGTAAGGTCAAAGAGGAACATTTACCTGGCAACAAAAGTCACCCTACTTGTATTTTTGTTTATGATTCATTGACTCACAGCCATTTTGGTGTTGCATGTTTCGTTTTTTAGTTCTGAACTGAGAGATACTTTTTGGAACAAAGCCACGACCTTTTAAGGTGGCCATGTAGCTTCATTATTCTTCCAAAAAAGATAAAAGGAAAGTGAAGGGCCTACAGGTTATGCGTGCCCAACAAAGCAATACATCGTTGAATGTCCCTAACTACTGCCTACTCTTTCAGCATATCTGTCGTTAAGCTTTATATACACATTCGACACGACAGAATTGTTATGTCTGTATGACATGGAAATTACATAACACTTCACCAGTAAATCTGGTTCAGACATTATGTTCAAGTGGGGAAAAAATCCCTTGAGATCTTTTTGCTCTATAAAAAATCTCAAGAAAGATCGAGAACAAGCACCTTATGAAATGAGAGTTAAATGGATCAAAACTATGAGCACTGTTAATTAATCTTCAAACGCTCACAAATTCTTGAACAAATAGCTTGATAAGATACGTTGCAAGTGACAAGTAGAGGCTGTAGGGACAAGACCCTCGTGGTCTGTAACATCAAAAATCAAAATTCAAGAGAAAGAACCGTGTACTTATGTTTGGATTGGACGATTTCAGGTAATTATGTGATGGTACAGAGGAAAATATAAGGTGGAACAAGTTGGGTTGGCAGCATTAAATTCTGCAACCATCTCACTGCTATGGTGGATCCCATTGGTCTTTTCCTTCTCTTGCACTCCACAGAAACTGGGTTGGGATTTTGGCAAATCCATAAGCCTTACAGCAAATCAAATTATTGGATAATAACAAAACATATTACTGTTCAGCTTTACAAGCATATATCTATCTGAAAAGCTATGTGATCAAAGCAGATGGCAGGCATGACAAGATTGATCCATTGCAGCCTTGTTTGGATAACAAACCATTCATCCAACAGCTCCCTCCACCCCACATTGAAACTTACTTCATCTCTAGCCATCTTTTGCTCATGTTCGTCCAATTCAATCAGTCAAGACCATCCATCCAACTTTGAGGAGGAAAAAGCAGCGACTTTGACGTACGAGAAGTGAATTTATTGAGCTCCAAGTAAAAAGATGAGGCAGTGGTTTTCCTTTCGAGCTTCCCCTCAAAGTTTTTAAAATGCGTCTACTAGGGAGAGGTTTCCACACCCTTATAAGAATGCTTCGTTCTCCTCCCCAACCAAAGTGACACTCGTTACCTTCTCCAATCGATGTGGGATCCCCCAGTCCACCCCCTTTGGGACCTAGCGTCTTTGCTGGCACATCGCCTCATGTCCACCCCTTCGGGGCTCAGCCTCCTCGCTGGCACATCGCCCGGTGTCTGACCCTAATGCCCTTTGTAACGACCTAAGCCTACCGCTAGCAGATATTGTCCTATTTGGGCTTCCCCTCAAAGTTTATAAATGCGTCTGTTAGGAAGAAGTTTCCAGACCCTTGTAAAGAATGTTTCGTTCCTCCCCGTATCTGACAGGTTGAAGTTGAAAAAGGTACTGCAGAAGCATTGTTTATAGATGAATGACAACACATAGTGAAACAAAATTAAGAAGAGTTGGGATTGGTCCATGGAGAATATGTGATGTTTGCCACTGAAGGAGCAAGTTACTGTATACAAAAAAAATAAGAAGTTTACATGTTTGGATGCTAACACACTTTCCAAGCAAGAATATGTCACATAACTTCAAATTTCATCTATACAAACAGTAAAGAGAGATGAGAGTTTGTAAACCCATGTGCATGATGTGACAACGAAGTAATACAAAGAAGTAGGTAAAATAAGTTATAAGTGCACATGAGAGAGAGAGAGAGAGAGAGAGAGAGAGAGAGAGAGAGATGTATATAGCATTAAATTAGCTCAAATTCAAAAGAAAAAAACAGAAACCTTGAGCCTCTTGCTGATGAATAACAAAATTGAAGGACATGGTCCAGTGAAGGAATGTTGTGAAGGACACCAAATTGGAGGTTGGATTAATACCTCATCTGAAAGCTAAAAAGAACGGTAGATAGTGATTAGTGGCTTCATTTGAACCATTTAGAATGGAGGGATGTTGAGGCCTCTTCCTCTCTTTCCCCTTCATCTTTAAATTTCCATTTCTGTAATTACACATCAATGGATCCATGTTTCTTTAATAACTTCATGCAATTATTTGTGTAGTTGGAATGAAAATGAATGTGGGCTCTTGGAAAGGTCATGGGCTTATGAGAGAATACGATTTTATTGGGTTGGGTTGTATCATCGTCTCATCCTCCACGTATCACAGTTATGCTTGTTCAATGCATGTTTTCTGTAGTCACGTGTTGAATGTCTCGATCATGCTTGTATATGGTGCGTTGCCCATGACTGCATATTCGTTCCAAACCCCCTTTACTTATTGTTCATTACTTATTGTTCATGTGTGTTGGGTCTTTACTATTCTTCTCATGCCAATGTTAAGGTATCTGCCCCAAAATATACTATAAGAAGATGTGACTAGTGGTTAATTTTTCCTATCCAAGTTGTTGTTTATTCGCTTTTAGCCTATAACATTACTTTCTTTTTAATTGTTTTCAACTCATTTTTTCGCCCACATTTTTTAAATTATTTCTCTCACTCGAGGCTCAATTGTGCATTAAAAATGTCTACAAAATTTGACTTTCACTGTGCTGACTTATCACTGGGTTAGAACAAATACTAAGAGAAAGATTGTGACACTAGGCACCTTGCCAAGAACTAAGATAGCCGAGCAATGGTGAAGACACTGCTGCTCCACAAGAGGGATATCACATGATACTCGAAGATACAAATGCTAGCAAGTTTAAAGTGTTAACTTATCCATTCTAGTAAATAACGAGGCTCTCCTCACACCCAGATGCACTTATAAATATTATACTCACCTCCGCAATACTTAAAAGTTGTAATCATTTAAACATTATTAAACGTGTTTCTTGTGCAAGTCTCATTCGTAGGTAAGCTTATCCTGCATTTAGATTGATGTTGGCTATACACTTGAGCTGGATGTACGCAACAAGGTTGTATTTATTTTTTTTTTTAAAAAAGGAAAATATTTTTATTTTTTTAAAAACAAATCACTCCAATATTCAAGAGATTTAAGGGATTAAATTATGACATAATTGTATTGACTAAGAATAAGAATAAGAATAGAGGGAATTGTGAAGCATCGGTCAACACAAATTCGTTGATTTAGTGGTACATATGATTTCCTGGCAGAAGTTGATTGGTGAACGTACTGGACCCGAGATTCTGTAATCGGAGCGGATTTAAGCTCCCAAAACCCTAATGTGTATTCTCTCTTATTGACAATAATCTCAGTCCCCAGCGAAGAGAGCTCCAGGACCAGTCCCAGGGTTTTAGACAGTGGGTTTTACCGGTTTTTGCCGAACAAGATGGTTGCTGATAAGGGCAAGAAGGCTAAGCTCTCTGAAAAGGGCGAAGACGACAATTCGGAGGTCATCGATGAGAAACTCGTAATATCCATCGAGAAGTTGCAGGAAATTCAAGACGAGCTCGAGAAGGTACTGATTCGATTCCTAATATCGTTCCATCTGGTATTTTCTTTTGGTGGCCCCTGTGTTTAATGTTTACGAGGAGGACAATGAAGCGAAGCTAGAAGCCTAGCTTGTGAACTATCTTGTTTTTTTGTGCTCAGTTGAGTTTGTGCCTTGTATCTAACTCAATTGATCGGGGCACGTCTTCTAATTATACTTCAATTTGAGACCGAAAGCTTGAGTCTTTTTTATAGGTTCGCTGAAGAACGTCAATGCCGACGTTCAATTCCTTTTGCCTGCTCTTGGGAAATCTGATTGTTCGTTCTTATACATCTTATGGTTGAGTGGTTTTGTTCATTGTGCGTGTTATGACTTAAAATACATTTCTGCAGGTTCCCTAACAATTAAACAAAATGAATTGCGATAAATGTTCATCTTGAATTACACCTGCAACCCTAAAGTCGTGGTTGTAACCTATGGTTGTGTTTTCCTGTTTTTCCTGTCCCTGTACATGCCTTTTGACTTCTAATAGTGCAGAATGCTGGTATCTTATTGATAGGGTGCATACTTAATTATATAGTCACAGTGTCACAGCTAGATTAAGATTGATGTATATTTTACAATTAATTAAAATTTTCCATTAAATTTGAAATAACTACTATTTTATAATCTTGCTGTTCATTTGGTTTGATCTTCAAGATCAATGAGGAGGCCAGTGACAAAGTCTTGGAAGTGGAGCAGAAGTATAATGAAGTACGAAAACCTGTCTACGATAAGCGGAATGAGATCATCAAATCAATTCCTGACTTCTGGTTAACAGCTGTTAGTATTATCCTCTCAAACATGACTTCTTTGAACTGATTATGACCTTGTTGTCATGCTGAAGAGTTTCACAACTGTTACATTCTCTTTGTTTCCTATAGAAAAAAGTAACTGTTTCTTCCTCATCTTGCAGTTCTTAAGTCATCCTGCTCTTTGTGAACTTTTGACTGAAGAGGACCAGAAGGTTTGGCTTGACTCTTTTTTTTTTTTTAGTTAATTTGTTTTGAGTTTTCAAAGTTGTAAATGGAAATGCAAGTAAAATGCTTAATTTTAATAGTGAAACTGATTTTGAGCCCCATAATTTTGTTATAGTACCTCGGGTCTAAATGTCCTTTGAAATGTTGTTTGTTGCTTTGTCTTTGTTAGATATTCAAACATCTGACCTCCCTGGAAGTGGAAGATTTCAAAGATGTCAAATCGGGTTACTCAATTACTTTTGTGAGTTCGATCATTCCTTTAGCTTGCCCTTTCATGTTCTGTTCCTATATTTTGTTTTTATTTTTTCTTATAGTGATTTCTTGCACTTGGTTCCTTATATTCTATTACAAATTTTCAATCAATGAACATCTTTACGAGTATTTCTTTTGTTTCTTTGATTCTACAGAACTTCAACACCAACCCTTATTTTGAAGAGACAAAGCTGACGAAGACCTTCACCTTTCTTGATGAAGGAACAAGGAAAGTTAATGCTACATCGATAAAATGGAAAGAGGGAATGGTGAGGGTTTTTTTCCCGGATAAGTACTTGTATTAGTTAGTCCAATTATTTTCACTAACTGTTTGCTGTACTCTACATATCTGAAGGGCATACCTAATGGGTTTAACCATGAGAAGAAAGGGAACAAACGGCCTCAGGTTGAGGAAAGGTTGGTTGTTAAAACCTGTTTATCAATAATCACCATTTTTTTAAAGGAAAAAATTGTGGTTATTTGTGAAAGCACCGTCACTGCCCTATCTATTTTATGCTAGTTTGTTTGTCATACGAAGTCGTCTTTAATTTATGAGGAAACAACTATCATTCAGTTTACCTGACTTTAGATTCAATGGCCATCAAGAGATTCTAGGATATAAGTTGATAATAAAAAGCAAATGGCCAGAGGACTTTAAGTTCTGAAAAATGAGGTGGTTTATCAAGTGTATGCCACAAGTCTTTTTCTAGTACCTCAATACTAAGGTTTCAAATCAAGTAAAGACAAAGATCAAAAGTTTATTTCTCATTTTTAGTTCTGCAAGATCGTGACAATTAGAAACATCTCATGATGGGGAAAAGGAAGCCTTTTTGTTGGATGATACATCTGTCTGATTGGTTGATTGGCTATAGTTTACTTTCTTATTTTCTGAGCACTGAAATTTGGCTGTACTACTCTTCATTGGGTTTGTAGATCTGGAGAAATTGGGCTGGAATTTACTTCTCTGTGGAAAAGGATTTTTAAACTTTTGAAGTATATTGAAAAGCTTCAACATGGAAGGAAAATGTCGAAAACTTTTTGTTGCTCAATTCTCTTATATCGTATACTCAGCTATATTATTATTATTATCGAAGAATGCATTTCCAAGTGACATACCTCCTGTGCATGAAATGAAGAAAATGCCTGGAATCTTTTTTTTTTTTTTTTTTTTTTTTTTTTTTTACATGACCTCACTAGTAGTACACTTTTTCCTGTTTTGGGTGCAGCTTTTTTAGCTGGTTTAGCGATACAGAACAGAAAGATATTGATGACTTTCATGATGAGGTAAGATGAAAATATTGTGCATATAGAGATCTCCCCCACAAAAAGTTCTTTTTTTTTAATATGGCGTTTGCATCTCTCAGAGGCAGGCGCTGACCAAAACACACATACATACACAATTTTTCCCAATTCCAAAAAGAGGAATACTATAATCTTTGTGATGACTGCCCTTTCACTTTAAAATAAATGCTATGTTCTGAAATCCTCTTTGGGTTGCAGGTTGCAGAAATTATCAAGGAGGACTTGTGGCCTAACCCTTTATCCTACTTCAATAATGTATGATTCTATCTGCTTCATTGGTTTTCCTCTTCTCAGCACACATGGCTATTTTCTCTGACGGTTATTGTACTGTGATACAGGAGGCTGATGAAGATGAATTAGAGGAAGAAGAATCTAATGAAGAGGTGAAGAACAATAGTTTTACGGGCCTTTTCTAAACTCCTGATTAAGGCCAGCTAATTCGTTAGGCTTGGATGTTGTCTCATAGTTCACTAAATGGCTGTTCTGTAATCTTTTGCGTGTAGATTATAATTTATTTTTTGCTATTGCTTCTTTGCAGGGAAAGGAAGACGATGACTCTGAAGAGGATGATGACGACCAAGACGATGAGAATGACGCAGGTGATGACGAAGATGATGACTAGACGACGAGTGAAGTTTGCTGCATCTCTCCACATGGGTCATTTCTGTAATAGTTGCTCAAGTATCAGGTGGTAAAGGAGAATGTTGATCGTTTCTTGTGGTAGCCTTCTTCCAGTGGGTAATGGTCTGTAAGTTCAGTTGGTCAGGCATTTCAACTCGACCCTACTTTCTCCTTAAGAGCCCTTTAGTTTCCTTCATCCGCGTTTCCTTAATTACTCTCTAATATATAGATTGTTGAGGATATTATGGTTTTTATCTTATGCTTCGTTCTAATGCTAACATTGGAGAAACTATTTTGGTGTGTAAAGTTATTTGGATTCCCCCTTTAATACCATATGTTATTAATTGTATTTTTGTCATACCTCCCAAAGCTTCACTGCTAAGGTGACCTTTGGTTCTGTTCTTGCCATGGCTGCTGTTCCTGAACCAGAGCCAGAGCATGTATTAAGTGCTCTTCCATGCACAATTTTGCTTCCAAGCTTTTTTTTTCATCAATCCATTAAACAAATCTTTTAATGGAGTGCTAACAATAATCCTTTGCTCAAATAGTCATCTATCTGCCTCTTATCTAGATTAACTCTCCTCTACGTATTCAGAGAGAACAATAAGATAGAGAAATTGGTATGAAAGTAATTTGATGTTCCTTATATGTATTCTCCGACTCTCAATGATGGTAACGATAAATCTCCATCGAAAATTCAAAGTATAAATAAATTAGAAAATTCGAGTAAAATCAAACGAACAAATTAAAGAGTAGACTAAACCTGACGATAATGACAAAGGGAAGGGTGAGAGAATAATAATATCACAAAAATTATAAATTTACTCAACTAGTTGCTAAGCAAGTGGCCTATAATTATACAAATATCATATGAACAAGCCTGCATAAATTTTGGTTGCATCAAAGCAGCCAAGAAGTTAAGGTTTTAAAAATATTTTGATGCAAAAGAACACCATCCATCAAATCCCTTCAAATTAAATGAAAAGCCCTCAAACAATAACAAGTGAGAATTAAAATGGTCAACTCAGGAATCCCCACAGCCGATCTTTCTCCATTTTTCACAGAAGGAGATGAAGGTGGAAAGAAGAAGGCAATTGAAATAATTGGAAAAGCTTGCTCTGACTTGGGTTTTTTTCAGGTGGTGAACCATGGCGTTCCCGTTGAGCTTATGGCCAAAGCACTTGGGCGATCAAAGGAGTTTTTTGGATACCCTTTGGATCGTAAGCTTGAGGCCAGCCCTCAGCCCAGCGCTCCTCTGCCGGCCGGCTATGGCCGCCCGCCCCCCCATTCTCCTGATAAAAATGAATTCTTTCTCATGTTTCCTCCTGATTCAACCTTCAATGTCTTCCCCTCCAATCCTCAAGGCTTCAGGTTTTTCTTCAACTTCTTGCCTTCTTTCAAGTTCCAGAATTCAAATTTTGATGTTCTTTGGATACCCTTTTGTGTATTGCAGCTGCGTCCTGAAGGAGTTGTTCTCAAGCTTTGTGAAGACAGCTTCAATTGTAGAAAGCATCATAAACGATTGCTTAGGCCTTCCACCAAATTTCCTTAGTGAATACAACAACGACAGGTGAGTTGAATTTGAAATTCAAACTTGTCATTAATCTATGATAATCTTAATTAATTAAGTTTAGTGTGGGTTTAATGATTAATTAACAAACAGGAGGTGGGATTTAATGTCGACATTCAGATACCCTTGTGCAAGCGAGGTTGAAAATATTGGTGTTAGGGAACATAAGGATGTGAATTGCATCACCTTCGTGTTCCAAGATGAAGTTGGAGGCCTTGAGCTAAAAACCGACGTCGATCAATGGATTCCAATAACTCCCGACCAAACCACGCTCGTCGTCAACGTCGGAGACGTCGTTCAGGTAAATGCAGCTGCTTTATACTTTGTTGACGGACCCGTCGAATTTGAATTTTGAATCATATTTGTTGCTTGAAGGTACTGAGCAACGATAGGTATAAGAGCGCGAGCCACCGGGTGGTGAGGCAGGCAGGGAGAGAGCGTCACTCTTTTGCATTTTTCTACAACATTGGAGGAGATAAGTGGGTGGAGCCATTGCCAGATTTCAGTACGGACATTGATGAGGCACCAAAATACAGAGGCTTCCTCTACAAGGAGTACCTTCAATTAAGATTGAGAAACAAAACTCATCCTCCTTCTAGGCCTCAAGATATCATCAACATTTCTTATTATTCTACTTCCACTTAGCTTCTTCCTACCATATCAATGATCTACGTCTCATTATCTTATCTCTCGCTCTGTATGAGTGTTGTTCGTTAGTTTTCTTGTCAGTTGTTAACATAAACACAAATCATGTGTTCAAATGCAATGAAATAGAACAAAAAATTTACATGGGTAGTGGTAAATTTTGAAAATTTACATTGAAAATGATTGTAAAAAGGGAAAAAATGAACCCTACCTGTGAGTCTTAGTGAATTAAAGTTTGAAAGAGGAAGAGAGGAAGCAAAAGAGAGACAGCACTTTTGAATGGAGCAGCCTTTTCTCTTTTATTGACAATTTTTTCAAGTAAAACCTGAATCTACTTTATATATCAACTAGGTTTTGTCTATTATGACTTCAAAAATTGTATTTAGAGTAACAAATTAGCATTTGGATAAGTGTGGAAGAGCAAGCGAATTAAGGATTCTCGAAATCTTGGATGAGAATAATAAAGACTTGGAAACACTCTGAGCTCAACGAAAAAAGTACATGCGTCAATTAGACATGCTTACGTCGATAGACGTTGAAAGTTATGAGCGTTAGGCCACCCATTGTCTTTGTAAATTACATCATAAAAAGCCCCATTTCACGTGGGCTCTGAGGCGATGGGGGCTGTAGAACCCACAATAATAGCAACCCTATAATTCACTCCATTCTTCTTCATAGTTTTTCGAAGCATTATATATGTGTGTGTGCATATTACTCCCCATTCCAAAACCAAACATCTAAAACCCATTTATTTTAGGTTCTCCTCTGCTTCGCTACATTATTGAGACCCACCACAGATCCATACCCAGTTAAGATCAGATCATTGGAGTGATGGAAGGAAGTGACCAAATTCAGTATCATCATCGTCCGCCTACTTCGTTTCCTCTCCAATTGTTAGAGAAGAAGGAATACGATCCCCAGCCTCCTCCCGAGTCCTCTAAGAAGCCCTCGCCCAAGAGGACCTCCACCAAAGACCGCCACACCAAAGTCGATGGCCGCGGCCGCCGTACCCGGATGCCTGCGCTTTGTGCTGCTAGAGTTTTCCAGCTCACCCGTGAGCTCGGCCACAAGTCCGACGGCGAAACCATCGAGTGGCTTCTTCAACAGGCCGAGCCTGCTGTTATTGCTGCCACTGGTACCGGCACAATTCCGGCAAACTTTAACTCCCTCAATACCTCCTTGAGAAGATCGGCCACCAGCATTTCTTTACCTTCTCAACTAAGATCCTCATCTTACTATCACCCCGGAGGTAGGCTGTTTTAGTGTGTAAGCTTTCATTTTAAATCTGTTCGTAAAATTTCTTATCTTTCCCATTTTAACAATCCGGCAATTGGATTGACAACAGTTTGGATGTTTTTGGTGTAATAGTAAAGTTTCAAAGTTTTCATTTTTTATAACCATTTTTAAAAATATTTGTAATTATTTTCTTCCAATTTCTTTACATTATAATGGGGTTTCATCTTTTTAATGAAATATTCGATCTTTTTAGTCAAATCTAAATATTTAAGTTTCAAGTATTTATAAAATGTAAATAATAGTAAAAATAAAAAATAAAAAAAGAATGAAATTTGATTGATGATGTTTAGTGATGGCGTTCAACTCTCAACCAATGAATATGGGTCCAATGACGCATGCAAAAGAAGATCACTTGCCTGACCCGCAGCGGAGCTATGTGCAGCAATCCACCACAGGGCTACTCCCGACGACTATTCCGGCCAACTTTTGGATGTTCTCCGATGGCAACAGCCAATTACTCAGCGGCGGAGGTGACTCTCTATGGAGGCTTCCACCGGCCAACCAAGACAACGCTTTATACAGAGGACAAGCCTCCGGTAGTGTTCGTTTCTCGAATCTGGCTGCTCCATTGACGCTTCTCCCCGGAAAGCCATTGGGTCCCAGTGGCAGCGGTGGAAGCATGAACGATGGACATCTGAATATCTACGGCGGCCAAAATCGGGCGCATGGGGCGGCTCCGGACAACAGTGTCTCATAATGGATGAAACACCGTGGTGCCCTTAATTGTTGGCTACGGATGTATGCCTATGCCTTTGGCTCTACTAATTTCTTGGTATATGGTTGAGACGACGTGAGGTGAGTGAGACCTATGAATTCTCTTGAGAGAACAATGTTATTCCTATCAATTTTTGAATTTATTGTTTCATTTTCTCTTTTAAATACACAACAAATACAAATTCATAATTTACTTCTGCTCTGAATCTACAAATACAAAATCTCCACACATAAACCTAAAAGGTTAAAACTGATTAAAACTTTAAGCCTAGCTGTGTTCAAAGAGAGTGAACGATGCAATTGAAGGGAAGTGAGGTGAGTAAGTTAAAATGGGAGCATCGCTCCAAACCCAAAGCCTCTCTCTTTGGTTGCCATGTTTTTACTGAATCAATGATTCAAAATGCTCTGTCTCTGCTCTGCAAATGGTGGGATCACACCTTTTCTCTTGCAGGTTTCGCTCACCTGGCTCTGTCCCCACCCTGCTTCCACTCCCTCCATCCATTAATGCCTTACCCTTTACCCCAATTCTCACTTGCCTTTACCAATCAGTTGGAGTTTTGAAGAAGTGGGTCATTCCGTTGTAACAAGAATAATAATAACCCATCATCAAGCTTTGTTCTTCCCAACCCCTCTCTGCTAGCCAAGGACACATCCTACTTTAAAGATTCAACACCTTTGAAGGAACCCCATTGCTAATTTTCCATATAATAACACACCTTCCTCCTCGACAACCCCTGTTGTGTTCCTCAGACCTCTCTCTCAGTTTCAGTACGATGATCATTCACTTAACCCATCTCCCCTTCTCCACACTTTCCTTAATTCCTTCTTTGTTTTCCTAACTAACTTATATCTTACAATCTGATTACACTTTGGAGTTTGTGAATTAGACCCTTTTGATTTTCCTTCCACCGATTCCAACTTTCGATCCCAAGTTATCCTTGGAATTGATTCCTCTGCTTTCGTTCTTTCTTTCTTTCTTTCAATGACTACGCTTTTTCGTTTAACACGCACACTGCTCCACCGCTTGTTGAGCTTAAGATCTAGAGGAAGAAAAAGAAGAAAGAAACGTGTTCTTTTTCTCTTCATTCTTTCGTTTTGGATTCTGGGTTTTGAAGATATTATTAATGTATTAACCTGAAGATGGGATCTGGGGCTGGAAGTTTCTTCAAAGTTGTTCTTAAAAACTTCGACGTTCTTGCTGGGTATCTTTATACTCTCTTTGTTTCTTCTTTGCTTGCTTCATTATTTACTTAATGTTCCCACATATTCATACATTGGCATGATTTGATTTGCAGGCCCCTTGTCGGTCTGCTCTATCCCCTGTAAGTTTCTTTCTCACTCTCCTTCAGAATTTGAATCTTTTTGAATATTGGGATTTGGCCTTGTTTTGCAGATATGCGTCGATCAGAGCCATCGAGACCAAGTCTCAAGTCGAGGATCAGCAATGGCTTACTTACTGGGTTTTCCACTCCATGATTACCCTCTTCGAGATGACCTTCGCCAAGGTTCTTGAATGGTAAGCGTTTAGGAGCTTCTGCTTTCGCACTTGCTTTGAGTTTGACATGTTCACTGAAACTTTGACGTGGCAGGATCCCAATATGGCCCTATGCGAAGCTGGTTCTGCTGTGTTGGTTGTCAATGCCCTGCTTCAGTGGAGCTTCGTATGTGTACGAGCATTACTTAAGACCTCTGATGGTGAACCAGCAAAGAGTGAACCTTTGGTATGTTCCTAAAGGAAAGGACCCTTCGAACCAGCGTGATGACATTATCACTGCTGCAGAGAAGTACATTCAGCAGCATGGAAGTGGAGAACTTCAGTACATGCTTGACAATGTGAGTCAGATTTTGGTGCTTCTTTCTGCTTCTCCCTTCAATTCACACACCTTCTATTGCCTAAACTAATGCATTTCTTCTTCTTCTTCTACAGGCCGAAATGCGCAGGAGAAATAGCAGCAGCAGTTATTATGGTTATGCAGAGGACCATGAATACTGAAACTGATGCCACCATTCCATTGGCGATTTCATACTACAATAAGAGTGGGAACTCAAACAAAGCTCAAAGTTTTCTCCATTTTTGTTATTGTTTTTGTTTTCTTCTTTTGGGTCTGTGAAAAAACTGGTGTTGTACTGTTTCTGGTCGTTTAGTAATATCAAAGCACATCCAAATAAGCATCGACAAAGCTGGACAAACTTAGTATAAATCTTAAGACTGCGACAGTTTCTCGAACAATAAAAAGAATTTAAGGCAAGCTAATGGTTTGAGCATATCTGTTGTTATTAAAAACCCAATGGTCGAAGTCCAGCTAACAATCATACAAGGAATTTTTTACGTCTTCATTTGATTTGAGATGATAAGTGATGGATGGAGATGAGTGTGATGGGTAAGGGATTGCTTGGCAATGCTCCAGCTTTTTGTTGCTCAATTTGAAGCTTCACACAAATTCACTCCTCATTTTCATCTTCAGCGTCAGTCCTCTTCGATTGGTATATGTACTCTTGAGCCTCAGCGAGTGCCGACTCCTTCGCGTCTGCTGCGTACAGAATCATCTTGATTGCTGCTGCCATCTGCATCAAACGTACAATTATCAACCGTACAATTATGAACCATACCATTATCAATGTCCTCTTCAAAGTTAGAGGTCTGGCAAAGTATTCATTCATGCTCCACCCATTCTCCATATATCCATGCATCTCTTACCGGGAGATCTTCTAATTCAGGCATCTGACAAAAGATTTCTATGTCCCTTAATTTTGCAAAGTAGAAGTCCCTTTCTTTTTCCAAAACATCTACGGACATTTTCAGATCCGTAATCTGTTCACAAAAAAAAAAGGCAACATAATGAGTAACAACTTGTAAGAGAGAGGGGGAGTCAAAATAATAGTTACATAACATCAATTTGGAGGACAAAGGGGAAGCAAAATGCCAGAGCCGTCCTTCAACAAAGAACAACGCAGAAATTAGCAGCGACATTATTTTGCAGCCTACCTCCTTGGACAAAGCTTGGATTTCTCCAGATGAATTTGCCCCACCCGTTGCACCGTTCTTCCCTGGCTTGGATCCTGGATCGACATGCCACCAAATAGCTTAATATATGGCTCATTACTAGAACTCTTACTTAGCATAAGACTTACTTAGTTCAACTGGATCACCAGAGCCAGGGCTATGCATATTATTTGTTTGCAGTGATTTAGCAACCTTCTGGCAACCCTTCATCGTCAGTCCACCCTTTCCGCCCTTACATCGTCTCTCCACAGGATTATAGTTCCTGTCAAGACATTCAAGGAAAAGTCGATGACAAAATCGAAGGAAGGCACTGGTTTATAGTCGATACTCAAAAGAAAAAAATGATAAATTTAGCATACTCATTCATTATGCCACCATTAACTGAATCACAGTAGCGTTTCAGCCATTGCAAGAATTCCAAGTTATCCAGAGGTCTACTTTTTACAAGCCTGTTGACTTCAATGTGCTGCCACAAATAACATCAGCATTCAGTAAACCATGTAAAGGAATGAACATCCTTCTAACTATCAATCACAAGACATTAGGCTTTAAAACAACAGTTGTGTAAGGCCCCATCCATTTCACCAAGTATGCTGCTTAGGAAGAATGAAAAATGATATCAACATATGTCCAGCACGACGTCATCTAGGCCTCGACGACCAAAACAACCACTGCCAACTTCACATATTAAGAGCTGGGATATTAAGCAGACTATTTGGTTACATACCTTTTCAATTTTCAATTTATTGAATACCTCCTGCAGAACCTTGTAATTCTGGATCATATCGTATTCAGTTTTCGCATCGAAATTGACCTTTTTATACCATCCAAGGCAGATAAGTCAGTATCATACAGTTGCCATTAATTATTCTCACAATCTGAAGAAGATGAAAATTATAAATAAAACTAGATACAAGTCATTAAGTAACCTTATGCATTGGGACAGCTCCTGGGTAGGTCATATCAATCATCTGACACTGCACAGCCCCGGATGCAGCCTAGGCAGAACGACAAACATGGGAAAAGGGATACCAACAATTTATAATGGATGCCATGGAAAGATAACAGAGTGAGAACCAGGATAAACAGAAAAACTTCAACAGTGATTTTCCTAGCAATGAAATCAATATCATATAATAAACAAATGACCCGCTGCATGTAACTCAACAAAAGAATTTTCTCAAGATGAGAGACCTATTCAATGAATTTCGCATCGCTAAATTGATCTTCAAACAGTCTTCAAATACGAGTATGTATTGCGTCCAAAATCAGTGGAATGCAAAAGGATAATTATGACCCATCTTTCCATGAGGAAAGGAAAGACAACAAAATTACTCCCAATCAAAAATCCAAATCACTATCCTGAAATAGAGCAATTGTTAGAAAATGCTTCGCGGTATTGATTCCGTTTTTCCAAGCATTTCTACAAAACGACGTGCATACCCACCAGATACGAACATTGTACCATCATGAACAATGGATAATCACAAAGAAAGAAAATGAAGAAATTAGAAAACGAAGCCTCCCTTTGTCCAAGAGGAACGAAGAAAAAGAAAACCCAGTTCAGACATTACAAAACAAACATTTCCCAAGGAAGAAAACGAATGAGAAAGAGAGGAAAAAAACCTCTTCAATGCGAGAGAGATTGAGCTGAAGACAATTGTTGATCCATGTCAAAATCTCATTCCTACCGACAAAATAAGCGCTGTCCATCATTCCAATATTGGAAGCCATATTCGGAAGGCAGGTCCCAGAAAACCCAAATCATAAGCAGGGGAAAGAAACAGATGGAAAGAGAGGAAACAGAGAGAAGAAGACAAATGAAGGGGAAGAGAAGGCCGGCAATAAGGAGGAAGCCGCATCCGGGCGTATATTAAGGGGGAAACCATGCTTTAAACAACTTTTAAATAACCCATTTCGAAACGGAAGGTGCAATTGAACGGTGGGGGGAATTGACTGTTCCAAACCGATAACCAAATTAGCGTTACACAAACCAAACTACACTCCCCTAATTCATTCTTTTAAATTAACATCCTTTTTCATCATTAAGCTGGGATCTGACTTTCAACGAATTAAGGAATAATTAGTTTTCCCAAAAAAGAAAGAATCCCATCTAATTACATCAATCAATCAAATTAACCCATTAAATATTAAAATGAAAAAGGAAAACACTGAACACAATGAACACTTCAGTTTTTTTCTTTTTTATTTTTTCCCTTGCCACCGACCACCGACAAAAAAAAATAATGTATATTACCTGTTTCTATTTAATTCTATTATTTTGCTATAAAAATTGTCTTATAAATTATAAATTTAAACGCAGTAAATAAGAGATTAATCATCTTTGAGAATATAATGTTCGTTAATTCATTGGTTAACTATGGAAGAAGTTTGTATCTTTTAATAAAGAGGGAAAAGAGATGCCTTTGAAAAGAAATGTTGTTGTATCAAAAGTTATTCTTTTATATGGTCCATAGGAGAAAAATTAATGTGGTGCACAACTCCCCTTTTATTGGAATTAATTCAAAATATGTAAAAAGAACAAAAAAAAAAAAAAAAACTTGAAAAATTAATGGAATGGAAAGGATAAAGAAACAATTAATGAGCAATGGGTGTGGTGAGGTTGGTATGCCATTTAATGTTTTCCCCCCTTGAAAAAACACAAATCAACTATTTTTTTTTTTATATTATATCTAATAAAAGATTCAATTATAAATTTGGCTCTATGATTTTAGAAGTTAGAATTCCAATTTTGTTAAATATACATATACATTTATGGATAGAAATAAATCAAATCCCACGTAGTGGAATAAATGAAAACGGTGGGTTTGACTTTGACTTTGGCTACCCTTTCCCCTTCCCCTTCCCCTTCCCAGAAGGATTCAGATTGCATAATTTCTCCAGATTTCAACAAAACAAACACGCATCAATTCCATTTTTTCTTTCAAAACCGAAATCATGGATCAAATCAATGCCCTCAAAGGCTATGGCAAAGTGACTCACCTCGAACTCCAACTCGAAGATCAGCTCCCGCCGCCGTCCAAACCAAACTTCAAAATCCCCAACCACAAATCTCTCCGCCTCACCATCGCCATCTCCGCCGTCGTCCTGACCACTCTCCTCATCGGATTGATCATCGCAGCCTCCATCTACAACTCCACCGGCAAGAAATCGCCCAATTCGGCCGACGCAATCAACATCGTCTGCAACGTAACTCGTTACCCTAATTCCTGCTTCACCTCCATAATTTCTCTCAATTCCTCTCCTGAACCCGATCCCGAACTAATTTTGAAGCTCTCTCTCCAAGTTTCCCTCAACGAACTCTCCAATCTGTCACGGTCGCTGAAAACCTTAACCGCCAACGGCGGAGGAGAAGCTTTGAAGGACTGCGAGAGCCAAATCGAAGACGCAATAAGCCTGGTCAATGACTCTACAGCAGAAATGGAATCCGGCGCCGGCGAGAAGACGTTGACGGAGAGTAAGATCGGCAACATTCAGACGTGGATGAGCAGTGCGATGACGGACCAGGAGAGTTGCTTGGACGGACTGGAGGAGATGGATTCGACGTCGTTTCGGGAGGTGAAGACGAGGATGAGAAAGTCCAACGAATACGTGAGCAACTGCTTGGCCATTGTCGCTAATATCCACGTCATTCTTGAGAAATTTGAAATGCCACTTCACTAAATCAATATTGAGTTGGATCATGTCAATACGCTATTTTTCTTTTTATTTTTTAAATAAAAAAATTTGTTTTCTTGTTGGTACTTGGAACTTTTAGTGTTTTGAATATTGATGATTGTTGTTTGTATTTACTTGAAAAGATGTGAGACTGTGACAATTGTTAGTTACATTATATTTATGATTTTTTAGCCTATCACGATCAAACCTACAAATTAGTGACATTAAATAATTTTCAATTATGCTTTATTTATTTCGAATAAAAATATATAATATTTTAAAATTAACCACTTTTTATCACCTTTTCAATTAAAGGAAAAAAAATGAGGGGTAAAATTGTTGCATAGAATAGAATAGATACACCTCCACTATTATATAGAAAAAGCACATAAAACTAGAAATATGTGGATACAACATAGAACGACCACTTTTCTCTCTCAGCGGTTGGTTGGTAATGCAAAGATGAAGCTCAGTTTCATAGTACAAATCAGCGAGGGAGAAAAATCATGTCGAAAGATTTAACTTCAAGAACAAGAGAACTTGAAACGTTATTAACTAAACATTCTCAATTGAGAAGATGTTTAACCATTTCAAAGTCAATACCCATGGAATCGAGCTGCTTCCATAGCCTCTCACTTAGATCATCTACCTCCCTCTGCAATTTCTTTATGTAATCACACGTCTCCTTCAAAATCTCCGCCGTTGATACCTGCAAGCATTTGTAATAGGTTAAAGCAGTACTAAATTCAATAAAATCGCTTATAAGATTATTAAGAAAAGAGTGGAGGTATATACGGTGGAGGAGTGGAGCGTAGGGTTGAGTTGAGGGAGCAAGGTTTGCAATTTGGAGAGAAGATTTCGAAGTTGGTCGTCGCGTAATGTGGAGGAAGCCATGAGTGAAGCAAAGAAAAGAAAGGGGTGGAAGGAGGGAGGGAAAGAGTGAGGGCTTAAAAAGGGGAGGGTGTGTTTGAGAAGTTGCAATCAGGGCTGGCCCATTCTCTTACACACAAACAGTAGAAATGCCCACAATCAAAGCCCATCCGCCTACGACAAACCAACACCTGTCGTTTCCACCAGAAGATCCCTTCCACCACGGTCTCAGCTTTGCTGGGACAAATGAACGCAGCTTCTTCCCCTATGTCGTTCCACTGCCGCCCACAGGTCCTTTTGGATCCATGCCTCTTCTAAAAAACCAAACAAAACGAACCACTCATTTTTATTCATAAAACTAACTACCCTCCTTCAAATCCTTTTAAATTATGTGCCCATTTCAGCGACAAATCAAACAACCATTCTCCATTACAAACACACAGACAACGTTGGTGTGAATAATTCTTAATTATAATGTTGTCTGCCCAAGAACACACCCTCTTAAAACCCTAATCATCTTTGTTTTTATTCAATTAATGATAAGGCTTTTTTGTGGGCAGATTTATGTGTGTGTTTTGAAGAACGGTACAAAAAACCAAGTGTCAGAAAAGAAAAGGCGCAGCATGAAGCACATAAAGTGATGGGTTTAGGCTAAGGGTTATTAGAGTTCCTTCAAATCCCAAATCCCATACCAAATCTTTCAACCAAATCCTATCCCTTTGAATGGTCACTTCCCCTCTACTCCCACCACCTTTTTCTCCTTGTATTTGTATAGTGTATCGCCAAAATCTAGTTTTCATGGGATTCCTCTTCATTCCAGTTACTTACTTGAAGGTCATTGTTGTGATCGGTTGTAGAACATGAGCTTGATTGTTTAGCTCGAGATTATTGGCCTTAAATTCTCGAATTAATATTTTCCGTTGCCAATCTTGTACCTTTTTTTGTACACATTAGTCTACTACCTACTTCGGATAGCCACTGGGAAAGCATTAGGAGTTAAGAAAGTATTAAATTATTGTAGGGAAGAGAGCATCTAAGATTAAAAAAAAGAAGGAATAAAAAAGTAGATTGGAAAGAGAACGACCAATTAAACACATCTATTTCTCTTAAATGGTTTAAAATGGAATGGAGCCGAGAAAATAAGAAATACACAATATTTTTAAAGGACAAACAATGAATGGGGATAAATATTTTTTTATTTATTTAGTGATTGTGATTTTGTTTGGTTGTGTGGCATGTGACGACACTAAAACCAATTTAGTACTATATTTATGTACATATTGGTCCATGCCTATTATAGTTAGGCATGCCTATATTTCATTTCATTCTTACAATGCAAACATAGTTTTAATGTTTTTATTAATAAAATCATGCTTCAACAGAACTATCAATAATGTAAAAAATTCATTAATTAATTGCATATTTCACTTACATTGGATCTGTATGTAAATCCAATAAGGTGTTTGGATGTTTTGCCCTAATTTTGAGGGTAGGCTACCCCACAAACTGAACTCAAAGGGACGGGCCTCCTCTAGAGTCAACCCCCCCATTAATGTAATGTCAAACACCTTCAAATCTTTTGTCGTTTTTTTTTTTTTTAAAAAAAATATAAATAACAATTAATGATAATAATAAGCAAAGGAATACTAATTTATCTTAATATATACAGACAACAACAGTTGTCAGTTGTTGAGGAAATAATGAAATTACAAGAATCTCCCTCCCTCCCTCCTTTTCTCTCTATGCTCCCCCACCCCCCACCTAGCTCAGTTGAATTGATTCGAGTCACTTTCTGTAAATGAGTTTCAACGACATTGAAATCTTTCTTAATGTAAAGATACTTAAAAAAAAAAAAAACTGGGTAATGAGAGAAGGTGAAAGTGTAAAAGAGATCTCTACATGCTAGGGAGGGGCAAGGGAGGGGCAAGGGAGGGGCAAGGGAGGGGCCAGGGCCAGGGCATGTAGTTTAGAAAGTCGGATAGAGGGAGGGCGGGGGTGGGTTAATGAGCTGTGCAGCACCCACGTCACATGAGAGTCACCGCTACAGCTTCAGGTGGGGTCTTTCACCCCATAGGTACGCCCCCACCGCCCTTTTGTCCACGGGGGGAGGGGAAGAGCAGGAGCACTGCAACCCCAGTTTTCCTTTTTCTTTTCCTTCTCGCCTCCTCGGTGCTGCTAATCAACCACCTCACTCAATGCCAATATTTCAGTCACATAAGTAATGTAATGTAGGAGGCCCAATGGCTACTGCCCGACATTGGCAGTATCCGAAGGTCAAGGAATGACAATAAAGCAACTTTGAGTTGCCCGACATTGGCATTCACAGCTTTCACTGTATGGTTAAAATATTGGATACAAAGTCTACGGGGAATATATTTATATATCCATAATCTACATCATATGATGAGAGAGGGGAATGGGATCATGGTGATACTAGTTGCACAGGCCCCCCCCTCCTCCCCCACTGAAAAGGATCCCATTCTGGCACTTAAAAAGGCACCAAGTTGGATCACAATCCTTTCATGGCTAGAATTCATTAATCCGATCATTTCAATCAAAATCACAAAAAGTAGAATCCCAAAAGTGTGCAGTTCTCATATGCTATGCCACACTTACTGTCTATGAGAAAGGAGAAAAAAACAGATAACACGTTACACACTGTATCCTTCTTAATTTTTCTTCGCATAGGAAAATAGAGCGCAGCTATGCAAAATTATTCCACTTCACAATTCAGTAAGTTCAAATTGAAGTAGCGCACATAGTGAACACAACCTAAAAACATGCATCAGCACTTCAGATTATTTGTTTTGACTGTTCTAAATGATACGGGCATTTGAGAATATCTCACAGTAATTGAAAAACAGGGGGAGAGAAAATGCAATAAATAGAAAACAAGAGAAAGATTCTACCTTCTTCAATTGGACCTATTCATTCTATCTGTTTAAATATCATCGCAATTTCCACAGCAGCAGAAGGCAGAGATAGCTTGCCTTGAAAAGTGAGGATCATGAAGGAAGTCCTTTATGAAATGACTCCAGACACCGCAGAGGGTTGTTAGAATACAGGACGCCCTCAGCATCCCATGACTGCACAGTTATACACAAAATTACCTAACTGCCTGCTGGCAAGCACACCCCAATGCAGCTGCCCTTGATCTGGGGCCCAAGAATATATCTCAATCATACGTCCACCTAAAGCCCTCGGTCCACCAATGACGATGAGTCGATCTCCACAAGCCCTGAATGCCAACCCCCAACCATTTGTTGAGACCACCCGCTCGGGCAATCGGCCTACTGCCACCCACAATTGTCTTGCCTTGTCATATCTTTTAACCTCCCTATGTGCATAATCGGCAGCATACAACTTATCGTTTATAACTGCAACCAAAGGAGGTGCCTCAACAGCAGCAACCGGCACAGCAGCCCCATCTCCAGCATTTCGTCCAGGATACATGTTAGGTATCTCACGCCACGTCCGAGTCTTCAAATCATATTCTTCACCACAAGTAAGAGTGGTATTACCTGCCCCAGTTCCACCAATCACATAGAACTTTCCCTCAAGAAATACTGCTGAGCACATTTTCCGTGCTTTGTTCATTCTAGGAAGAGTGACCCAAGTTCCTGTCTCAGAATTATAAAGCTCAGCTGAGTTCAGGAGATTCCCTTGTGGGTCACAACCACCTGCTAGAATTGCAATTTCACCAAGACTAGCAGAACCAAAAAGAAACCTGGGTGCATTCATTTTCATCCCAGATGACCATGTGTTATTTAAAATACTATATCTATATATAACTTGGGAAATTGTTTCCTTCCCAAAAACTAGAAGTTCAGTCCCAACAGCCAATGACTCCTTGTCCGAAGACATGAAACACTCGTTTGATGCCATTATAGGCAGACGCATCCAACGGTTAGAGTTTGGATCGTATGCATCCCATTCAAGAAGGCTGCAGGAGAAGTAAATCCAATGTTCAATGATGCCCATCTGCCTCCGCAGTTTATAAAGTTCACCACTCGTAATAAGAGATCGGAAGCCTCGATTTAGAGAGGCAATCGAACCGTATTCTGATCTTGAGCAGTGGAGGAGACAATTTATTGACATATCCCGACCAAGTTGGTGGATCAGCGAACCTGAATCCGATTGGTCTCCACCACAATGCTGTTTATCCTGATCGTCAACTAAGAACTCATGTACATCCTCCCCTCGATTGTGAGCATCATCTGGCAACTTGCATGATTTTTTTGCTAAAGGTTCAACCCTATCTTCTAAGAGATGCTTCTTATTTGTCATTTCGATCACACGAAAAGTGTAATAAACCCATTTGCTCTCTTGTTCACAAGAGCTAGGCAAGTCCCTCGAGATGAGATAAGATGGACCCTCCAACATGTTTTTGGATTTTGGAAATTGGACGCAAATGAATTGTCCGTCTTACAATCAGCAGTATAAAAGAGCAATGTTAGTGAACAATTGGAATAGACTGTCAACTCCTTAATCATTCTGTGCGAATGACAGTGTCAACACTAAGTGGCTAATCTGAACAGTAATCAAGAAAGCATTGCATACTGTTACAAATATGTGAAGAGTGCATCAATGGGGGAAAATCTCCAAGAGTATGAATTAAGAACGAAACCGAAGTGCATGCAATCAACGGGAACAGATCGAGAAATATGTCATGTGCATGTCCATCTAAAACAAGAAAGACAACCAAACTTACACAGACAAGGAACAATGAAAACAGCAATTGACAAAACCTAAAATCAAGATCTTCAGATCAAGTCGGCCATAGACAAGACTAAATTATCGGAAAGGGGAAAAGGGTTTGACCAGAAACCACTCATAAAAAATGCAAAAACATAATTGAAGCCAATCTAAACTCACTACTTCAGTTCTTCAAGTGAAAACACACTAGAACAAAATCCCATTAGAGCTAATTATGGTATTGACGGAAGGAGCCGCTCATCCTTCTACTTCCTACCAGTAACTACAAATTGAATGGGCGGCCAGGAAAACATGAGCCTAGAACTACAAACCGAAAGATAAAAACAACAATCGTAGGGAAAGGAAGCAAGCATAGAAACAGAGGTAGAGCTTACAAATTGGATAAGAAGAAGGCGGAGAAGGGGTGAAGTCCGTGGAGGTGTGAGTTATTTGTTGGTTGTGATGAAAATCAAAGACCCAAATGCTTGTGTATCCCACTCTGGGGTGTGACTACAGATTCTCTCTTTTGCTTCTGGAAATATTCGGTGTGTGAGAGAGCGTGTGTGTGGGAGAGAGAGTATTACATTCAATATAAGATTACTTAAAATTAATTTCCCATTTTTCAAACATAACTCTTCCGGGTTTTTTTTTTTTTTACTTTTTACAATAACAGAAAAAAGGGAATTGGCTGTAAAAGTGGGGCCTACAATGCGGTGTAACCGTGTAAGAATCGCCGATCTGAAATTACAAATCGCTTTGAAAGCTAGCCGAAGCCGCTTTCTCGCCGTTTCTTAACGCTTTCAGCTTTTGGACGCGCTCTCTCTCTCATTATTTCTTTTTATTTTTTATTTTTTATTTTCTCGAATTTCTCAGAGAATTATTTTAACTGAATTATTTTAACTGAATTATTATACTATTTTAACTTGTTGCAGTGTTTTTTGTAATTAAAAAAAAACATTTATTATTTTCACTTGAGAAGTTACGCAATCAATGAATGATTCCATCTTTTATCTTTATTATTGCGCTTGCTCAAAAGCTTTAAACTTTTTGAGCTATGGGCCTTTACCTGAAAGCCCAAATCATTTTAAGCCCAAAATCATTTTAAGCCCAAATCATTTTCAGCCCAATTAATATAACATTATTACATGGACCGGACCGGATGTGCAGCGGTTCATCCATTTTGGTAGCTGCATCTGTCGGTTTGTTTTTTCTGGTAGCCGTGTTAAATTTTAAGCCGAATGTAGGAAGGCAACAAGTCCAAGTGAGTGTTTCTGGAAATGTTTGGCCAATTGCAAGAAGCAAACAAGGGGGAGTTTTAAGCCATTAACTCATTTCTAACGCGAATATCTTCATCCTCCTCTTCTTCGATCCGAAGCAGCTCCATTTGCGTCATCGGAGACTCTCATCCATGGCCGGTCTTCTTCTCCACTCCTCTTCAACTGCCAGCGTTCTGGTATGCCCATCTCTAATTTTTAATTTCTTTAATCGCTTCGTCTTCCTCTTCTTCGATGTTGCTGATTTTCCTGTTTGATTCTATTGAAAGCTTGGAGGAATGGGGAAATTTAGGGAGGGGAATCGTCATTCGATTTTTTCGCCCAAGAAACCTATGCGTGCTAACTGTCTTCGTCTCGGCTGCAGTAATTCAACGAATGGCATCTGCGCTTTCCTTTTCAATCCTTTGGAGGATCCTGTTGTCAAAGAAGCTCTTAAGGTATTCTATTAACTCTTCCATGAAAAACCCTTCCTCGGTTTTGGCTGTTGTTCTACTTGGATTAAGATCATTCTTGCTTGCTGAGTATGTGCAAAATATGGAGGGGTTCATTAGTTTCCCTGTGCATTCTCATAGCACTTGAAGCACAGATTATCTTTGATAATTGCTTGCCTCTTCGAGTAGACCATAAACATGGTCACATTTCTACATGTGCGAGTTAAGATGGATCTATGATTTTTCCAGTCATGTCATTGCTGAAACTATTAGAACTATGTAGGGCCGTAGGGAATCTATTTACTGGTAAAGGAAAGTCAATTTAACCATTTAATCTCTCTGATGAACACCACTGCATAACGTAAGTATTCTTGAACCAACTCTTATGATGTGCAAATAATAATCTTGAACTAACTTCAAAGGAGAATAAAAATGTCTTCATGATCTGTAAGGTTGAGAAAAATGTGTCATGATGTTCATAGCTTGAAAACCTCTAGTAATAGAGAACTTCAATCACATTCCTCGCTTTTAGGAGGTGGGGAGTAAAGCTCTTTGTATTGTTTGGGTTTGGGAAAAATTTTGTGAGATCCTACATCGGTTGAGGAGGAGAACAAAACATTCTTTATAGGTGTAGAAACCTCTCCCTAACAGACGTATTCTAAAAACTTTGAGAGGAACCCCGAAAGGAAAAGCCCAAAGAGGACAATAGTTGGTAATTGGTAGGTTTGGGCTGTTACGAATGGTATTAGAGACAAACATCGGGTGATGTGCCAGCGAGAAGGCTGAGCCTCGAAGGGGGTGGACATGAGGCGGTGTGCCAACAAGGGCGCTGGGCCCCGAAGGAGGTGGATTGGGGGGCCTCACATCAATTAGAGAAGGGAACGAGTATCAGCGAGGACGCTAGGTCTCAAAAGGGGGGTGGATTGTAAGATCCTACATCAGTTGGGGAGGAGAACGAAACATTTTCTAGAAGGGTGTGGGTCTATCATACGCGTTTTAAAAAACTTGAGGGGAAGCTCAAAGGAAGCAATATTTGCTAGCGGTAAGGCTTGGGTGGTTATGAATTCAGCTGATTTTTGCCTTGGTGCTTGGTAAGACTGAAATTTTCTGGAACCTTATTGGCATCTCATCACTGAGATCCGTCGTCTCCACCATGGTGTGTTGGCTTTCACACCATGATGTTGCTGAACTGACTATTTGGCACCAGGCTTATCTGAAATATAATGTTGGTTGATTTTCAAATTCCTTACTGCTATGGACAGTGCTGAATACATTTCCATGGAATTGAGGCAGTCCCAATCAGTTGTTGCGATTGAATGTTAGAGAGTTTGTTATTGTTTTTTCAATCATTTATAAAGTAAACAAGCTCTGCCAGTTCAAATTCTTACTGTTGCATTAGGATTCTTTGTTGGTTCCTTCTGGAGTATATAGATTAAGATGATGAGGCTCGTCAGCTGGGATACGTGAATTCCTTAGATGAAAATACTCACTCTACTATCAAATGCTTCATATAATGTGAAAGTAATTTCAATCGTTGTAGGAGCCAGTTGCGTTCGCAGGTGGGCTATTTGCTGGGCTTCTAAGGCTTGATTTGAACGAAGATCCATTAAAGGAATGGGTTAAGAAGACAGTGGAATCTGCAGGAATCACAGAAGAAGTTGACACCCAAGGATCTGTACAAGAGGATGGCCCAACCGAGATCGAGATTGAATGATCCCATGAATATAAACTGGAAAAGTGGGGATAAAAGGGTATCTGATCTGATTCGACTCAATATTACTATGGCTCCCTTGATTTAGAATAAGAAATGAAATGGTTTAGGAGTTAACCCCTTTTCATAATCCAAATACTCTACGACTTCCTCTAAAAATACTTCCCCATGCTGTTCTATTTATTTCTCGATTCAGGAGGAAACGCATCATTAGTGTTTACATATTTGTGCAAAAGTACTTTTAGACCAATATAAGCCTGCACACACTAGTTTTTGTGAACTTTTTATGGAGAAAGCAAATGCCCATAGAACACAAGGAGTTGGGTAGTAAAACATCAAGTATAGGACCATCAGTGATCTGGGTCATTCGGTTCACATAATCGAGTTCAAGCCTTAAAAAAAACTTTGGAGTTCTTGCATCTTTTGTCCTCGTTTCCAAAAACAATTCTTTTCATTTTAAGCTAATCAATCCCATATTTTTTATATGATAAAACTCTTTGGCATATCATTACTTATTTTTCTTGTTTTATTTATTTATTACGGAACAAAATGATTCAATTTTCGAATCTTGAAATATGGCGTATACGTCAATCACTATGGTTCAATTTTTTATAAATATCACAAGACAAAAAGGTTTAAAAAAAAAAGGCCCCCACATAACACAAATTAATCTTATTTTAATATCCAACATTATGGCTAAACCGTCGTCCCAATCCTGAACCATAAATTCCATTCTTTTATTGCAAGTAGAACATAAAGTATGTGTTGTTATTAGTACACGAAAAGCATTTGTATGACAAGTGGGATGCCACAGGGGCAAAGGTACTGTGCGGTTGAGATGAAAATAGGTGGGTGAGGTGGGGTGAGCTGGAAAAGCGATTAAAACAAGTTACACGTAGGACAGAAATGAAAGTGCTTCTTCTGAACTCCAAAGGTCATTTTAGCTTACATGGCCTTTTCTTATGAGCATGAGTTGATTTATCCATTCCACGTAGGACCAAAAAGATCGCCCTTCCCTAATTAGATATTTGTTTAGATTCCAAAAAGGTAGGGCCTACGTGGATTATTCTAGAGTTCTTGCTTGGATGTTAACATTTTTTATGTTGAACAAGTAAACTCAAACTTTTTGTGTTGTTTAATTGTGTTGAAACTTTTGATGGATTACTTTTTGATATAAAATGTCAATTTAGATTTTTTATTTTTAAAAAGCACCTTCTTTATCTTTTTTTTACCATTATTATTTAAGCATTTTCTACTATGTCCACGTCATCAATATTAATTTTATCCACCACTCTAAGTACACGTCATTCACTAAAATAATTTGAGTAGAGATAAAATAAAATTTTAGTTCATGTAGTTTAAAAGATTATAATTTTATATAGACGGTCTGGTTTATTTGAACTAAATTTATAATTTTTTTCATATTTTCAACATTTTAATTGAGTGGACATAATAATTATGTTCAAAGGAACATGTAATAGCTTTTCATAATTTTTTTTATGCAAGTTTGACATTGCCGTTGATTTTATTCTATATCCATTATTTTTAATATTAACGTCTTAAATATTTTTTTAATGGGAATACCCTAAATATATTAATAAGGATGCTACAAACGTGAAATATTTTCTTTAAAAAATTTGGTATTATTCTGTTCTAAATTGTTATTTTAATTATTAAACGGTAAATTTGGTGTTTAATTATCAAAATTGATTTTAAATGATTAATTTTGAACCGGACAAAATATTATGATTTTCTGTTCATAAGGAAATGAAATTAAAGTTAAAATGTAAAGGAATAAATGGGATGTAAATGGATCTTGTTATTAATTTAGAAAGGGGGAAAAAAATTAAGGAATTTGGAATTATTGACAGGTGGCAAGGAACTGGAGGAAGGCGTTTGGTGGGCCCAAATGATTTTTGTATATCGCCAAAGTTCATGTATTTTACATATGTTGTAATCTGAATCCCGGACCATTCTCCGAGTCCGAATGGGGCCGACCACTTTCCTTTTACGCGCGTTTTGGAGCGCGTGTTCCTCACGTTTCCCATCTTATCTGACTGGATGCGTCGTCTTCGTTTTCGTGCGCCACTCCATTTCTAAATTCCCTTTCCATCACCTCACCGCTTATATATTCGTATATCCCACGCCCAATGGGTGCCATTCCAGACTCACCTCCATCCATTTTCTCCCTCTCTTTCTCTCGCTTTCTTTACCGTCTCCCGCATGGAAGCCCTTCTTCTTCCCTACGAAATTCACCCCCACTCCGTCGCCAAGGATCGGAGACCAGAGTTCCAGGACCTGCCGGAACCGGACATCCATATCCTTACCTCCGGTGGACTTCGGATACCTGTGCATTCCACTATTCTGGTACTCCATCGGACTTCTTTCTATTTCCTTTTTTTTTTTTTTTTTTTTTTTTTTTCATTTTACTTCAAATCTCGTGTAAACTGAAATTTCAACATTGTTTCGCCTTAAATATCGGTTAGTTTCAGTTTGACATGACGGACTAGGGTCCGGAACTTCCTTTTCTTCTTTTTAATAAAATTCGTCGTCTGCGGTTTGCTTTATTTTTCCTTGGATTGGGGGATATGATTTCGTTTCTTTTCGTGTTTCAATTGAATCGATTTGGATTATAGGCATCAGTTTCATCGGTGCTGGAAAACATCATCAACCAACCGCAAAAGCACCGGAGCTCCGAGAAAGTGGTTCAAATTCTTGGCGTTCCGTGCGAGGCAGTCGTTTCGTTCGTTCAATTTCTCTACACATCTAGGTCAGTACGCAATTCCATTACCGAATCGCAAATCGCAATTAGATTTGGTCAATTTTAATTTTGGTAGCAAGTCCAGTCAATCTCGGTAGGCGGATAGGTCTAAATTTGTCGGCGTTGCCTTCAGGTGCACTGAAGAATATCTGAGGAAATATGGAATTCATCTATTGGCGCTATCGCACGTTTACCTCGTTCCGCATCTGAAGAAGCGATGCAGCAAGCACTTGGCTCGAAAATTGACGATCGACAGCGTTATTGATGTACTCCAACTCGCAAGAATGTGCGATGCACCGGATCTCTCACTCAGCTGTATGAAAATGGTGTCGAGCCACTACAAGGCCGTCCAGAAAACGGAGGGCTGGAAATTCCTGCAAGAACATGACCCTTGGCTGGAGCTTCAAATTCTGCAGTTCATGGAAGAATCCGAATTGGTATAAAATTGTTCATTTTGCTGCCTCCGTTTCCGCTTGATTTATTGTTCTCACGGAGACAAGACAAGACAAGACATGAATTCAATTCAATTCACTTCAATTGTTAATTTTGGTTTGCGATTGTTTGTATTAATTATGTGCAGAGGAAAAAGAGATGCAGAAGGCAGAGGAAGGAGCAGAGGGTGTATCTTCAGCTAAGCGACGCAATGGAGTGCTTAAAGCACATCTGCAAAGAAGGGTGCACAAACGTTGGGCCGCGCGACGTGGAACCCACAAAGAAGCCCTGCGCCAAATTCTCGACGTGTCATGGGGTTCAGCTTCTGATTAAGCACTTTGCAACGTGTGCGAAGAGAGTCCACGGAGGAGCCTGCTGGCGGTGCAAACGCATGTGGCAGCTTCTACGCTTGCATGCCTCCATCTGCGACCAATCCGACGCTTGCAAAGTCCCTCTTTGCAGGTAAATTCTCAATCAATGCCCCTCTTGTTTTTTTGCGCCATCGCTGGGGCTAAACTACCCTTTTTACAGACATGAAAAAACACCTACTAATCATTACCAAACTTTGATTTGATATGATTCCTGTTTTTATCGTTGATTGACTCGTAATTATTTCGTTTGAAACGAAATAGTATGTGGAATTGTATTTGGATTAATTAAATATTGTTGCGGTGGGCGTCTAGGAAGTTTACACGGCTGTTTAAAAGAAAAGAAAAAGAAAAGGAAAAGGAAAAAGTCTTCGGCGGATGCCTTTTACAAAAGCCGAATGATCAAACTTCCATTCCACTTTAGCGTGTTTTTAGTCAATGATGGATTGTTGGGGTATGGAAATGAAAATTGTTGCGCGGTTGTTGGGGAGACCCAATCCAAACAATCCAATGATGATGATGGACCAAGTTCTGAACTTTGTTGGGTTTGACAGGCAATTCAAGCTAAAAATGGAGCAAGAGAAGGATGGAAAAGAGGATTCAAAGTGGAAGATGCTGGTGAAAAAGGTGGTGTCTGCGAAAACCATTTCCTCTCTCGGTCTTCCCAAAAGGAAGAGAGCGGCAGCAGCAGGGGACACCACGAGCGGCGACCGCATCAGAAGCTTCAGATTGCAATGTGTGGAACCAAATGGATCGGTGTTATGAAGAAGAGGTTAGAAGAATGTAATGCTGTGTGTTTAAATGGAGAGTAGAGTAGGACACTAGGACCCAGGAGAAACAGAGGCGTTTTTGCTTTCATCAACTGTTTGTATTTTGTATAGGGAGGGAGGCAATGTGTTGTGGTTTGTAAGAAAATAGGTAGCTAATAAAAAGTCTTTTTGTTTGCTGTATTTCTATATATTTATATATTTTTTTCCCCCAATATTAAAACTCAGACTGGCTTACAATCGGAACAAACCACCAACTCTTTCTTTCAATGATTCTTGGAACAATTTCAAATTCCAAGAGTTGGGCCAATGGGTTTGGTTATTAAAAAAAAAAAAAAAAAAAAAAGAGTTGGGGTAGCCCAGCGGAGACCCAAACAATACTTGGAGTTGAGTCCAGGCCCAACTCCTTCTAGAAGAAGGGCCCAAGAAGCCCAATTGAAGATCAAACTTGACTAGTGGTATCCAGAGAAAGGAATTGTTTATTAAAAGATAAAAAAAAGAAAAGAAAAGAAGTGGAAGCAGATAACTATAAATAATATATATAAGTTATAAGTTTGTTTGGAAGAAGGGAGAAGGGAGAAGGATCAAAATCGTGGCTCTCAAATTTTGTACATTAAAAAACTCAAATAAAAACAAGGCAGCACAGGAAAGCAAAGCCCTTGGGGGTGAGCCTCACAGTTCACAGACTACGCGGATTTATGCGTTCTTTTTAATTTATTTATTAAATAAGAACAAGAAAAGAAAAGAAAAGAGAAACAAAAAAACAAAAAAGGCACGTGATTGGTGGTCGGATGGCACGGGGTTCCGGCGGATGAGAGAGAGAGAGAGAGAGAGAGAGAGAGAGAGAGTATGCGAGGACAAATATGGGCCTCTAGTTTTGATACAAAGCCATTTACTGGTTTAATTTGGAGTTTTTCGTTTTTTATGTTATTTGGACTTTTTTTGAGCCTTTCAGAAGACCAAGGGCTGCTTTTTCTTTTTATGCTTCAACTTTCAGTCTAAGTTATATCCTTCCCTTCAATTTATCATTCTCTTTCTCTCTCAAAATTTGTGGCCTTAAATCTCTCTCTCCCTCTCTCTCTCTCTCTCTCTCCTAATTTAGGGTTTGGTTAGTATTTGTTTGAAGCCTAAACAACCCATCAATTAACAAGACTTTGCGTAACACGATCATTATTCCATCAAACTTCTACTCCTTTTTGTCCAACAATATTCCACTTATCTCCTCTCCAATTTTATTGGGTTTTTATTTATATATAATACTAAAAATACACAAAACACTACAATTATTATGTTTCAGTATAATAACCTTTCAGAATTTGTATTTGTTTTCCTACAATTTAGTTATATAATTATATTCATATTCAATTGTTAACTAAATTTTAGAAACCAACAAAAACAAAAGTCCGTGATCAAACCGCCCTCAATTTTGATTTACTTATTTTTCATAAATTTGATTAAATTTTGGAAAGAGGGATTGAAATAGATAACAAAATAAATCTAAAAAATAACTCCAAGTGGGAATAATGCTTATTAATTTAATTTTTAAGAATAAAAACAAAAACAAAACTAAATGAATATGATTAATGTAAATTAAATAAATGGGCAAATATGAGTGTGATGTAATGAGGATAGGATAAGACGGCAACGTCTCCATTTAAATCGATCTTTTTAAGGGAAAAAAAGGAAAAAGCAGGAAAAAGTGCAAAGTGGGTCTTGTGATGACAGCTCATCATTTTATTTTCCACGTCTTTTTCAGAGACCAAACATTTGGAGAAAGACAGCTGTCCATCTCTCTGCCACACATTAATTATTCTCTTTTACACAAATTAAAATAAAATAGTCGGTGTTTTTTTATTCAGCCATCAAAATGTTATCTCCTTCAAATTTGGCTAATGCCATCTCAATCATTCTTTTCCATTTCTGATTTTCCAAAACTTTCCCTCAAGATTTTTTTTTTTTTTTTAATTTGTTTTATTGCGCCCCAATTTTGTAAATTAAAATAAAAAAATCAATACTACGGTTAAGCGAAATTCATAAATTTGACAAATATAGCATTAAACCAAAATTAATAACATATCCTATTCCTAGGTGTAATTGATGTCTATATGTTTTTAACCCTACAAGAAATTTCATTTTCAATGACAAGGTATAGCAATGCAAGTAATTTCTTCATTGGCAAAGATAATTTCTTTTAATTAGTTTAATTTCTATGCTTGTGATTCTTACATTAGTGATATATTATTGTTGATAAAAATACATTTAATGACAAGCTTACATGTGTCTAAACAAACATATCAAATGACATGTTTAATGTCTAGCAACATGTTACATGTCACTAGTATATAATTTTCTTTGACGTGCATAAGTTTTTTTTTTTTCATATGCAGAATGTATAAAGTTAGAGAATGAAAGTGTACTATTTGAATCATTTATGAGAAAGACTATTGCTATATATGCGAAATAGTGATTTCCACTAGAAACCAAAGAAAAAAACAAAATCTAATCTTGGTGGGGGTAAGAGAGATCCAAAATAGAGAGATGTGATGCAAGTGTGTGAGTTGTGAAATCATAGGGTAATTGGGAAGGAGGTGACAGAGAGACAATAATTGGTGGAATTGAATTTCATACACAGACACAAACACACACAACAAAGATCGGGCTCACATTAATTTCAATTATTTCCCCTGTTTCCATAAGGACAAGACATTTAATATCATCTCTAAATCTTTGTTCAATCATTTTAGTACTTCTTTCATGAACTTACCTTTTGTGCACTTTTCACTGAACTTGGTTGGTTTTTTTAAAAAAAAAAAAAAAAAAAAATTGTCCATGTTCATATAATTCTGATTTTTAAAAGGATTTTAAATTCTTGTTAGTTTCCTAAATTTAACATTTTTGAACATGAAACACCTAAAGGCAGAGTAACTGATAATAATTAAAAGGGGAAGAAGAGTAGATATTTGTAAGTTGTGAAAAAGAAATAGAAAAAAGGGGTTAAATAAACTTGGTGGAGAAAAAACAGAGAGACGGCAAATAAGGAGAGAATAAAGTGGCAATAAGATAGGGAGTATTTGGACGCATAGATAGGAACACAAGTGAAAATGAAAAAAGGGAAAAGAAAAAAGAAAAAAGAAAAAAGAAAACCATCTTCCTATACCAGTCAACACTGCCCTAAAATATCTAATTTTCAGTTAATAATATGTATTTTTCCTAAATTGGGATTTTATCCACCCACCCTCCCGGCCTCCCCTTCAATATATTTCTCAAATATGTATGTTTTATTTTTATAAGAAACTGAAAAATGGTAATAAAAGAGGGCAGAAAATAAAAAAGGTAGGGCGAGAGAGTGACGCGTGTAGGTGGCAAAGTGGAAGCTCAGCCACAAGATTCAGAGGGCTTCTGGAGATTTCCATGTGGAATTAATAAAACCCCTCAAAATATATGCGTCTGACGTGTCGCCCTCTCCCCTTCCTTCCCCTTCTCTTTTCTCTCTCTTTTTTATGCCTTCTCTCTCAAATCCCATCTCCTGCTTTTCTCTTCTACTGCTCTCTCCGTTCTTCTTCGCCTTTCCCTCTACTCACTTCTTTCTCAATCTCACCTTCGATTCTCCTTCCCCCTTGAATCTATCCATTTCTCTGCCTTGCTTAGAGTCGCAATCTACTAACCAGGTTTCTTTTTTCTACTCTTTACTCTTTTTAATTTTTTTCTATTCTGTGTCTTTCACTTCGATGTTTCCTTCCTTTTTCTTGTGTGGATGTATTTTGTGTTTACTGGGTCTCCTGAGGACTTCAAATTTGGAAACTGATTCAGGAAGTGGTGGTTTTGGAGGAACGGAATGGCATCTGATTAATTCCCGAATCCTGCTGAACTTTTGTGAATTTTGATTTCAGGCCCTTTTGGTGGACTGAGATTAAACTTTCTCGCCGGTTTTGCTGCCAGCGCTGATGGGTGTCCAGGTAATCCTACACACTGGCTGCCCTCCTTTCTTTTTATCTTCTGATGTTTTCATGGAAATTTTCTCTCTGGGACTTGATTGATTGGTCATAGGTTCGTGGGTCGTGTTTATTGTCGTCCCTCTGTTAGGATTTGAGTACCCAATTCCTGTCTTTTTAGTACTCATATCTCACTTCCTGGTTTCTTTTAAATCTCTTTGCCACTTCAGTAACCTAACCCCTGTGGCCCTCTCTTTTACTAAGTAATTGACTGCAAAATTGGGCCAAAATTTTGTCCTTTCACTAATTTGGTTGTGTTTTTTTTTTTTTTTTTTTTTTTTTTTTTTTTTTTTATTGCTTGGTTCGATGTTGGGTAATACTGGGTGCCACCAATAGATCCTCTTGTAATTTACAAGATTCCTCCTTTGTTGGTGGATTTATATTATAAAGTCAACTTTTCCCCCCCTTCTTCTGCACTTTTACCTGCCGAGTACTCCTACGGACTTCCACTTTTATTTTACTGCCTAACATATTGAGCTATGCATTGCATTGCTACAAGGGTTAGAATGTTATCATTTTATGAAATGGATTGCTGTTAGTTGATGATGGAATTCTAAAACTATCATTAGCTCCAATTTCTTGTGGTCTCTAACTTCTGGTTTTTGTTATTATTATTTCAATATGGAATGTAGGAAAGGAATGAAGGCACACTGTCAAACGGCTCAATTGCTGCAGCTAATAATTTCCTTCCCAAGGATGGGGCACAGTTGGATCCACTGATGCGGGTTAGCTCCATATCCTCCAACAGCAATGAAAATGCTTTGAAGGTAGCAGAATTAACTGCTACGATTTCTTCACTTTCTCTTTCCTTTCTGAGAGGGTTTGGCTCTGAATTATACTGGCATTTTAATGTATCAACAGGTTAGGAAGCCTTACACTATTTCAAAACAAAGGGAAAAATGGACAGAGGAAGAGCATCAGAGGTTCCTCGAAGCTCTTAAACTCTATGGTCGTGGCTGGCGTCAGATTAAAGGTAAGGCAGTGTGAAATCAGTAATATGAATCTTGATATTTGCAATACCCAACCCATCATTTAGTGTTACCTTGGTCTTCCTGCAGAACATGTAGGCACCAAAACAGCTGTTCAGATCCGAAGCCATGCTCAGAAATTCTTCTCTAAGGTCAAAAAGTACCTTTTGTTTTCGTGCCCCCAAAAATATATCATTACCAAACAAAATATAAAGGGGATGACAGTGAATTTGTCACCAAAATAGATCGTCGCCAAACCTTTTACGTAACTTCTTACACACTTTATGCACGACCATTCTCACCCTGAAATTTTATGTTGTCTTTTGTGTTTCAGGTAGTGCGAGAGTCTAGTGGCAGCAATGAGAGCTCCATTAACCCAATTGAGATTCCTCCACCTCGACCAAAAAGGAAACCAGTGCATCCTTACCCTCGTAAAGCAGTCGATTCAATTAAGGCAATATCAGTCGCAAGAGAACCCAAGAGGTCTCCATCACCAAACCTATCAGCCGCAGAAAAAGAGACCCAATCACCCACCTCTGTACTGACTGCATTTAGTTCGGACGATCAAATTTCTGCAGTTTCGGAGCAACATAATAGATGTCCATCGCCTATTTCACAAACTGTTGACATGAAGTCAGCTAGAATATCCTCTGTTAGAAAGGGGGAGTTGTACCTTTCATCAAAATCAAATGGAGGAGAAGAAAAAGGAATGTTATCACTCGAATCATCCTCAGAGCAGTTCTCAGAAGACTCTTTAACTATGGTAATTTGAAATGTCCTTTTAATTTTGTACCTTACTTTCCCTCATGTACTTAATTCGTTGTCTAGGATCTGACTATTATTTTTTTGTCTCGTGCCTAAACATTCAGAAATTCAAGCCAGGATCAGTATATAAGAAAGTTGATAACAAGTTGCATTCTCCAGTTAGAAGCATAAAGCTTTTTGGAAGGACAGTAATGGTAACTGGCGACAAACAACCACCCGGTCATGATTTTGAAGTCACTAAATCTTTGGCATTTGACGGTGACAGTAAGAATACGTGTGAAGCGTATGCTGAGAAGCCTGTTCAGATACTACCTTCAAAACATGTGGATGTAAATTTAGCTCTTGGAATGGATAACAACGGTGATTGGAATATGTCACCCGGTGGAGCCCCTACGAACACCTTAGGGAATCAGGACAAAAGTGTCCCTTATGTTAAAGCCATGCCTAATGCTCCTCAAACTTGTTGGTCTTTGTGTCAAAATGTACCATATTTTTATCTTGCCCCATCTGATCAAACTTCAACTGGAACATGCATTGACCATGTTATGGAAGAAAGGATCCAAGATGACAATTCCCTGGAATGTTCTTGTGCGGATTCATGTTCTGGCTCCCCGAGTAAGAATGAAAACGAAAACCAGAGCCCCGAAGTAAAATGTCAAGAGCCTTGTCTGGTAGGAAGAGGTAATGCAAATGAGAGTAAGAAGGGGTTTGTGCCTTATAAGAGATGCTTGGCTCAGAGAGATACAAGCTCCGCGCTGATTGTTTCAGAAGAGAGAGAGGGTCGGAGAGCTCGAGTTTGCTTATAGCCTCAGCAACAGATTTAAGGTCGATAAAAGCAAATAACCAACGATGCTTTGACATGGGTTTCTGAGTTCTCTCTTTAGCTTGAGATGAAAAAAGAAAAAAAAAAAAAAAAAAGGATGCCTGATTTGTAGCATATCACATCTAAGGTTAACAGGAGGGACGAAACTGATGGAGTTGCCCAACAACCTCTCTCCAGGCTATTCCTTTTTAACATTGGGGGGGATTTGAATGACAATTATTTATTCTGTAAAACAGAACGGTGTTGCTCCATGACTTTTGACATATTTGCAAATCTTACTTCTTGAGCTTTTTATTTCTATCTTCATAATGGAAAAGGTTTAATTTCTCAGCGAATAGAGATTGAAAGAGAGTGCTACGATTCCTAGAACAAACTTGGTTGAACTCCCTAGTGGAAATGGTTCGATTTGAAGGCAAAAAAATGTTGGAAGGGTCAAATATTTAATCATCCTGAAGGTGAAGAATGAAGGGCACTTCAGGGACAAAAGAATCCAACCTTTCAAGCATCCAATCCTAAAGAATCGTGTTATTAATCCAAAATTATTCTTTTCACTTTCGTGCTTGAAGGATGAAGAAATGATCCAAAGTAATTGGAAAGTCCGTCCTTCCAAGGATGAAGAAATGATTTTCTCCACATCAAATTTGTTGACAATAAACAGAAGCATGTTCTAACCACAACCCATCCTTGACCACAAAATTAATAATTAGATTGCGTCTTCTTGTTTCAAATTATGTTCCACAATCCCCCGCGGGTCCATGTCTGGTACGGGTACCCCCCAAAAGCCGTCTTAATATTTTTGGAAGTCAACGCTACTCAGGATTTAAGCATTCTTATTCTTGTCACAGCCCGTGATCTTTGACCATAGCCCATATCTGAGTTCATATTTTGGTTAGGTGATCCACTTGACCAAATCCTCAATACTAACACCGTTTATTTCTAGAGAAAATGCTGTTCCTGAAATACACTTCGACCATATCAACATCAAGTTTTCTCATACCAATAACGACAACGCAGAGGCCATCAATGTATGTATTTATATTCCTAAAATAAATAACGGCTTTTTTTGAAAATGGATCTGAGGGAAACAATGATCTCTGTGTACGAGCTTTAGCTAGAATTTTCTTTAAGGCCTTTAGGGCCTTGGCGAAGCTCGGATCTGGATTGTGCAACTTCCACAAAGATCACCCTGCCATCCAAACTAAACCAAAGAGTTTCCCCCTTAGCCCCCATGAAGCTATTATACTTGAAAATAACATGCACCGAAAAAATTTAAGACAAGATCATCAAAGATCCTTTTTCTTTTGAAAAAAAAAAAAAACCACAATCAGTTGGCACAGATCAAACCCTCCCAGCTATAAGCTAGATTTCAAAATTAGTCTTTTTTGCTTGAGATGACATCGAAATTTTATTCATGGAATCCGAGATAAGAATATCTTATCAATTCATGTTTCCCAATGAGAAGAGGTGGGGAGGGCAGATCCACCGAATAAACCTGAGAATAAGTTCTTTGACTATTAATTTCGACAAACATAGTTGTCATTACAGAATTGGAGGAAACCACCACGAGGCCAAAGAGTGCCCCATATTTAACAGTTCTTCGGCCAGTTATGGAGCTCGGATACACAAATCGTTCGTTAAAAACACGCATTTACAGAAATACGTATTGTTTGAGTCTACTTCAAAATAAATCCTCCTTATAGCAAGGTCATTAAACAGTGATGGTTTATGACAAGTCAAGCCAGCAATTAAGGTTTGACCATGATATTTCTCTAATCAATTCCCTTCTAGTTCCATAATAAATTTTACTGAATTTTATTACAATTGACTACATCATGTCGAACATTCTAGAAACGTTTGATATTTCCGTTATAATGTTCCACAACTGGGAAATGAAGCAAGATTAATAATACATGGATCTTCGATGCTACCCTCCTATCTAGATATCTATTCTCTAGCTAAATTTATAGAGAATTTGAAGGGGTTTTTTGCTGCTTGTGTAATGCCCAGACTGGAGTCCATCTATAATTTTTCGTAGTGTCTAGTTGTGCATTCTATAATTGTATATCATAAGGTTGAGGAACTGTACTACAAAGGCTTGCTCAGGATGGCAGTTAACGGAACTGAACTTCGCAATTACTAGATTATAGTCATTTAGAGCTCTTATAGATGGATCTGTCTTCGGCTAAAGGAAATATACTTATGGACAGCGAATCACATTCATTACAAAATCACAGTGAATAAGAAAAGAGCATTAAGATTGGCTAATTCAAATGAGACATCACTTCGCGACGCACACTTTGAGCATCAAGTGGATTTTGGCGATTAAGTGAACAAAAATATAAATTATGAAGACTAAACGCATTTGTAAGAGGTTAGGCAGAGTGGAGATTGCAGAGATGGAGGTTTTAAATTACCTGGCGGTGCATTCTTTCAATAGCTTTTTGAGATTCCTCTTCAGTAGCATAACGGAGGAAGGCAAATCCTCTTGCTCAATCGGCTACCTTATCCATCGCCAAATTAACTGAAACTTATCACAATTGGTAATAGTTAGCGCCAAATATTAGCTATTGAATTGTATTAACAAAATGCACCAAATATCAGCTAGTCGACGACCTTATACGAGTTGATCAAAGCATTTCGCAAGCTCTCTTCAGTAATCTGGAATGAAAGTCCTGCGCGCGCGAAGATGGAATGATGCAATAAATCCAAATTATCTCCACAGACATCGTTACCAAAATTACGCCTAAATGAAGTCCAAAATACACAATTGAGAGAGAAAATCAACCACTGACGTAGAGAACCTGCTTGAAGGCGCGCATCATCTTGGAGAAGGCGAAGGTGAATAAGAGACGCATGCCACTGGAAAGAACGGTGAATCTGAAAATGAACGAGTCTTCTTCATAGAGAAGAAGGGGAGTGGCGTAGTACCGTAATTTTTTCACCAGTCCCCTTCTTAAATGGATATTATTGTTATTATTTTAGGAAGGATAACTAATTTTAAAATTTTGGACTAAATATTTTACTTTGTTTATAATTTGCACGGTGAAAACTTTTGAAAGTATATTGACTGCACGGTAAAAATAGGTATAGTAGACGAAGTGAGTGGAACTTATCGACTCAACGTGAAGGCGAATATTGGAGGGAAAGAGTCGAGAATCTTAAGATCGAGATTTGGTTGGATGAACAGAAATTTGTAGGGTTCGCTTCCTTTCATCATGAATTCCGTGAACACAAAATCTACGGCGGTGCTCTATCACTATCCATGTCCCGACGGCGCGTTCGCCGCTCTCGCAGCTCATCTCTACTTCTCCGCCGCTTCTCTACCCCCTCTCTTTTTCCCCAATACCGTCTACAATCCCCTCAGGTCGTCTTTTCTCCTGCATTCACCTTCAACCTTGTTGCTTAAACTCTGCACAAACACTAAACTTCACTTTTTAATTCTACTTTTTCTTTCAGAACGGACCAGCTTCCCCTGCATCAAATTGACGACGTTTATCTTTTGGATTTTGTGGGGCCGTTTGGATTTGTTGAGGACCTATCTTCTAAAGTTAACAGGTGTTTTTGATGTTCCATGCCCCATTCTTTATGGTTCTTTTTTTGCTTTTGATGAATGTGTAATGTCTTTCGTGTGAGTGATTCTGAAATGATTAAAATTACTTTTCATGGGAGTGATTTTAAAATGATTAAAATTACTTTTCAGCTCCATTAAACTACTCTAAACATGCTTTCAATCGTATAAAAAAAATATTGTGCTGTTTTTGAGTGATTTTGTTAGAAATCGGGTATCTCTGCAATTGGATGATATTGTTCACTTTGACCCTAAGCTCTCGTGGCTTTGCCTCAGACTTTCCCAAAAGACATTTCTTGTTTATAAACCCATTATCTTTCCCTAGAGCCTCCATCCCAACCATCCTCAACTGAATTAACCATGTCAAAATCACTACTTAAAAAGATGTCCTTTGTGAATTTGGTTAGTTAATTTGGTTAATGCTGCAATCCGGGATTAGGCGGGAAATGGTTGATGCAAATCTGATGTTTGTGTTGGTGTCTGTAACTTTGAATGTTATGAACTTTCGCGTCTAACTCTAATCTCCTTGAGTCATTTAGAAAATTTCTGTAGAACGAATCCTGTGGGTATCATGGAACAAGCTGAGCTGTTCCAGTTCCATGGTGGGCTCTTTTTCTTAATGTTATTTATTAAGTTATTATAGTTGCTTAGAAATTAATGCTCTTTTTCCCTTTTTTATATCTCCTCAAGAGTGGTAATACTGGACCACCACAAGACGGCTCTTGAAAAGTTCAGCGATGAGTCTTCATTTGGTGAAAACGTGACTAAAGTTATAGATATTCAAAGAAGTGGTGCTACAATAGCTTTTGACTATTTCAAGCAAAAGCTAATACAAGATGCTCACGGGAACTTTGAAGTTGGTTCTTCCCATTACAAAGTGCTAGATGAATTTGAGCGCATGAGGAGACTTTATGAATACATTGAGGATGGCGATCTTTGGAAGTGGAGTCTTCCAAATAGTAAAGCTCTAAGCAGTGGTTTCAAAGATTTGAATATTGAATATGATACCCTTTTGAATCCTAACTTATTCGATCAGGTAATTTCTCCATTTTCATTATCGGTTTTTGAGATTGTTCTCGCTCTGATAGTTATCTGATTTTCTGATACCTGAGGATGCGTGGCTGTTCAAGCTTGTTTGTCTAGACATCAAGTGTCCTCTTCATCGCTTATGTGTTTTTGCAGTTACTATCTCTGGATATGGAGACTATGATTAGTCGAGGAATAGCAAGTTTAGCACACAAACAAAAATTAATAGAGGATGCTCTTAATCAATCGTATAGCATTACACTCGGTGGTGGAGCTTTTGGACGTTGTCTGGTATGGCCACTAGTTCCACTCTCATTACCTTATATACATCTTTCTAGCAGAATTGAAATTTGTTATTTATCACGTTGTCTGAATTATTAATAAAACAAGTAGTCGTTCATGTTGGCTTGATTAAAACTTGTAAAATAGTTGCTATGAATTCAAGCAACCAAATGTGTTTGAGGTCTTCGTTCCTGGTCACGAGCTTTATTTTTACTGAATTTTGCTTTTCAATAGGCTGAGTTCTTCTATACCAAATGAACAATCATCAATTCATGCTGGTTGGTGCCCTTTAAATTATTTAAGAGAGTGGAGCTGGAAATTGGAAAATAATTAAGGTTAAGAAATAGGCCAAAATGAAGAACCTTTACATTCTCTGATTTTGTTCCTCTCCTCTCCCAATAGGCTGTGGATGCAGATTCTATTTCAGAACTAAGGAGTGAATTAGGACACCAATTGGCTACCAAGAGTCAAAATTCAAATTTAAGGTAGGACAACTGTTCTGCTTATATGATCTTACCTGCGCTTAAACTTACATTATGATGGTATCTACATTGGTCATTGTTCCTTCACCTTTACTTCTGGAATGTCTTGTTTCCTTTCTTCTTTTTGTTATCTCTGGCTGTGTTCTTTATTGATTTTGTCGTATGAAGGCTTCAAGTCTCACTCATAAAACATGTAATGGCCTTAAGTTCTTGTTTTTAATGACAGGGAGGTTTAAACAAACAGCCTATCGACCCATCTTCTAAGACTAAAGATAAATGTTTTCAATTTCTCCTCAATTTAAAAGACAACTTTTGCAGTTTATTTCCTTTCACTTTGAATTCTTGCAGAGGCATTGGGGCTGTTGTATACCGAGTCTCAGCACTTGGGAATGACCAGATGTTGAAAATAAGTCTCAGAAGTGTTCGGGACGAGGACACAACTCGTATCTCACAGGTTGAATGCTTCGTCTTATCTATAGAAATCAAACATTTATCCAATGAGCTAATAATGGTGATGATTGTTGAGATCTCAACCTCTATGCTTCCAGGAATTCGGAGGTGGGGGCCATAAAAATGCGAGCTCCTTCATGTTAAGCTCAACAGAATTCCAGAAGTGGAAGATTTGAATGTCGCACACAAGTATCTGCAGTCGTGAAGTAACTTAATGGGACTGATTTCATCTTTTCATTCAAGGTAATGTTATAGCCATGTGACATAGCAGCAGCCAGAGTCTGTGAAGATTGCTCATTATAACCCGTCCCTCATCTCAAAGATTTCATCCGGGCGGGATATGAAATAATGTTAATTTCTGAATTTATACGTGGAATGAATAAGCTGTTCTAAATTATACCTACACGGACCAATCTCGGCAGCGTTCAAGATGGCTCGACCGTGAGGCAATCTTGTGAAACTGGACTATGGTTTCCTGTGAACTGCTTGTAGATAATATGGATAGCTTTATAAAATTGAAAAAAAGCGAAAGGAATCAGTATATATTGCTGTTCTTCTTATTGAAGTAAACACTGAGAGGTCAGAGATCAGATAAACGACCAAAATATATTCCATAGGGTCTTGTTCATAGATGATTGATTTGACCCTACAGAACTCACCCACCACACCCAGCATCCAAAATACATAATCTACATATGGAAATTGATAAGTCTGACCACCCTCGAGAGAGAGCTGGTTGGTATGGATTATTATAGTAAAGAAGAAAATTAAATGTGTAAAAGTTATGTATGGTTTCAATGGGTGGTGAAAGTGAGGTGAGAGAGATCGTGGAGGGCGATGGGTGATGAATTGGAAGCACACCATGCATCTTCTGTAATGAACTGCATCCATGAATCGTCCTTTTCTTCTTCCTCGACACAAGAAGACGAAGGTGGTGGCATGAGAACATCAGGGGATAAAGTTTCGTAATCATTGACCAAAGTTTGTGAGGTTGAATTTGAGTTGTCTATGAATGACAAACTGCTGCTGCTGCTTTGCCCGCTTAATTGTTCTTCCACTTCCGAACATATTCCATTTTTCTTGAACACTCTACACAAAGCGTAAGAATCCTGCAACCCAATACACAAAAACACCCCAATTTTCATCTCCCTTCTCATTTCTCTCCACTTTTCTATTTTTTTTGTTTTCTCCCTTAATCTCCAATTTAAGCATAAAACAACTGGTTTGAACAGATATCTTTCGTTAAGTTATTAGAGGTGGTACTTAATGAAAAAAACTCGTGCAGTAGAGTGGGATGATTTTAGTGATGGGAATAAAGTGAAAAGTGGGGAGACATCTTCTTACACCAAAAAAAAAAAAAAAAAAAAAAAAGCAAATGATAGGGACTTTTCTTTCGGTTCATTTTGGTAGTTTATCATTTTTAATACGATGAGGGAATCCAACTCTCAGAAATAGAATAGATCATCTAAGATGCTGGAAAGACAGAATCAAATCACTGGTTTGTGTGTGTGAGTGTGTGTTTTAAGTCGTATGGGATACCACTTTTGTCTCGTTTGCCATAACAAAACAAAACCCCAACTCAAACTTTATCACTTGAAAGATGATGGTAGAAGTAAGGAATATGTACTCAGATCATTAATTTATTTTGAAACCGATAGATTCAAAAATCTAATCAACAATAGAGTTTAGTTATTAAGGTATCAATACCTGAATACCAGAGCTGTCTTCACAATCCTTGTCGTCGAGGCGATATTCATGCATGACCCAGTCGGTCCTAATGCCTTGAGGGGCTCGGCCTCTATAGTAAACAAGTGTTTTTTTCATCCCAATGGCACGTTGATGAGAAGTCACTCGCCTGTCTTTTCCAGTTGACTTCCAATACCCCGCTCTCGTGGCTCTGTTTGTTCTAAACCCATTTGGATACTTTCTATCTCTCGGACCAAAGAAGTACCATTCCGGGTCTCGACTGGGCAGAAATGACTTTTCTACAAAAAAAAATATGATTGTTTCTAGTTTCTCAATTTCAAGTTTTCAAAAAAAAAAAAAAAATTCCATAAAATTAGTAGAGGGAAAATTGAATTGAATTAACCTGATAATTCCCACGGCTCGCATTTGTAGAGATCGACCTCTGGAATGATATCAAGCTCGATTACTTGGCCACTGATCTTCCTCTTGAGATAGTAATTCACAAGCTCTTCATCGGTGGGATGGAACCTGAACCCTGGAGGCAACCCCACTGGCGCCATTTCTTTCCCCTGTTCCTTACCGACAACTCTGGTTATTCAGAACCGAACTCTTTTCCCACATCGCCAAATTCCTATCTATTTATATATATATATATATATATATATATATAAATGGGACTTACTCAGAGTGCCTTCCTCTCTTTGAGTATCCTTTTCTTTTCCTTCTTTATTATTATTATTTTTTTTTTTGGCCTCTCTCTTTCCCTTCTTTCTCTTTTGCAGATTCTTGGACAAACGTTTCACAGAAGCCCTTTTGCTTGTAACTTCACACCTATAGTTTGCCTTTAGTTGCTTCTGCGCTCACCTTCGCGCCCATGATTCACTCAAAATCACAACTACTGCAAAATAAAGAGATGGAAGAGGAGAATGCGTGGTGTCTGCCTGGCATGCATAGCAAGCCGAAGACAGCCTCGGTCAACCTGGCACCTCCTCTCCTTCTTACCATAATACGTATTCCTTTTGTTTACATGTATGATGTAGTTTTAATTGACCGTAATTGGAATGTCGGCACCGCTCGCGTGCTCTGTCATTCATTCTCCTTACGCTTATTTGTTCTTGTTTTTTCAATATTCCTTTCGATCCTTAAAGGTTGTTTGTTCAAGTGTGTTCTTCAATTTTTCCCCTTTCTCCTTCTTAATTAAGTGTGTGTTTGAATATCGCTTCTATATTGTATCATAATGCTTCTTTTAATCTCAGTAATTGTTATTCATATAATCTCTTACACCATCAAAATTAAAGTTCGTATAATTGTCAACATCTTGATTTTGACGAGCAGCGTAGAGCCCCGGAGGAGCTTGTCAATGATCTCACCCACTTAGCATCAGCCACTGGAAACCGCTGCTGGGCGCTGTAATTTGGCTTTACGCCTCCTCGCCCCACACCTATCTGTCCAAAGGAAGCTCCGTTTTCAAAAACGTCTCTTACGGAATGAAACTTCCATTTTGCCGCCTCTACTTTCCCGGTGCTCCATACAATCTGCCATTGTTATTCACACAAAATAAATTCAAATCTCTAATCGATATTTTGTAAATTTCCATTTTAGTTTATGTCATTATTGCCTGTTTTGATTTTGATGCGATGAACAGGTTGGCTTCACTCTTGACGCTTGGATTCATGCTCCCTCCAATTGCGTATTGCGTCCATCCTTGGTACAAATTGTTCGCCACGTGGGCATACCCATGTCGGATCCTATAAAACAAAATGATTTTAATTTAATACCATGTTAATCACCCGTCACACGGGTTAGTTAATTCAGGGAATGATCCTGAATTTATAATTAAAAAATACCAACACTATCTAGAAGTCGCTTGAAAGCTTAGGCTTAAAGTAGACAATATCATATCATTGTGAAGCCTTTACCTGGGCATCCTTTGGTTGCAGTTGGGTCCAAAATGGTTATAGACCACAGTGACTCTCATGTTCTTGTCTCGGACATAGCCGTCCTCGTGGCCGAGAAGAATAACCTTGTCTTGGTCGCGGAACCAATTGTTGGAAATGGTGATGTCAGTGGAGCCTCTGGTGACGTCGAGAAGCCCATCCTCGCAACGGTACAGTGTGTTGTGGTCAATCCAGACTTTGGAGGCTGAAACTAAACGAATGGCATCGCCATCCACGTGTCCGAGTGAAACCAACTTGGAATTAGGGCCCATGACTTGGCCTGCGCCCTGAGCCTTGCAGTGGTGAATGATAAGGCCGTGGATAATGATGTTGGTGGCCTTGGAGACCACCAGGCATGCATTCCCGGAGATGTGGACGCTGGCCCCTCGCCCGTCGATGGCTGTGTAGCTGCTTATGAGAAGCGGCTTGTGGAGAAGGATGTGCATGTCTTTTTGGAAGGTGATCCAGACTTTGGACTTGATCATTGTGGCGCCGTATCGGAGTGTACCTGGGCGTGGGTTTATAGGGTCGTCGCTAGGGTCGGTGACTTGGTAGCGTATGAGATTTCTTCCGACGTTGTTGGTCATTTTTCCAACGAAACCCACCGAGCAAACGCCCAGTTGTTGCCTGTTTCTCCTCCAGTACGGGTTCGATCTCCAGCATCTGTCAATGGCGTTCATCTTCAACCCATTGCCTTCTGAATAAGAAACTGCGGAGAGGAGAGTGAGGGAAATAAGAGACAGAACAAAGAGTTGGGTGGCGCCCATTTTTGGTTGATTGTTGCTGCTGTGCTGAAGACTTGTGAGTGCGGGGGTTTGATTTTATATGAACAAACTATGAAGACAGTGGAGGAGTTATTAAATTTTATTGCATTCCTTCAGCTTTAAATTCTTCCTCAACTGGTTTTAAATGCTAGTGGGAGTTGCATTCATATGAAAACTGTTTATTTTTTATTTTTATTTTTTTCATATTTTAACGTTGTAAACTTGTAACTTCTTCATTCTGCTCCTCTTTAATTAATGTCTGATAAATGACATTATTTTGGGGAAAGCCAAAATTTTGTTCCATTAGATACCTTGATTTTATGGAATTTTCAATATTTCAAAAAAAAAAATAAAATATTTATATTATATTCAAAATTAGTAACGATTCAATGGATACGTAGATTCACACCTAATATCGGTCAACTTCATAAATACATAGAAATATTAATGGAAGAGTAGCATGAGGACAAAAATTTCATATCCCAACACTGTTTATAAAATCAATTAGTAACTTTATTTATATATGACATCAATTACAAAATTGGGATATTAATTACAAGTTTTGGATCACTTGGAGTCCAGTGTAGGCCCAGCGGGCCAAACATTGTAACCCACAATCAGACTTTGGGGACCCACCCTCTATGCTTGTCCACGTGCCTTCCACGTTCGCCGATGACCAACTCAAACGGATGTACACTACAACTAATTTCCCCAATAAATAAATAAGTTAGCAAAACAAAATTAAGAGCATATATTTATATGTTTTAAACACGGTGACAAAATCTTTACAATGAAAAGCTAGTTTTGTTAAAATCAATTTTTTTTATTCGTCTTTGGAAATTCTGATGACTTAAAATTTTATAAGGAGAGATACATAAGAGAGCCATGTTATACACTCATACTCATGAATAAATAGGTCAATTGGTCGAGTTAGTGGACTCGATGTCATTTTTCAAACCATAGTCAAAACTAAACAAAATAATAATAATAATAATAATAATAATAATAATAATAATAATAATAATAATAATAATAACTTGCCAAACATATATTTAATCCACTTAATCAAGTGGATTATGGCTGGGATAAGAACGTCCAAAGTTTTTGTCCGGCATGCTTTTCCTTTTTAATCAAAAATATAAAAATGATAATGATAATGATGTGCGTTCATTTAAAGTGAATAAGGACATATGTGTGATTAGAATAAAAGGCGAAAAAAAAAAAAAAAAAATATAGTGGAGAAGATTTAATTTGATTGGACATTTATTAAATTTACGAGTTAAAAAGGTGTCTAGTAGGGTGAACTCAACTTGCAAATATAAATTTGTTGGAGTTATTTTTCATAAATTCCATTAAAAAAAGAAAATAAAAAAATAATTCTTTATAGGCCATATTAATTTTAAAAATATCAACATTTGATTTTAAAAACTAAATTCTTAACATATTATAGGTAAGCCACTCATAATTTTTGCTTGCTTTAAATGTAGTGTATTTGATTTAAAACAATAATTCTATTATAATTGGTTGGTTACATTACTCAAAATTTGAAAAATTCATACCATTATTAGATGTTATTATCACTTGTCACATTCATTTATACACCAAATCAGAAAATCAACAAAATGTTATTTATGTTATCATTTTTTTTAATTTTTTTTAAAGAATGTGATTACTCGTGAATGTAATAGGTTAAATCCATACAAGTTATTTGAGAGTTTGTCTTTTTCTATGAATACAAAGTTGCAAATTAAATTTAAATTTAATATTTTTGGTTATATTAAAATTTTAATTTCATCCAATAATTTTAATTTATTTTTATTAATTCTCTCACGGTGTTTAACAAAAATAAAAAATTAATGGGTGAATAATTTTGTCAAAACTAAATAAAATTAACAAAAGTATAATTATATAAATTGGAAAAGAGGGGGAATTAGGCTGATTGAAAAGGATTTACAATAATAATTATCGCGAGGTGAGACTAGGGGTAAGTAATAATGGGAACGGGACTACGGCGGAGCTTGAAGAACAGTCGCTGCCAGGCAAGAGATACGTGTCAATTCGGGAGAGCGAGTAGAGAAAGGGAGATTTAAAGGTACGGAGAGAAACGCCGCAGGGGATAGTGGGATGGTGGTGTGATTAGCCGTTGGGGGCCAATCATGTGAAGTTCGGACACTACCCGTGTATCCAGTTATCCCGTTCCGTTCCACTTATTGGACGGGCCCACCACCAACCTGGAAATGACACATAAGCAACACTAAAGACTTCCCACGTAAAACGGTAGACCAGTCACTGTCTTGACATATGCCACGGAGGACGAGAGGGCTCGGCAATAATTAAAATTGTTTTTTAATTTTAATTTTTTTTTTTTTTAGGGGAGAGGGATGGAGTTGTCTTTTTCCAAGACCTGCTCAGTGCTTTATATGTAGGGTGTGGGTAGGCATTATAGGGTGTTCTTCCAAAAGCAAGTGAGAGTAACAAAAAGTGTAGTGTAGTGTAGTGTAGTGTAGTGAGTGGAGAAGCGAGGCGTAGGCGAAACCAAGGGCTTTCTCTCTCTCGGCTGTTGTTCTTTATTATTACCTTTCTCTGGCTCTCTCGTCCTGTAAAGCAACGCGAAGCGACGCTGCGGTTTCAGTGGCTCTCTGTTTGTTTCTTTTTTTCACTACTCATTTTTCATCACATCGCTACCGGCGCTTTTCCGGCCACCATACTTGCTCGTCTGAGGTTAATCATCAACTAATTTTGCTTTTAGGTTTTCGCCGTCTTTACTCGTTTCTTCCATTTCTCAATGCGTTTGGTTTTTTTGTCTGATTTTCCTTTTGATTAGGTTCCGATTTCCTGCTTTTACATTTTCTTCAACTGTCTGTGGATCTACTCTATGTTTCTGTGGTCTTTGCTTTGCGAGTTACTTTCTCATCTCTGTCGTCGGATCTTTCCATTTCTCTCCTCTTTTATTTTTCATTTTTTCCTCTTCATAACGGTTTTTTTTTTAACTGGTTTTCTCTTCCGTCGGTGTGAGATCGCTAGATCCTGTTCAGCCATTTACTGATTCCTTCTTACTTTGGACGTCTTCCAAACCTATTGTCTTGTGCTTGAGTTAGGGTTTAATTGTTAAATGTTCGTTTTCGCGTCGACACTTTGGCTGAAAACTATTTTCTATAGTTAGGGTTCGACTTCTTCTCTTTTTACATTTTTTTTGTGTGGTGGCTCTTACGTGAACGCTTATTTGAAGAAATACGAGAAGCAAATACTGTGAAGTTACTTGATCTATATTTGATATTTATGTTTCAAAAACCTCCAAATATCAAACATTAGAGAAATATAAGTTTATTTTCTGTTTGTGAAAGCAACAGAAAACATTTTCTGCTCGTGCCTCTTGGTTTTTACAATTTTACACGTATTTATTCATTATGAGTGCTTTTATTTCTGTCTATCGTTAATAATAAATGTCTTGATAGAATAACTGTACTACTTTTAGACATTATTTTTCAATTCTAACTTTTCGGGTTCAACTCTCCATTTTTGTAGTGATCATGGGGAGGAAGAAGAAAACTGACGGTGGTGGTGAAAGTTCTGAGTCTCAGGATGTTGGTGGTCGTGGCTCCCAACGATCAGCTGAAAGGAGAGATGGTCCACAGCAACACGGTGGCAGTGGATATCATGGTGGAAGAGGTTGGGCTTCTCAAGGGGGACGGGGAGGTCAAGGTGGTGGTCGTGGCCGAGGAACATCTCAACATCAGCACTACGGAGGACCTCCGGATTACCAAGGCAGGGGTAGAGGTGGGCCATATCAGCATGGAGGACGCGGTAACTATGGTGGTAATCGCAGTGGCATGGGTGGTGGCGGCATTGGGGGAGGATCTTCTTCTGGTGGACCATCCAGGCCACCAGTTCCCGAGCTGCACCAAGCAACCCCAGTGTATCAAGGTGGGGTGACTCAGCCAATGTCATCTCTGGCGAGTTCTTCCTCCCACCCACCCGATACATCATCAATTGATCAACAATTTCAACAAATTTCCATCCAGCAGGAATCTTCTCAAAGCCAAGCAATTCAACCTGCACCACCATCTAGTAAATCTATGAGATTCCCTTTGAGACCAGGAATGGGTAGCTCTGGCATAAGGTGTATTGTTAAGGCTAACCACTTCTTTGCTGAGCTGCCGGACAAAGATCTTCATCAGTATGATGTGGGCATTCTCTTCTGTTCTGCTGCTCATATATTTTCTATTCTGCTGCTTGTGTTTTTTTTTGTATTTTAATCCTACACTGACATTTTCTGCTGCAAGTAGGTTACTATTACTCCAGAAGTCACTTCACGTGTCTATAATCGAGCTGTAATGCAACAGCTAGTGAACTTATACAGGGTCTCTCACCTTGGTAATCGTCTTCCAGCCTATGATGGAAGAAAAAGTTTATACACAGCTGGTCCTCTTCCTTTCATATCAAATGAGTTTAGAATCACTCTTTTTGATGAAGAGGATGGATCAGGAGGACAAAGGTGCCTTACCCTTTTCCCTCTTTGAATTCTTCTTGTGTCTATGCTTTTTCTCTTTTCATTCTTCCTGATGATTTGCTACTTCTGGTGCAGACGGGAAAGAGAATTTAAAGTTGTGATCAAATTGGCTGCTCGTGCTGATTTGCACCATTTAGGGCTCTTTCTGCAGGGCAGACAGGCGGATGCCCCACAGGAAGCCCTTCAAGTTCTGGATATTGTATTGCGCGAATTGCCTACTTCAAGGCATGTCTATATTACTACACACCTGTTACATGGTTTTTAGTTCATTGGATTGAATTAATGAATGAAATTGCTTGATCTTCTAGGTATTGTCCAGTGGGCCGATCATTTTATTCTCCTGACCTTGGCAGACGTCAGACAATGGGTGAGGGGCTGGAAAGCTGGCGGGGCTTTTATCAGAGTATCCGTCCTACTCAAATGGGCCTCTCTCTAAATATTGGTATTAGCCCCACTGTCTGTTCTTTGCATTTTATACTTCCTAAAATGGAAGGCATGGAGATTATTTTTTCAGTTTACATTTCTCCCTTCATGTTTTATTTCAGTGAAGTGACTATTCACTAATGGATGCAGATATGTCATCTACTGCTTTCATAGAACCTTTGCCTGTCATTGATTTTGTGACTCAGCTTCTCAACCGTGATGTGTCATCGAGACCATTATCTGACGCTGACCGTGTGAAGGTTGGATGCTTCTTACTGTTTAGGTCATGGTATTTTATTTTACAAGCTCGTTAGACTGCTAGGACTATTTTCAGTTGTTCTTCTACGTAATTTTGGTATGCTATGGTTTTTCATGGAATTGCCATTTCTACAGGAGGGGATATTCTCTAATTTTTTTAAATTAATTTCAGATAAAGAAGGCTCTTCGAGGTGTTAAAGTTGAAGTGACACACCGTGGTAATATGCGCAGAAAATATCGCATAACTGGTTTGACATCACAAGCAACACGAGAGCTAACGTAAGTAATATTTTTCACTTGAATTGAAAAGTCTTGCCTAACTAAGTTTGTATTATATTGAACTTCACCGCTTATACTAATTGTATTTGTACTAGTTTCCCGGTTGATGAAAGAGGTACTATGAAATCAGTGGTCGAGTACTTCTATGAAACATATGGGTTTGTTATTCAACATACTCAGTGGCCTTGTCTTCAAGTAGGGAACCAGCAGAGACCTAACTATCTACCCATGGAAGTAACGTTTCTCCTTATATTTCGCCTTACTGGTTGAATATTTAGTAATGGCTAATTCATGTTGTGTGTCCCATTATGTATATTTGAGTTTTATCATCGAAAATGTTTCTGATTCAGGTTTGTAAGATTGTTGAAGGCCAGAGGTATTCCAAAAGGCTCAATGAAAGACAGATAACTGCTCTGCTCAAGGTTACATGCCAACGACCAAAAGATAGAGAGGAAGACATTATGCGGGTCTGGAATAGCTTGCATCTTTAATAAATCTCAATTTATATAATTGGGTGTAATTTCTTGGAATTTAGTTTCTGCTTTTATCTTTTTCCTCTAAATATTATTATAAGTTCTGTTTCTTTCTACCTTTCTTGTTTTTCGATGCTTCATTACCTTGCTTGCTTTTTCATAGATTTTAGAGTTTTGGTTATTCATCTTTAAGGTTGACCATCGTTAAACTTTCTAACGTTCTTTTAATTACAGACGGTACGTCATAATGCATATCATGACGATCCATATGCACAGGAGTTTGGAATTAATATAAGTGCTAAGCTTGCGTCTGTTGAAGCTCGTATTCTTCCTGCACCATGGGTAACACATCTAATTCTAGTATAATTGAGCTGCGATTGCTGTCTGATTTTCATAATGTTCTAACGATAATTTCATTCCTTTGCAGCTAAAATATCATGAGACCGGCAGAGAAAAGGATTGCTTGCCACAGGTTGGACAGTGGAATATGATGAATAAGGTACTTCCTGTTGGGGAATTAATATATTAGAGGTTTTTTTCTCCTCTCTGGTTTACATTTTTGTTGCTTTGTCTGAAGCTTTTAGTTTCTTGTTTCTGTTGTTTTGGTATGCTATAAGAAGAGCATTAAAAATATTAGTCATTTAATATATTATGTGTTTTATAGTTTAAGCACTAAGAAAGTTTTATGTATTCTGCAATGAGTGAGATGCCACATTCGTGTTGATGAAAAGAATTCCAGATTCCTTGTCCATGGTAGGTATGTTAGTTTGTTTGAGAGAGAAATGTCCCTTCCCCCCTTTCTGCTGTAGGTAAGATGACTTGAAATGCTTGCTTGGGTTGTTTTCACTAATTATGCTGAATGATAGTCAATTCATGGTTCCAGAGTTTATTTATGAAACGATAATCTGACCTTTTTATCTATGTTGATTATGAGTTATTGCAGAAAATGTTCAATGGTGGTACTGTAAACAACTGGATGTGCATAAATTTCTCTCGATATGTGCAAGACAGCGTTACTCGTGGGTTTTGTTATGAACTTGCTCAAATGTGTTACATTTCTGGCATGGTAATAACCTTCATTTATTGCCTTCAACAACTAGTGGTGAGATTTCCAACGAAGTTTTTAATGCTAAAGCTTTGTACGATGGCTGTAGGCTTTCAATCCAGAACCAGTGATTCCTCCTATTTTTGCTCGTCCTGATCATGTGGAAAAGGCCCTTAAAACTCGGTACCATGATGCAATGAGCATTCTCCAACCCCAGGGCAAGGAGCTTGATCTGCTTATTGTTGTTTTGCCAGATAACAACGGATCTCTTTATGGTATGTCAATTACTGTCTTTGTTATTTACAATCTTGACGTCTTTTAATTACTTTTTTCTTTCGTCATACTTTTTGCAGGTGATTTAAAACGAATCTGTGAAACGGATCTTGGCCTCGTTTCCCAGTGCTGTTTGACTAAACATGTCTTCAAAATGAGTAAACAGTATTTGGCCAATGTGGCCTTGAAAATAAACGTAAAGGTTGGGGGAAGAAATACAGTACTTGTTGATGCATTATCTAGGCGCATACCCTTGGTTAGTGACCGCCCTACCATTATATTTGGTGCCGATGTAACTCATCCTCACCCAGGAGAAGACTCAAGTCCATCCATTGCTGCTGTATGATCATAGGCACCTCTTTTTGTTTTATATGCAACTGTCTAATCTAAGCCGCTGTTAAGTTCCTAGTATTATTTTGTCAATAGGTTGTGGCTTCTCAAGATTGGCCGGAAGTTACAAAATATGCTGGTTTGGTCAGTGCTCAAGCCCATAGGCAAGAGCTTATCCAAGATCTTTTCAAAACATGGCAGGATCCTGTAAGGGGGACTGTAACGGGTGGAATGGTCAAGTATGAGTTATAAACCTAGTACTTTTAGTGCTTTTGTCTTCTGGTTGCATATTGAACTTGTCTTAGTGAACTGGTGTGTTCTTATTTATTGTCCTCCTCTCTCTGGTGACAGGGAACTCCTCATCTCCTTCCGTAGAGCCACTGGACAGAAACCTCAGCGCATTATATTTTACAGGCATTTTCTTTTATTTCTAATATTTTGTCAGGTCGTGAATAAACATTATTTTCGATTTGTTTGATGCTATTCCAAAGTTTTATGTTGCAGGGATGGGGTTAGCGAAGGACAGTTTTACCAAGTTTTATTGCATGAGCTGGATGCCATTCGAAAGGTAAAGATTGCATGTGTTGATGCATCTTCAATATGATTTGAGAGATACTGTTGGTTTGATGTATTTTTGTCAATTTCTCTGACATATTTTTTCCTTCTGAATCTATTCATTTTTAGGCATGCGCTTCTCTAGAACCAAACTACCAACCTCCAGTGACTTTCGTTGTTGTACAGAAGCGTCATCACACTAGGTTATTTGCTAATAACCATTCTGATCGCCACGCTGTTGACAAGAGTGGGAACATATTGCCTGGTAAAGTATAGTATAGCTAAATCGTGCGAGTAGAGTTTATTGACTTTTTGACATTTGATTAGTATGGAAGTAGGAAAAATTGGAGTTTATACATGCATGTAGAATTCAATTAATTAATTGCTTATTCTTTTGTTTTTGTTTTTAAAAATGATTTTTACTCTACTGCCGGAAATGTGTCAGGTACGGTCGTTGACTCCAAAATTTGTCACCCTACGGAATTTGACTTTTACCTGTGCAGTCATGCTGGAATCCAGGTAGAATTATATATATATGTAATGAAATATTTTATTGTTTATAGAGATGCCATATGCGGCGATGAAGACTTGTTACATAATTTTATGTTTATGATACTGGTGACCAGGGTACAAGTCGTCCAGCTCACTACCATGTTCTGTGGGATGAGAACAAGTTCACAGCTGACAGATTGCAGACTCTAACCAATAATCTTTGTTATACGTGAGTTGTTTTTCTCAAGTTCCTTTTAAAATTCTGAGTAATTCCAACTTATCTGGTTCTGCTTTAATTAGCGCTCAAAGATTTCATGCCAAATCTTTATTATTATCATTTTACATGTGAGATTGGCTTTTAATTAAATATGGGATTTTCTATTTCTGTAGGTATGCAAGGTGTACTCGCTCTGTTTCTATTGGTAAGTTTCTGATTCACTTGATTTGAATTTGTTCTGCCCAACCACGTCTGATCCATTAACCTTAAGATTTATTTTCTTTCCCTTGTTCTTCATGGTTTGTTAATTTGGTGTAACCTTTTGCAGTGCCCCCAGCCTACTACGCTCATCTTGCTGCATTCCGAGCTCGTTTCTATATGGAACCCGAGACTTCTGATAGCGGGTCAATTAGCAGTGATGCTGCTGCTGGACGTGGTGGTGGTGGTGGTGGTGCTCGCAGCACACGGGCACCAGGGTTGAATGCTGCTGTTCGACCTTTGCCAGCTCTCAAAGAGAATGTTAAGAGGGTTATGTTCTATTGTTGATGTGTTTTACTACCACTGGTTGTTTCACTTCAAGTGTCTTTGTTTAGTTTCCGGAGCTTTGGTTTGAATTTGTGGAACTTCCCACTTGTGTATGATGATGAACTTCGGTATTTGTTATTTTGTGTGTTACAACTCATTGGTGGCTCATGCCCATGCCCCCTACGGTGACATGCTTTGCCGCCCATTCGAGAACCTTATAATGCCATATACTGCTTTCAACAACTATTTTTACGGCTTTGTTTGGTTTAATCGTGGATGTCAAAATCTTTGGGCCAATTTTTAGGGTAATACCATTTTTGTTTTGTTTTTTTTTTCAAAAAAATAAATTTAATGTTAGTTTTCTTCATTTTAATTATTGGGCTTATAAATTTGGCCGAGTGAGATTGATTCAGGTTGTTAATTATCAGTTTTGAATTTTATGAAATTAAAAACGTTTATATGATTTGTTCCTCTAGTTAAATAAATATGACTCAGTTTGTTTGATATGCCTTTGTGCACCATTATTCTTCACATTTAAGTAAACTGTTTAATTATAACATTTTTCACATTCATTCACTAATGGAATTTGTATATATATTCCATGTATGTAATCGAAGAATCATAATTTCACGAGCTTAAAAGTTGAATCCAATCATAAAAAAGTTCTATGTTTATATGAATTTTAACTGTAATAATTAATTTAAAGATTTATAGAATATTTGAAAGTACAAGGATATACGCTTTATTTATTAATTTATACTTCTCTGTTGTTTTTTTAATAAAAAATAAAGAATTCTTGTGCGTTAGTTAAAAGATAATAATAATAATAATAATAATAAGGAATAATGAATATCACATTAAGCTTGTTAATCATGGTAACGCCAAAAAGCCTAAAAATTGCATTTGTATCTTAAGAATGTCATCTCCAAGAAGGAAAGCAAAGAATAAAAGGCAGCCTCTCCAATACCAATGCCAATGCCAATGCCAATGCCAATGCCAATGCCAATACCAATCCCAATACCAATCCCAATACCATTACCATTACCATTACCAATGATATTTCAGTAAAACAAAGAAAGAAAGTTACCTGCTTGAAGTTCCTTACCTCCACCTCTTAATAACTTCCCACCATTGCAATTCCTTTCTTGCTTTCAATCTTTCAAACCTCTTAAATGTTCTTGTCTTCCATCACTACCCTTATTTCTATTTCAGCATTACGTCTCCCTCACTCTTCATAAAATATAACATTTCTTAATCTCCACCAATGAACGTATATTTATCTCACATCACAACCCATAAGAAACGCAATTACAAACAAAGCCGTGTGATCGTTGGAAGAAATGGCCATTGCAACAGCCAGCTTGATGAGACTAGATACACCAATTTCCGACAGTTTAAACACTGCGTTGAGGAAATCCCATAACCCAATGAAGAAATGCTTCGCCAGGTACACACTTCCTCTTCCAATCAAAAAAGCTTCAGACTTTTTGAGGTATGAACATAACCCATCTGAGTGAATGAATAGGTTTGTTGAGAATGGGAAGAGGCTGATGAAATCCCAAGATTTGATGAAGGATTTGGAGATTACAATTGAAGACAAGCGTGAGAGGAGCCAAGTTTTGGAAGGCTTTCTTGGCTACATTCTAAGCAACACTCAGGTAATACTCAAACTCTTTCTGCTTTGAAGGAGGATGGATTTTGATGGCTTATGATATGCAGGAGGCTGCTGTTGTCCCTCCGAACGTCGCGCTAGCCGTGAGGCCGAGCCCCGGTTTCTGGGAGTTTGTAAAGGTGAATGCTACAAGTTTGAGAGTAGGAGACCTCACAGCTTCTGAGTACTTGAAATTCAAGGAAGCCATCTTTGATGAGAACTGGTGTGTCCACAAATACTTCTGGTTTCCCTTTATGTAGTAATCTTTGGATTGATGAATGAAAAAGTTGTGAGAATCATTGGTTTGAACTTTGATGTGCAGGGCAAATGATGAACATGCTGTAGAGATAGATTTTGGAGCCATTGAATTCAGCGCCCCTCGCTTGAGCCTTCCCTCGTCAATTGGAAACGGAGTCAATTTCATCTCAAAATTCACCAGTTCAAGGTTTAGTGAGGATAAACAGAATGTTAAGGCACTTGTTGATTATCTTCTGGGCCTTCACCATCGAGGACAGGTATCAAAATATGAACATTCCATTGCAGAAAGCTGAAGATTTTAAGAAAAACAATGAATGACAACATTTGCATTAAAATCTTGCAGAGTCTTATGATCAATAAGAAACTTAATACGGCTTCCAAGCTTCAATCTGCATTGTTTGTAGCTCAAGTATATCTTTCTTCACTGCCAAAAGACACCCCATATGAAGAATTTAAGCGCAAGTAACCAAGAATTCTCTGTTCTTTTCCATTTGATTTCCTATTTTTCTTAAGTTTTTAATTGTATAGTTATCATTAATGCTTAAAGGATGAAGGGGTGGGGATTTGAGAAGGGATGGGGAAGTACTTCAGAGAGAGTCAGAGAAACAATGTTAATCCTTTCTGAGATCCTCCAAGCACCAGATCCACTAAAATTGGAGTTACTGTTTAGCAAGCTTCCAACCACATTGAATGTCGTAATATTTTCGCCACACGGCTATTTCGGCCAGGAAGGCGTCCTCGGCATGCCTGACACCGGCGGTCAGGTTAGAATATGTGTATTTGTTTATATTGCAGCCTTACAATGTTGTGTTCCTGTGGACTTGTATATCACTCACCTGCTACAAAAATGACTAGATTGTGTACATTCTTGATCAAGTGAGAGCTTTGGAAGAAGAGCTACTGCACAGAATTGAGCAGCAAGGCCTGCAAGCAAAGCCTCAGATTCTTGTGGTATGTTCATTGTAGGCGCATAAGATCACAACAACATTGTCCTTGTGTTTTAATATGTATTCCAATTAGGTGACAAGATTGATACCTGATGCTCGAGGAACCAAGTGCAATGTGGAGTTAGAGCCTATTGAAAACACAAAGCATTCTAACATTCTCAGGGTCCCATTCTACACACAAAATGGAGTCCTTCGCCAATGGGTTTCACGTTTTGACGTCTATCCATACTTGGAGAGATTTGTGAAGGCATTTTACTTCAAAACTCTTTCATTTTGCCCAACCAGTTTCTTCATCTTCTACTAACTTTGTAATTCTAGGATGCCACTGGCAAGATCCTTGAAGTCATGGGCTGCAAACCTGACCTCATCATTGGCAACTACACTGATGGCAACCTGGTTGCTTCTTTGATGGCTAAGAAACTTGGAATTACACAGGTCCGAAGACAAAATCTTGGGAAAAATCCGCCATGTTTGGTTGTTTTTTTTAGTTTCATTATCTCTGAATTCTTGAGTTTTTATTTTGACATCCCAGGGAGCTATAGCACACGCTTTAGAGAAATCAAAATACGAGGATTCTGATGCTAAATGGAAGGAGCTTGATCCCAAGTATCATTTCTCGTGTCAATTCACAGCTGATATGATCTCAATGAATGCAGCTGATTTCATTATAACAAGTACATATCAAGAAATTTCAGGAAGGTTAGCAGATTCTTATGATATAGTAATGAACTCAGCTGGATTATGTCCACTTTGAGTAGCTAAGTAAAAGGTTTTGTCCAACAGCGAAAGCAGGCCAGGACAATATGAAAGCCATGAGGCCTTTACTATGCCTGGACTTTATAGGGTTGTCTCAGGTATTAGTGTGTTTGACCCCAAATTCAACATTGCTGCTCCTGGGGCTGATCAATCTGTCTACTTTCCTTTCACTGAGAAATCGAAACGGCTGACGAATTTTCATCCCGAAATCGAGGAACTACTTTATAGCAGAGAGAACAATGATGAACACATGTAACAATGATGAACACATTCTCTTTTGGTTTGAACAGTGACAGAAAATTATCAGTGCAGTTCTAACTTTTGATCTTGTAAATTTCTGGAACAGTGGTTACCTTGCTGATAAGAAGAAGCCAATAATCTTCTCAATGGCAAGGCTTGATACAGTGAAGAACATTACTGGTTTAACTGAATGGTTTGGCAAAAACAGGAGGCTGAGAAGTTTAGTAAACCTTGTGGTGGTAGCAGGATTCTTTGATCCATCAAAATCAAAGGACAGGGAAGAAATTGCTGAGATAAAAAAGATGCATTCCCTGATAGAGAAATACAAACTCAGGGGGCAAATCAGATGGATAGCGGCTCAAACCGATCGGTGTCGCAACGGAGAGCTATACCGGTGCATTGCTGATACAAAAGGAGCTTTTGTGCAGCCTGCACTTTATGAAGGTTTTGGGCTAACAGTCATTGAGGCAATGAACTGTGGATTGCCTACTTTTGCAACAAATCAAGGAGGCCCAGCAGAGATTATTGTCGACGGGGTCTCGGGATTTCACATCGATCCGAACAATGGAGGCGAATCGAGTAAAAAGATCGTTGGTTTCTTTGAGAAATGCAAGTCAGATGGTGGATATTGGAATAAGATTTCAGAAGCTGGTCTTGAGCGAATATATGAAAGGTAAAAACAAGACACAGACATGATTCCAACAAATTGGGAATGTTGATGATATTCACTTACTGAGTATGGTTTTGCAGCTACACTTGGAACATATATGCAAAGAAGGCTCTGAACATGGGATCAGTATATGGATTTTGGAGGCAGATAAACAAAGACCAAAAACAAGCCAAGATGAGATACATTGAAATGCTTTACTCTCTCTTGTTTAGGAAACTGGTCAGCATTCTATCTCTTCAACAGACATTGATGACTAAGCTTTTCAGCTTTTTTAATCACTCTAAATCCTATTACAGGTGAAGAACATTCCAATCCCTACTGAAGAAGCCTTGCCAGCTCCAGCCGCCACGCCCACGTCGCAGCAGCCGACACCGGAGCTCCGATCTAGGAGACCGGCTGCCACTCAACCTGAGCCAGGACCAAGGCAAAATCATCCACTCTTGATTAACATTATTAATTTTGCATTAACCTTAATAACCTTAATAATTAAAAAAAGAGTTGTTTTAATTTTGCAGGAGGGAAGATAGGGGCTCAGTGCAGCAGGGGCAGAGTGGCTATGGGCTATCAAACACCATAAATAAGATGTGCTTTTTGGCTGCCTCTCTCTTGGTTGCTTACTTTGTGCTAAAGAGGATTTCTGGAGTAGATCAAGCATCATATGATGATTTACCATTTTAGCCTTTTGATATTTCAACTTTATTTATGTAAATTTATTATAATAATTAAAACAACAATTTGTGATTCTCTTACTAAATTATTTATGTATTTTTTTGAATATCATATTCAAATAAAGGAATGTGTGAAAAAAATGGGTTTTAGTTGAACAAAGAATTGTATACGAGGGTAAAGGGTTTTAAAATTAAATTAAAAATAATTTTAATGATTAAAAATAAATAAATAAATAAATAAATAAAAGGAATTTCGAAGCGAGTATAAAGAAGAGCAGAAGATTACCCAAACATAGATCTCATTGTCATCTCTGCGGGCATCTAGCAACCGGGAAGTCTGGCCAGGCGAGGAACTGATCTCGGCGCGCTACGATGTCGGATCCATATTCAGGGGCCAAAGGAGGTAGGCTCACCTTCAAGGGAGGACTCTTAGCCTCCCGTAGTAAGGATATTGACAAGAAGAAGAAGAAGAAGAAGAAGAAAGACAAAAGTAAAAGCGACGAGAACCCCACGGACGAGGCCGAGATTTTGTCGTCGGCTGACGGTGTAGAGGGTGAAGACGGAGTGGTGTATACTATTGATGCGGCCAAGCGTATGAAGTATGAGGAGCTCTTCCCGGTGGAGACCAGGAAGTTCGGTTACGACCCTAACAACGCCGATACCAAGGTCAAGTCTGTGGAGGAAGCTCTTGATGACCGTGTCAAAAAGAAGGCGGATCGTTATTGTAAATAATCAGGTCACTGCTCCCGCTAATCTGATTTAGTTTGTCTCTGCATTCGTTCTCGCAACTCCATAGATGCAATTTGTATTTCACGCCTGAATTTGATGGATATTTTAGTCAGGATTCCCAGTTAGATTTCGCAATATCTTTAAACATATTAGGTTAAGATCGTACGAATTAGGTTAGGCGTTGGTTTCTAACGAAAGGAATGTTTGTCCAATGTCCCTTGTACTCGGAGAAAGTCTAAATTTAGTTAGGGAAGTCTCTTCCTTCTTTTCTTTCTACTCTGCTTTACCTCTTTTAAGAATCCCTTGAATAAATATGCGTAGGAATGAATTTGTTGCATAGTTCCTTAGGTGGTCACCAAATTGTTAGTTTGTAGAACAAGGTAAAATTGTGATAATCATCTGTGAATGATAGCTGTAAAGTAATAATGGTGGAGGCACAGATAGAACCCAGTTCTACAAAGGATCTCTTTGACTTGTTAGTAACTAGCATGTAAGGTAATATGTCAAATATCCTCTGCAACTGCCATAGAGTGGCCCTAAGTGGATCCTTTACCAAACACCCTTGAAGTCCCAATATTTATCTGCAGAAGTTCGTCTATAGATTCATCAGTAGTGTGCCCCAGTAGCATTAGTCCTGTGATTTTTAATGCAGCCTCAAGTGAGGGGGCTCAGCAACTCTTACATGTCTTACTAATCTCTCTCTCCCCTTTTTAGAGAGAAACATGCCTATGAACTATGGGAAGGAGTGCGTAGGCATAAGTTAGTTGCCTGCTTGACATGATATGCTGAGTTAGACAAGGTAATATATAAGTATATTGGTAAGAAACCGAACTTTCATTGAAAAAGAATGAAATGAACGCAAGGGCATACAAAAAAAGTTCAACAAAAAGAGTGAGCTCAAAAGTAACAACAAAAAAAAAAAGGCTCTAATCCAACAAAATCAAACCAAGATCATAGTTACTTGTGCTGTTATTTGAAGTCAGATTAGCAGTAATACTCTTCACTGGGTGCCTGATCTGATATCTACTTCCCCCAGATCCTTTCTACTATTCTCACTCTTGGGGTTCTAATCCCTTTCTGGGAGAACAGCTGCCAGTTTTACCTGTATGGATAACTGGACTGCAAACTGCACCGCAGTGATTTGTGCAATTAGCATATCATATTTCTATGTTTGAAAAATGGTTCATGTAAATTACAAGAAAAATACTTCTTTTTCTTTTTTGCGTAGTCTTCAAAAAAGGGAATGCAAATATGGCTACATTTGATGGTATACTAATCGTTATGTAGGTTCAAATTAATCAGTGAATTTTGCCGAGGACAACCGGTTTACTCGTGATCTTAATCAGTGAATTTTAATTTGCCTTAACGCTCCTAACGTAGTTGTTTGTTGCAGGCATTGGTCATAATGGAACTACTGAGATTCCAGTGATTACTTGAGACGATGCTCATCATGCTCCACTAAGCAACAGGTTCAACACTACGCCTTAGATTTCTAGTTTTCATGGTATTGTGATCTAATATAGACTCATCCAGCCATTACCACCGAAAAAATGTTGGGACGGCTTAATCTTTGGTTGCTAGTTTAGTTTTTGTAGAAAAGAATGGTTTATGGATTATTCCAACAATTCAGGAACCAAATAATTTAGCATGGATTGAATTATAATTCTTGACTGCCACAAAAATCATTATAATAGTGTTAAAGTTAGGGAAGAGGGAAAGGCTGTAAAGGAATATGGGATTTCTCTTAATTCATTTTCTATTTTTGAACTTCTGTTCATCAATTTCAGCTTATGAGCTTCTAAAATATCAATCTTTTAGCCTCTGAACTTGTACTTTATACCCATTTTGTAAGCTAATATCAGAATCTCAGTCCTAACGACATTTTTGACACGATCTCTAACATATAAAGTTTGTAATTGCTTGGAAGTTGTTCTTAGAAGCCATTTTTTAAAGACAGTTTCAACCCAAACTATACTTAATTATTTTCAAACTACTATTATACCTAATTGAGAAAACATTGGCCGACTTTTAATCGTGGTTAATTAGCCCAATTGCTCTTAAATTATTCGAGTGCTTTCAACTCTATGACAAGTTTCAAGTTGCCTCAATTATGTTCAAAATTAAGCAGAGTTACCTGGAAAAAATAAATAAAAAAAGAAAAAAAAATTAAAGCCATATTGGGCCAACATTATTTTAAGGTAGGCCCAACGTAACTTAACTCGATCTAACTCGATTATGTTGTTTTAGCCCATTGCGGCCCACTGGGATTATCTTTATTTATTTAATTTGGCAAATGCGTTGCTTCTTTCTGGGAGAATGTAAATCAAATAACCAAGCTGTACCAATTAGAATCAGCCACGTCTGTATTTGAAATCGTATATCGACCGTCGGATCAAGATGAATTTTTGTTTTCGTGGATCGGTTCGTAGCTTTAGCAACCTCTTATTATTATATGGAGCGAAAGGGCTAAAACCATCTGTTAGCGCCGTCCGGGAGTCTGCCCTTCTCCGCCAGCCTCTGCGTAATCCCCCATCTCCAAAACCCTAGCCCAAAGGTAATTCCATCCGTCCTCTTCGCCCTTCATCTCTCTATTTCTTCTTTAATCTCTTCTCCCGCTTGGTTCTTAGATTCTATTGTCGGGACTTTTTCAATATTCACTCATACTTGGGCTTGTAAGTTCAGACGAAGTTGTTAGAGATTCGTTAATCCCAGTTCTCTATCTTCTAGCACGCTACGGTTTTCCTATCGTTTTTTAATCGTCCTCTTCTCCTGCAAGATTTTGTTCTTGTTCTGCATTTAGGTCCCATTTCTTAACCGAAATTAAGTCAATAGTGTACGTTCGTTTTTACCTCATTCTTATATAATTAGGAATTCTAATGGAACTTAACGACATTTTGATTGCTGCATTTCGTTTTGGGTATTTTTTTTTTATTAAAGGATGTGTGTCTGCTCAGGGAAGGGTCATTACTCAGCACTCTTAAAAAGGTTTATGCTGTTTGAATCTCATTTTGGTTATTTTGTTGGTGCCGTCTCTTCTTCGATTCTCATCTTTTAGTAACTGATAGTGATTAAAGAAAAAAAATTGTCTATAAAATATTAACTGGGTGTTTCTCCCGCTTTGGTGGCTATCTGATCGTGCTCGTAGCTTTTGGATTTTACTTATATTATATAAGTATTGTTTGAAATATTCAGTTCTTGTTAAACCCGAACTCCCCCTTGTGCGTCTCTATGACTTACGTATATTGGCCTAGTCTAAGTCTGTTTTGATGTCATGCAGATGGATCAGGAGAGGCTTAGGAAGATTGCCAGTGCGGTTCGCACCGGTGGAAAGGGTACCGTGAGAAGGTAATTCTGTAATATTTTATTTTTCCCATTCCATTGTTCAGCACATAAGGTGATGTGGTTGAAGTTTGGATTTCTGACCTTCATTGTGAGGATAATGAACTGCCTAAAATTGTTAACCAACCTTTTATATATCATATGTACCTGGATTCTTTGCCTAAAAATTTAATGGATCATTATAACCATCCTAAATTTCAATTTTGCACTGCGGTAAGAATTTAAGCTCTCTTGAAGTTTAATATATTCATATTAATTTAAATTTATTTTTTTCAAATACAAATTAAAATTGAGGAAATTAATAGGAATCTCAGCTAATCCATAATTTATGCCACTGTTGAAACGTCTAGCTCGTTGTTCTGCTCTGACCTTATTTGTCTGACCTGATGATTTTTTAAACTGAAGTCTTTTTAAGACCTCCAGAAGGTGATGCAATAATTACAACATCTTGGTTAAATTATGGTAATTTGCACTTGATAAGTCTTTCCGTGTCATTCACATCCCACTGTCTTGTATTTGTCAAGAAAAAAAAAAGAAAAAAAGAGTATAATTTCAATTGTCGTAGTCTTTCTGTTATTTCTTCAATGAAATTACCTAAAGACGTTACCTTGTTATTCCATTGGTTGGGTTTTTTATTTTCAAACAAATGCCCTTGATAATAGAAAGAAGAAGGCAGTTCATAAGACCACCACAACTGATGACAAAAGGCTCCAGAGCACCCTAAAGAGAATTGGGGTGAATGCCATTCCTGCCATTGAGGAGGTCAACATTTTCAAGGACGATGTGGTTATCCAATTCAACAACCCGAAGGGTAAATTTTATTTGTCAATTTATTGTACTTCCATCTTATTGCTTCACATTCTTGGATGACTCGTAACATTATTTTTTAACTTATTTCCTGTCCAGTTCAAGCATCTATTGCTGCAAACACCTGGGTTGTTAGTGGTTCTCCTCAAATAAAGAGTACGTATCTCTGCTAAACTATGCTGTAAATCTAATAACACAATTTTATTTTTTCCATTGCTTTAACATAAATTGACATACCGGACAAACCCTTTGAGGCATTTTGTGGGGAATACTAGTACTTCCTCGAAAGAATGGTTTCTTGTTTTGGGCAATTGGATCAGGGCTACAGGAAAAGAATTTTCTTCGACCGTGTCAGATCAATCAGTTTTAATTGCATTTGATTAGTTTTCATGGTATCTATTTCATTAAGGCTGCATCTTCTTACCAGCCTTCAAAGTATGTCTTACTCTTAAAAATCATTTGGTTTGTACAATAGATCTTGTTGTCTACTTGTGCTGACGTTAATTGGCTGTCATGCATTTGATGGTGCTCAATTTTTCTTGGTTGAAATGGTCCTCCGATTGTCTTTTTATCTAATAATTTGTGCGTTTCCCAACTACAGAATTGCAGGACATCTTGCCTGGTATCATCAATCAATTGGGTATTTTATCTCTCGAGTGTTTTTATTTCTTATATTGTTAGAGCTCCATTGGTTTGAACTTGTAAATAATGTTTCTGTTATTACTACTACCCTCAGGGCCAGATAATTTGGACAACTTGCGAAAATTAGCCGAGCAGTTCAAACAGCAAGCACCTGGAGCAGGTGTTGATGTTGATGCAAAGAATGTAGAAGAGGATGACGATGACGTTCCAGAACTTGTTGATGGGGAGACTTTTGAAGCTCCCGCAGAAGAAAATCGTTGTTCTTAGAGAAATCCCTTCGGGAAAGGAGTGTTTTTGTGGCGTTTTATACTTCTTACTACTAGAATTGGTTGAGACAAGTTTTTATGAATTCGATCCATCATTCTTAAATCTTATCATAATATCTCTAACCACCTGTTCTCTTCATGATGAGGAGGAACGTTACGTTAGTTTGTTGTGTGTTTGTTCCATGTCTGCCGTACCTTTACATCTTCCAAGCATCCTTTCAATCCGAGAGTTGCGTAGCTAGCTTCTCCGCGGAGATTCTTGCAGGGCCATCATTGTGTGCTTGGATGTTTCTTCTCAAATCTTTATCTTAAAGTTGTATCCACCACCAATGGCGCGCTGATTCAGAAGGGGTCTGTTTGGGGGGAGATTTCATTTGATGTTATTTAACTGAAAAGAGTTGTGATAAAATATTCATATCTGTGTGTATTCAATTTAAAGAAAAGAGTTTAATAATAATAATAATAATAATAATAATAATAATATTATCTGCAATTAAAACCAATGAAATTAATTAATAGAGGCGAGGTTGCGCGCGCTGCCGGTTGCTTCCCGGTCGCCTGTCTCCACATTCTGTAATAAAAGCGAAGAAAGCCAATAGCAAAGGATAGAACGCGGGAATGACGGCAACGCTGTGTCTCCTCTGCATCCCTCTCCGATTCCCACCTAACCCTACTTCCTTCTCTTCTACTTCCATTTCCCTTACCCCTATTCGTGCTCAGAACCAGGAGATTCGGGTTTGCACCAATCGCACTTGCCGACGTCAAGGTTCCTTTCAGACACTCGAAACTCTCAGCGCCCTCGCACCTCCCACTATTACCGTTAATCCCTCTGGTTGCTTGGGGAAGTGCGGCGCTGGCCCTAACGTCGCTGTTTTGCCCGATGGATTCGTCGTCGGCCATTGCGCCACGCCTGCTCGTGCTGCCGAGGTCATCATGCAATTGTCTGGTGGAGTTTCTGATTCTCTTGGCGTCTCTAAGAGTTTGGAGGCTCTTGCTCTGAGGAAGAGAGCCCAATGTGAGGTGGAGGACGGGAATTTCTCTCAGGCTGACCTACTTCTTTCGAAGGTAAACTGTTCCGCCTTTTGCTGTGTGATCTCATTGATTAGTTAGTTTCCACTCTTCGTTCTTGGAACTTTGTTCAGAATAATACATTGTGTATGATGCCTTGATTCAATTTGTTGCAGGCGATAGAATTAAAACCATGTGGAGGTATCCATATAATATTCAAGGACAGGTGTTCTACTTCTAGTTCCACGTTGTATCTTATTGTATACAAATCGTCGACTATATTTTCTTCCAATAGTAAATTTGGTAACAATCGTTGAGTTTACGATAATTGTTAGTACTCATTCAATTTTAGGTCCCGAAGTTCTTCCCAAATGCTCTATGCTGTTGATTTTATCCTGCGTCTCTCTAGCATTTGTTTACTTTTTTTTTTCTTTATCTATGTCTTTACTAAAGCAGCTGTATCCAAAAAATTTAGTTACACAGACTATTAAATTTTCAGGTCCATCGTAAGATTGGCTCTGGGGAATCATGCTGGTGCCCTTGAAGATGCAAATGAGGCTCTAAGAGTAGCTCCTCAATATCCCGAGGTGAGAAGTATTTTACTTAATCTCCATGTGCATTAATTACATTCCATCTAAAAATGAACTAGGCCGTTACACTTCAACGACGAAGGGAGAAAATGTTTGAAACTACCATCTGGAGACCAGGTAGTAGTACCTCAAACTATGGACAAGATCTACGATATATAGAGTTCCGATTTCTTCCACTTCAAATGTTCTTAAGCAGATTTGTATAGTGCCAAGCTCTAGGTGTCGAGTGCAAAAGAAAATTCGGAGGATAACAGAAAAACTTTGGACATGAACATCATCTATAATTGTAAATTCGGGTATCAACTTTTTGTTGGGCTTCTTGAGTCTTTGTGATGCATGAATCTTTATATGTTTGGATTAAAAATGAATGCCACTCGGTTTTAGTTTAAAATTTTCCAGGACACACATGGATGGATGTAGAGAAAAGAACTATGTTTAAAATTCAAAAGAAGGATGATGCTAAACTGTAATTTAGAGGTCCTTCTAACCCTCACCCAACTAATAAACAAGCAACCCTTTGAAGATCATTACAAATTCTTGCCCTTTAACCGGTAGGATATGGGGAAAAAGGAGTCTAGCCCTGGAGTAAATTATCGTAATGTTCCATAGACATGTTTCCTAATTTTCAATTTTCAGGCTTACATTTGTCAAGGTGACGTATTCTTATCTATGGACCATTTTGATTCGGCTGAGATGTCATATTCAACAGCTTTAGAAATTGATCCTTCAATTCGCCGTTCAAAGTCATTCAAGGTATTGATTCACTTATCTTAATATGAGGAGACTATGGGCAATTTCATTTCTAGGACAAAAGAGCAACCGCTTCAATTCACCAATTTTCAGGAATTTTTCCTTATTCTTCTTCTTCTTCTTTTCTTTCTAGTTTTTGTTTTGGAGGTAGCACTGGGAAACAAATGCAAAATGGTTTCCATTGAAATGTTGGTTGGAATTGGCTAGAAGAATTTTTATCGCTAATTTTTCTGTTTTTGAGGGAGAAATTCTTTATTTTTTTAAGTTAAAAAAAACATTTTCAAAATGTTGTTGTCGTTGATGACAAACCTATATTTCAGAACTACTTCAAACTTAATGACAAACCACTTGATTGAAGCGTTTGCCATCTAATTTTCTCACTTAACTCTTTCAAGCATACCCTTTCGAATATGTATTCTCGTCATTTTACAAATTATGATTGAATTCAGTTTTTGCCCAGTGCTGCTAGAATGCCCTTCAATATTCATTTAATATTTGCACACCATTTCTTCAATAGGCGCGAGTTGCTAAACTTCAGGAGAAGCTCAATGCTGTGAGAACACAATAAAATCTGAGATGTGAATCAAGGAATAAGAATAATTGATGACAACAGTTCGAGATTCAGTCATTCCTTCAGGTTGTTTCCAGGTTTCAAATTTCTGACTCAGATTGTTGTTGAAATCTTAATTAGGTTAACTACATAGAAATTCGATGCAGTTTGGAGTTTCATGAAAATTTGATTGGGAATTCGTATAATTCTGCATGAGAATGCTTTTGATCCCAGGAAATATAAGCGGCCAAGTGCACTGGATTGTAGAGTAATTGTTCCCCAATGGGTTATTTTATAGTGTCCTCCTCGTTCCTACCCTGCCACTATGGTCTTGGAGCTTAAAAAGAATTTGTCTAGAGATTAATAATTTTAAGAATTTTCAGGTTTGAGATAATTCCTAATCATTTTCATGTTGGAGGAAAAATCACGCAATTTCGCTATCTCACAGTCATTATTCTTAGGGCATGCACTCACATGGAGAAAGTGATTCCTAACATGAACAGGAAGATGGAAAATTTGATATGGGATTCTGAAGTTTGCTTATAAATAGGATTGCTACTGGGCATGAATTAGTATAGCAGCCAAAGGGTTCGTGTGCATGGTTAGTAGTGTTCAAAATTTTCAAATCAGAAACTTCTCTTCCAAACTTATTCTTCAAGAAAGCGAACACATTTCATTTCTTTGGATACAGATTAAGCAAATAAATACACACTTTGGCCCCTATCCCGAACTCTGCCCTTGCTGATTTTTCTGCTTGGAATGTTTCTCTTGTGGCAATCTCAACGATAGGAAAACTTTATACATCTTCCATTACTTTCCTTCTTTATAATATTGTTCTTTCAACCGATGGGGAGGGAATAGGTTTTGAAAGTGATTGATCAGGCTTTTGCCATTGAAATCGTCCCTTGACTTACAGTAAATAGGAACCTCTTTCTAAGTATTAAATGCCGATCTTTTTTAAGTACTTGGAAACCAAACAGGTCCTAAGTTGGGAGCTATTGCCTTTTATCTCTATACTATACTGTCTAAAGTTAGTTCATTGGGTATTTAATATTTTGTGCTTGCTATTCAGCATTTAATGTCTAGTTTCGTTGATTACAATAATTGGCATGTTTCTTAATGCACAAGTCAACTTTATTATAAACAAACGCCCGAGCTTCGAAGTGTGCGAAGGGTGTAATATTAGAACTGAAAAGTTTGATACTTTGTCCAATTCTACATAATTGGCTTGGTTTTATCGTGCATTATGAAACTGTGAATTGAATGTGTCTGGCCGGATGCCACCATTGTTGTCATAGACTCAGGTTCCTCTAATTACATCTCAACTAAAAACAGATCAAAGTTGGTGTTAGAAGGTGTGTGAACTTCCAACTATTTCATCATAATGCTCTCCTTTTTTTTTCTTCTTTTTTTGGGGAGAATTTCATACAGCTTTTTAATACTAGGGTTCATTGTCCATCCAATGTCACCGATGCGATGGTAATAAAGATACTTTCACCAAGTTATTTCTACGGGACTGGCAATCTTAATACTGCTATCACTAATTAAATAGATCAAAAGGAATTATTTAGGATTGGTGCTGTGACCACATAAAAACATGTCCATGCTTTTCACCTTTGCCCACCATCTGTAGGTCTTCCTCCGGCTGTTACTTCTTTTGTCACTTAAACTGTTGTTGTTGACACCAGAATCCCTCCTGGATTTAAGTTTTCCAATTTGAAAGCATGCCTCCAAGGTTACTTCCTTCCCATTGTGGTCTTTGTGCTTACTGCTGCATCTACTCTCTTCCATTGCTTTATCCGTCTTCACAAGCTGATCATAGTACTCTTTATTCCTTTTCTCCAGCCCATAGATCTGAGCCTGAAGATCTTCAATTTTCTGGTTAAGCAGGTAAACCCTTTGATCATCCCGCAGCTTCAGCATACATCGTGCCATCTCACTTGCCTTCCGTTTCGTGAAAACGGACTCTGCTACCAACCCCTTGTTTTCCTCCATCAAGGAAGCCACCCTATACCCTAATCTTGCATTTTCATTCAGTAATATGAGTCTCTCAGACTCCAAGACCTCAAGCAAACTCTTCTGGAGCTCGGTCTTCCTAGACGAATCACAGCATTGCTTTTCCAGGATGCTTACCTCATTTGTAATAATGTCATACTCCACATTCTTGATGACAAACTCAGCGAGTAAAGCATCATTGTTTACCATAGCACTATCTTTAACGGGTATTACAGACACTTGCTGGTAGGACAGGGAGCTCTCCGCATCAGACTCCATCTGACTGATCCCTGAATCTTCGGCGCCATCAAAAGATTCTAGGGTTGAAGTAACAGAAGACTGTCTTTTGTGATGTTTGGCGATGGTTTGGATGTAGCGATCGGATAAGGTGGTGTAAGCAGTGTACAGTTCCTGGAGAAGCGCTAGCAGTTGAGGGCGTTTGTTGAAGTAATATTCTGCACGTTCAGCAAATGTGTTCCCAACATCGTCCTCTTCAGCATTTTTCATAGCAAGTAAATTGATCCTCTGCTCCATATCTGTCATAGCACATCATGTATCAATCAAGACGACTTGAAAGCCAAAGAAATAAGAAAATAAGTACTCTCTGAAAATGCGATAAACCAAATAATGAATAACCATATGAGCTAACTGACTACACATTAGATTTGTTGGACACCTTTTAAAATAGAATTCACTATTGGACAGCTGAAACTTGTAAATATATGGCTAATTCATATGTTTCAATTATGTTTGGAAAGCAAAAAGATTAGAGATTCGAAAAAAGTTCCAATAATCTGTTTGCCAAAGAATATACACTATTCAGGGTTGAGAGGGAAAGAAAAAACCAAGACGGGACAATATGTAATGGAGATTCTCTAAACTGATTTAATATTCCAAAATCTATTGATGTGACGTTTCATCTCTCAGAAACGAACAAATGATATTGGCTATAATTTTATTAAAAGATATTGGGCCAGCTTGGTTCAGTTTTCTTTGGAATTGCAATTTTCTTTTAAAGATAAAAGAATGCTGGGCCAATAGCTATTGGGAATATAAAGGATAGAGGAACAAATGTTCACGAGGATAGCAACAAATTATAACTCAAAATTTTGAATTCCTGTCAAATCGTGGGGCAGAAGGTATGGTTCCCTGCCCTAGATGGTTCCTTTTGGCATAACTTTGTTATCCAGGAAAACGACCCATCCATCAATACAACCTCTATCAGAATATTACCATCATTTAAAATTCTATTAAACTATTTTGAATGGAACTTAACCTCTCAAATCAAATTCTTATAAAATTGAAACTATTCAAAATAATTTGAATTCCTAAACGAACAAAATGGCAAAATTCCCCAAATGAAAAAGGAAATGCCAATTGATTCACAAAGTTCAAAGTCGTCACGGGTTTGCATCAATCAGGCATATGATAAGATGCTCTTTACAGGAAAGTTGTTGAGGACTGCACATTGGTAGGGATGAAAGAACAGAAAGGTCGCTGTTCCGAATTCCAAGAAAGGTTCATATATACACTCCTCCCTCCCACGCGAAAGGTAACCTGGTTTGGTGTGAATTATGGAGAATTCCCTTCTCACAGTTTCGGAGTTTCAAATTTTAAAATAAAGTGGGAACAAAATACCATGGGGACGGAAATTCAAAATCAAACCTGGGCCAACTTCAGACTCTCAGACTATTCTTACTTCAAACCACCTACCCTTTCTACTGCAATAAATTCTCAACATGGATACGTAATCAGTCAGTAGGTAAGTCTTTTCCTTAGGCTAAAGCTTAACTCCCACCCCCACCTCCCTGGTCCCTAGTATTATGGGCAAGAGAACAAGAAAGAAATTGAAAATAAGGTAAAGGGGTGTGTTTTAACTTTCAAGTCAACAGTTACTGTTACCTGCGAGAGTGGAAGACAACGTTAAAGAAGACTTGGCGCCGAGTATTACACTGTTTCTGTTGCTGCTGAGAATACCACAAGATGGAGATGAAGGCCTTCGATGGGTCCAAACCTCTTCTTCCTCCGGGGACATCATTGATATCTCAAACGTTAGCCCGTTTGGCTGCACAATTCAACCTCCGATTCCTCTCAAGTGCCTCTCCTCGCTCAAAGTGCATCAACCACAGAACACACTAGCAGCTGACAACACGGTTTGTGTTAACCAACCGACAAAAATATGTGCAAAACCACTACTTCAGAATAACCAAACATAAAAGGAACAAAATTTTCCTGGAATCAGGCAACATTAATTAAAAAATAAGTGCAAAGATAAGCAACACATGATTCTATCACTACAAGGCACAAGCACACATTTAATTTTGGGTGCAAACACTTCAAAACCATTACAATACATGTGCCATCATTATCAATAATTTAAAACATTTATTGTTTGGTGCGAAAAACAATTTATGACTATCTTTAAAGTCTTTCATGGAAATTATTTTGCAATTGCAAATTAACTATTTCGATAAATTGTTGGACAAACAAAGATCATTTATGTTGTGATTTTATTGAGTGTCAGGAGTAATGATAGTCAGTTTCCAGTTAAAAAGGCATGACCCATAAGGTCATTGGGGTAGGCGAGCACAAAATCCAACGCCATAAAAGAAGCAGACCGTACAAAAACCAACCTGCGCTTAGAATAGAAAAATAATAAACAGTGCAGTATGGGGAACCAAATTGAAATTCTTAAAAAAGTTGGCGAAGATCTCGAAAAATTTCAGCGGAAAGATAAACAAGTGTAAATCAAATCACAAAGTCTCTCAATATTCATGGTACTGTGGAGACCGTATTACTCAAATCCCCAGGTTATTATATAATAATGCTTCCTCGATTTGTTTGCTGCGATCTTTTCCTTTAGGCACTGGATCACCACAAACAAATCCGAAAGCATTTTATGCTACACTACTCGGAGAGTTAAAACATGGAAAATACTTTCCGACGAATTGGTACCTGCTGCGATTCAATTAAATGTTGAGATAAAAAATGAGAGCAGCTGAGCTTAAGATTGCTAGGTAGGGAGGAAAACGGAAGGAAAGAAAAGGGAGAAAGAAAGATCAGGGAGAGATGTTTGAAGAACAACGATTCCAGGAACCGGATTTCAGGAACCGCAATCCTCGCTTTCAGCTAGTAATTGAAGAACATCGAACGCTAGTGCACTAAACTACAAAGAACTTGTATAAACTTGAAATTATCATGCCTGGAATAAAAAAACCGAACAAAATGAAAACCGTCTACAGCTTAAGGCAACGCTGATATTCATCTTCTAAGCAACCAAGCAGGATTTACACATCAGTGGACAGTAAACAGAAAAAGAGTATAACAGAGAAACAAATGCAGAAAGAGAAGTAGGTGATCCAGAAGAAATCAAGTAGTGAGGTAAAGAAGAAACCGTGAAAATTACCTAAAATGGCAGAGCCTCCGAATCAGTCAAAGGAAATCCGAGATAGAGCCATTCCGGCGAGAGGTGGAGGGTGAGGGTTGTGATCGAAAGAGCTGAGAGGATAAATGTATGTTTAAAATTTGAAGAGATTACGCATTTAACGAGGAAAGGAAATGAACCGAAAATAGAAAGCGAGGGAGAGGGAGAGGGAAAGGGGGAGAGAGGGAGAGGGAAAGGGGGAGAGAGAGAGAGGAACACTTCAGAGTTCATATAATAATAATAATAATAATAATAATAATAATAATAATAATAATAATAAATAATAATAATAATAATAATAACAGTAATAATACTAAAAAGGGAGTTCCTTTTTAACTTGACATTTTCCAATAACGTATGCGTTTTAAATGTTTGAATTTCATTTTGAAGACATACCTTTATATTCTTTTTTAAGGTATAAATTTGATTATTTTAAACTTTATGTTATAATTATTCTTTCCCATGTGGTGCTACTATAAATTATTTGTAATTAAAAAATAAGTCATGTGCTATATTTTAATTTAATATATGTAAATTAATTTACTTTATTTTATTAGCATCTATGTTTTTTTCGAGAAAAACAAATAAAGTACGAAATTTTAAGGCGAGATATTATATGTTACTTTTTATTAGTGCCCTTCATCGTAAACAAATAACTTTCAAAACAAAATTTAAAATTCTTGTTCAACTAAAATAGGAATATTAATTTTCTGACTAGAGTTACTCTATTGTTTTGGGAGGAGTTGTTGCAGGTTATTCTTTGTAGTTAGTTCTGATGTCCACAAGAGCGCACGTCGGTTGGAGAGGGGAACAAAACATTTTTTTATAAGGGTGTGGAAACCTCCTCTTAGCAAACACGTTTTAAAAACCTTGAAAAGAAACCCGAAAAAGAAAGGTCAAAGAGGACAATATTTATAGTGGTGGGCTTGAGTTGTTACAAATGGTATCAGAGCCAGACACCGGATGATATACCAACGAGGAGGCTGAACCCCGAAGGAGGTGGACACGAGGCGGTGTGCTAACAAGGACGCTGAGCCTCAAAAGGGGGTGGATTGAGGGCTCCCACATCGATTGAAGAAAGAAATGAGTGTCAGCGAAAATATTGGACCCCAAAGAGGGTGCATTGTGAGATCGCACACGGAGAAGGGAATGAATCATTATTTTTAATAAGGGTGTGAAGATATCTCGACAGAAACCAAGGAAATTCAATTACTTACTACAAAATAGGTAGAAACCAGCCCTACTCCCACTCTAAATCCATTGAAATAGCAAATGAACTGAATAGTACAACAAAATCTTCATTTAGAAATTAAATTCAGTGAATTAGTGCTTCATCATTGATTTATAAGGCTAAAGCTGAAAACTAATCAATTACCATTAGTCAGCCAAATCAGTAACTCCATAGCGACAACCAACTTGTTCCCCTTCTAATAGCCTCTCTACCACATCCGAAGTCAACCCAACCATCTCCATTGTTTTCTCCCAGACTTGGTAAGAAGTCTCGACGTTGTGTGCCTCTTCTGAAGGATTTGTTGGACGGCACTCTTGGGAAAGAAATGCACAAACAGGCCACTGATCTGCTTTAAGTAGTTCACAGTACTCTGGAACTTGAGGATCCGTGGCTGCAAAGAGAGTGCTTCTGGAACCTGCAATTGCCGAAGAATAATGATGCATGTTTCATTTCAAATATCAAGAAGCATAGAGAAAGACGGGAAAGAAAATATAAAACATGCATCCGGGCTCAGCCAAGACATATTTGAAATTGATTAACCTCAATCAAAGCCATGTATGTTAACCTCAAACCCTCTTCGTAGGATTTTCATTAATGCTGCTAAATAATAGCATACTCTTACATTTTTCATCAAGATTAAAACTAAAATTTGTTATCTGATGTTACTACTTTCTTTCATTTTAGGATTAGTTGAAGTTAAGAACAAAGAAAAAAAAAATTATGAAAATGGTCTCTATGTGGCTCATAGGCAGCAAAGGCCCAAAGCATGCATCTGGATGTTACACAGTTATAGTATTTAGGTTAACCCACATGTCGAGCAGCACGCACTAATACCCCCAAAAAGATTGACATGTATCGTATTTACTTGAGACAATAAAGAATGTCACCGCTTGAAACGACTAACCTTCTTGAGGACTAAAGATAAAATAAGGAATTAGGCCATAAGCAGCTTGAACAAATTTTGAAAGATCCCTTGCCTGCATCGATAGACAAAATTAAACTTGTCGCAATTCATATTGACTACATTCAGAAGATATAATGCTAATACCTGACTTATAGTGAAACCGCTCAGCAAAATTCTTTAGTTAATGATATTACAATAAGCTATAAGGTACAGCAAATATAATATTCCAGACAATGGCCTATAATTTTTGGTAACATGAATGTGGGTTTTGAACAGTCATCATCAACACAACGCTTAGCAATAATCATGTAAATTATACTATGTTTTGGAGTGGAATGCGAGCTGAACACAAGAACAGACTGCAGAAAAATTAACAACAGTGTACGTTACAGCTCTCAGAGTGAATTGCATACAGATAAAGGGCATTTCAGTAAGTGAACATTTTCTAAAAAGTTTTAGAAGCAGCTGACAAGTCTAGTAGAAACCCAATCCACTTATTAAGATGTCATTCAAATACTTCAGTAACATACACAGTTTCAGTTAACAAATAGTCAAGTATCGTTACCATTTCTGAAAGATAATGATGGGATAACATTATATATGTGATTACTTCAATCTTATATCATACCAAGGGAACAAGATTCTATATCTGAAGTCTTGTTTCTGCTATAAAAGGCTAAAAACTTACCACATTTGTATGAACAATCCCAGGTGATACACACACTACATTGATGCCAGATTCAACAGGCAGCTTCTTATGAAGAACACTGCTAAACATAACCTGTAATCCAGAAACCATCAGACCAAGCTACGTAATGTTCGCACCCATGAGAAATATTTACACAGCTTTTACATATCAGTAGTTAAAGATCAAGCCAGAAAATCAAAAGGTAAGATTTGAACGCACAGTGAATACATCATCTAAGAATCAACAACTTGCCCGGTGAACTATTAGCAAAAGTAATTGAATAAATAAAACGGGGATATTAGTAATGTTCATTTAATATGATTGACATACAAGTACAAAAAGAGAGTTTTCGGTCATCAAACATGAGAAGGGCAAAAATTGTGGGAGGAAATGCGTAATTGCCGAGTAACATATGTATACCTGTGCCAGCTTACTGCTCGAATATCCAACTAAGCTTGTGAATTTCCTTTTCGATGAAATGATATTCATGTCTTCCGTGTCAACAAAGCCAACATAATGCATCTACATATTAAGCATGTAATGATGATTACAATGACAGAAACAAGCATCAAAATGATCAATACAAAATATCTATGTTGCCACCATGAATACATGATCTCTAGGAATAACTAACTAAGTTTTGCTTCCAAGTTATCAGTGGACACAGAGCTGTAGGAATTGAAACATGTCAATGTTGAAAATCCGATCCTGGATTCTCCATGCAACTGATGTGTATAATTTACAGAGATCTGGAAGCTAAATCATACCATATTTTTCCTAGGCTATATCTTTATTACACAGACAATGTATGCCCTTAATTGTGCTATTTACAGGTTATTATCAGTTATCACTCATATAAAGCTACCAATTTTCAGTACTTAACATTCACGTGTCAATCACTTCTTATACACGAAAAAAGCACTAACAAACAGTTAAGATAAAATGAGTAAAATAAAATTTATTAGCTAAGCACATAATGCATACAGATATGGCTTGAAACAGATTACCATTACAATATATGCACATGTATACACATTATATGATGCAAAAAACATGTGTTCTATACTTTTGTATAGTGCCCGCGAAACTTACAACGGAGTTCACATTAATTATTCGGCTTGGGGAACCTCTGATAAGGGATGGCAAGAGTAATATTGAAAGCAATGCAGGTGCCAAATGATTCACTTGCAGGTGCTCTTCATAACCATCTTTAGAAAATTTTTGTGGCTCTAGAGACAACAAACTCAAATTAAGCCAAGACATTGGCACATATTTCTTCACCAAATAACAAATACTATTATAATCAAAAGAATGCAATTGCCCCACAACTACAATAAGATGAATGAAAAGAAATGAATATTCAGAGTTATTTTATTTTCTGAAATCAGAGTTTTAGGATAATAAGAAGCATTTATACTCCTAGGAATAGTCTGCATGAATGTTTGTAACAGAAAAAGGTGCACAAGAGAGCTGGAAACTAGTATAGAAATAGTAATCAATGGGCCAGGTGAATGTTCCATATCACTAGAAACTTCAACAAAAGGCATTATGTTCTCAAAATAGAGAATAACAAGCACATATAATGGCGATAACAAACTATTTCAATGACAAAAGTACTCTCATCATCATCAATATAGTTCCTGTTACCATCTCCTCAACTGAAGAAAGTTTTACTACGAAAAGTAACTTCCATTTGTAAATAACTTAGATAATTCATACGTGCCAATAAGGAAATGGAAAATAATACAAATGAGTTAAAAATTACTAACCTCCTATGGAAAATATTCCTGCGTTATTGATAAGAACATGTAATGGTCCCATACGAGCATTATATGCTTCAGCAAATTTCACGACAGAATCTAGAGATAGAAGATCAAGTTCCATTACCTAGAAAAACCAACACATATCACTCATTAAACATAATTAGCTACTTGTTCTATTATAAAAAAAATTGTAGAATATAATGTAGAATATCATTTGAAGTTCAGAATTCGTTTGATGCAAAGCTACAGAGTTCAATACGATTGCTCTTCTAAAAGGAATTAAACAACTGTGGATTTTAGACACCTCAATATTAAGAGGAAGGCCCATGCCAGACCATTCATTTTGCCACTTCTGAATCAAGTCAAGAGCAGCCTTTGGGTTCCTCACTGCCATGACAACATGTGCTCCTGATTCTGCCAGTTGCCTGCTCCATCGAAAATTAAAGAGAAAAGGAACAAATAGTTACCAAGTAAGGAACTGCATAAATGTCTACTGATTCACGAAGATCAAGGAACGGAAACCCCATTCCGAATGAGCCGCAAAAGAATTGGACCCAAATAAGTGGTTCCAATCACAACGAACTATACACAATAAGAATTCGAGAATAGTAGGAAGTAACTGGTTCCATAAAATTGAAATTCGTTGGGAAAGAGGCTGAGTTAAGCAGGCGGAGGAAATGAGAGAAATGAAAACCTGGCAATCTCGCGGCCAATACCGCTGGTGGATCCGGTGACAATGCAAGTAAGGTCGTTAACAGGAGGGAGAGGCATAGGATTCTGCAGATGGCTGGCCAGGATTCTCTGAAATAGCATCTCATGAATGACGTACATCCAACCTCTCAACCATTCAATCCAGCCCAACGCCCCCTTTTTGCTGTTCTTCTTCTCCTCCTTCTCATGCTCCATATCCTCCTTCTTCTTCTTCTTCTTCAGTTCATCAGAAGAAGACGTCAACCCCTCCATTAACATACAGTTGCTGCTCGCTAACTTGAATGTTGAGATCGGAACTCGAAGACGAGCAACCTCTGTCTCTCTCTCCCCCTCTATATATATCTCTCTCAATTTTGTATTTTCTTGGTTTGGCATATAATGGAAAGTCGGAGGTATGTCATGTGTGTGGCCACTGCCTGTTCTACCTTCCACAATGCATCTAATTCTAACCCTTTTTCTCTCTTTTTTTCGTTGCTTTTTCCTCTTTTTCTTTCTTTTTTCCCCCCATTTTCCACCAAAATTCGGATTCTTCCACCTTTTCTTATCTCCCAACCTAACTATGGTTAAATTTATACCATTTAGCCACCGAAAATGAAATGTATCGACTCTCAATTTATAGGTAAAATTACATATTAATTTACAATTTCAAGCCGTTGAAATGACGAGAAGAGCTACCATCTACCAAGCAGTTCGAAATGATGTTTTTCTCATGTTCAAGATCTTTATTGTTTAATCTTAGCTACTATCAATTCTAAGACGTGTGGTGAAATTAAATTCAAATCTTTATTATTTCTTTGTCTATTTAATAGACCAATGAATTGAAAAGATTTTTTAAAATTTTAAAATTCGTGTTTTTTTTTATTATTAAAACAAATAATTATAGTATACATCAAATTCAATTTCATGCTAATAAAACATATATACTTAATAGGTCTATAATTTTATTTGAAAAGATCAAGGAGGTCAACCACCTGTTATTAAAAAAAAAATTTAAATTAAATAAATATTGTACTTTTTTGAGGTGGGAGTTGAAAGCCTAAAAATTTATTTATTATTATTTAAAGTTGTATATTAAATATTTAACAAAAAAAAAAAAAAAAAAATCAAAATCAAAATCATTACTAAAAAATTGGTTTCTAAAAACCAAAAACAATTTTGATATTTTGATATTTTGATATTTATCATTTCCACAATTACTATTCAGCCATATATGCTTTCCTCCTCCGTCGCTTGCCCTAGCGATTAGCATCCCCAATTCTGCGTTCTCTCTTCGCATTCCGCAAGCCTCTGCCTCTCAATCCTCCATTATCTGCACCATGGCTCAGACGGCAAGTCGATCCAAATTGCGGTGGGGAGAGCTAGATGACGATGACGGCGATCTGGATTTTCTTCTACCTCCCAAGAAAATTATCGGTCCAGATGAGAATGGCTTGAAGAGAACTATTGAATATCAGTTTAACGAAGATGGTAATAAGGTTAAGATCACAACCACCTCGCGTACTCGCAAGCTCGCTCATGCTCGCCTCAGTAAACACGCCATTGAGCGTCGATCTTGGGCGAAGTTTGGTGACGCTGTGCACGAAGATGTTGGCAGCCGCCTCACTATGGTCTCCACCGAGGAGATCCTACTGGAACGCCCTCGTGCTCCTGGTTTGTTTTCGATAAATCTAGATTTTTTTTTTTTTTATTTTTTTATTTTTTTTTATTTTTTTTTATTTTTTTTTATTGCCGTTGGTCGATTTCGGAAATTATAGTACATGATTTCTGTTGCAGCGCATACTTGCTTATAAATTAGTCTCTAAATGTGCCGTTTTCTCCTATGTGGGAGAGCATAAAAAATTCTCTAATAACTGCTGAATATGTTGAAAAACTGGGTGCTTGATTATTGAAAGAGTGTGAATGTATCTGGTTTGTATCTGAAACAAGGTAGAGATAGTCACTTTTCGATGCCAGGAGGATCGTGGCATAGAATTTGCAGAACTGTGCTTTTTTGTTTCGTGCTTTTAGGAATTTCACCCTTGTGTTTGAAGTTGAACTGAATAATTCCAATGATCGATTATTGTTTTCTCTAGAGAATACTCAAACAATATCCTCTGGACAAAGGACACACGACATCTTTGAAATCACTCTGTGATTATTAATTTTTTTTTTTTTACTTCGGTTTTGCGATTTTGCATTTGCACTTTTCATAGGCATTGTGTATGTATGTGCCCATTTAACACCCTGCTCGCATTAGTCCTTCTCTGGAAAAATTAGAAGCATATGTTTTTTGCCTTATTCCTATAGATTTTCTTCTGAGGAATGAAAATGATTACAGGTAGCAAACCAGAAGAGCCGAAGGTTGCAGGAGACCCTCTAGCTCAACTTGGAAAAGGTGGTGCTGTTCTTATGGTATGTAGGACTTGTGGCAAAAAGGGTGACCACTGGACCTCAAGGTGTCCTTACAAGGACTTGGCACTACAAGGCGAGGGATTGGATAAGGCTGCCGCACCAGAGGCGACAGCTGCTGCTCCCGGTGGTGCAACGAAGGGAACATATGTTCCTCCAGGTATGAGAGCAGGGGCAGACAGGACCGGAACCGATATGAGACGTAGGAACGATGAGAACTCTGTTCGTGTCACCAACCTCTCAGAGGACACAAGAGAGCCTGACCTGCTCGAGCTTTTCCGACCTTTTGGTGCCGTTAGCAGAGTTTATGTTGCAGTTGATCAAAAGACGGGTATGAGCAGAGGATTTGGTTTCGTGAACTTTGTGAACCGTGAGGATGCTCAAAGAGCAATCAACAAACTGAATGGATATGGTTATGATAATCTCATCCTTAGAGTTGAGTGGGCGACTCCAAGGGCTACTTAAGTTGCCTTCGCTTTACATGCTATACTCTTCAAGGTCGTGTGATTTGGTTACTCTTATAGGAGGACCCGCCGCCCAACATTTTGTTACTTCCGTCTTCTTGAGCTTCCTTACGTTGAGAAAATGCTAAATTAACAACTTCCTTGTACTTGGTTGTAAAATCTTTCCTGCTGTTTAAGTAATGATTTTGATTGCTTAACGTATTTTTGATATATTTTTATCCATTTTTCCTTATTTGATGTAGTTCATTTACTTGTACAAGGATTCATTCCTCCTTTCCAAATCATTATTTTTAACAATAATTTTGCTATTCCAAAAAAGAATGTAAATTAATTTTAAATTTGGTGCAAGAAGTAAATAAAACATTACATGTTTAGTCGAGAAATTTAGTTCTAAATAGGGCCTTGGATTTTGTATGGTGTTCGATTTATTAGACTTTTATTTTATTTTATTTTATTTTTATTGACTTTTTTTTATATATATATATAAAAAAAAAAAAAAAAAAAAATTATGGTAGAGTGTTTTCGGATTAAATTTTAATTTAAATAGCAATAAAATCCGTGAAGTGAAATAGATGCAAAAACTGTTACGGTTTTATAAAAGGCGGGAAAGAGGTGTATGTAATGCATGAAATTCAATTTACTCTCCGCTTCGCGTTCAATTTGTCGCCGCTCCTTCTTCTTCTACCCGATTTCTTCCAATTTGCAGAACACACCGTCCCGTAATCGATACTTGGAGGCAGCACTGGACGGACTTGAGGAGCAATTCATGGTATGGTTTAGATTTATCGCCCCATTGCTCTACTCGATTCTTGCGTAGCCATGACGATTCCTCATGATTTATTTTATTTTTATGAATCTTGCTGTTTTCTTTGGTTCAATCTCTTCTTTTGTAACACTGTCCTTGTTGATCTTCTGTGTATGTAGAGATTTGGACCAAAATGGAGGCACTGAGACTGGGCTGGGGAGTGAGGGTGATAATCGTGATGGTAATTACGGCGATTTTCTTTCGCTGCGTCACAGCAACCAACCATTCCGTTGGTGGAGCTTCCGGTTGGGATCTCAATTCCAACATCCTGACTTGGTCTGCGGCCACCACGTTCCAAGTCGACGACTATCTCGGTTCGTTCATTTCTCCTCTGTTTTTCCCCTTCCCTTTGAAAACCTCTTCAATGAAATCGTATAATTTGATCCTTGCTAAGTTCTGTTCCATCGGCCCATTGTGAATTGTTTAGTTTCTACAAAGAACGCTCAACTTTTTCTAGGTCATGGTTGTGGGTTAATAGAATCTTTATTTGCATGCCTTTTCTTCTTGAACTATATGCAAGTTCCAACTACTGATTGAGTTGACACAAGGGGATGTTTTCCTCGAATCCCTTTCTTGTACAATAATTTATAACTGATCACTTGAATTCTTTTGTTTCTGTCGCTGTATCGTTCTAATTCTTTTTCTATGCCACATTTGTTAATGCAAACACAGTCGTTCTTTAATTCCGCAACTGCATGGCTCTGTTTCTTGAATCAATCTATATTAATTGGAACAAAAAATGAAAGCAAGGAATATAGTCTTCATTGTGCTGATATTACCAGTCTTTATTAGTAGTGGAGTTGGACCGAATCCATAGCTCATGATTTTGAAATAGTTAAAACCAGAAGTTAGTGGACAAAGTTTTAGAGTTTGATGTGTAACCTATTCTCTTTGTTTGATTGGTGTGGGTCAGTGTTTAACTATTTGCCAGTTCACGACGTGCTGGAAGTGAACCGAACAGACTTTTCCATTTGCCGCACCGTGAACCCAATCAGCACTCACAGTGATGGGAAGACAGTGATCCACCTGGACCAACCTGGCAGTCGGTATTTCATATGCGGCCGGCTTCAGTACTGCCTCATGGGTCTTAAGCTCCAAGTCCAAGTCCTCCAACGCTTGAGCGACGCCAACAATTCAACGCCTGTTGGTGCTAACCAACCTGAGCGCCTAAGTCCACGCCACCCTCCCCATTCTTCTCCACCGTTTCCACACCACCCTCCTCCTCGTTCTCCTCCACCGTTAGAACTCCCACCATTGCCCGACCGTCCGGAGGCGCCATCACCCTGCATTTGTTCCGGGGTGGGCGAGATGATGATGGCAAGCGGGCCAATGAACTGGTGTCTGGTGTTGCTCTTCATTATGCTTGCAACCCGTCCTTGCTTTCATTCCTCGATTCCATAGGCACTGGTTCTCCCTCTCCACCATGTTAGACCCATTTCAGATTTTTGTTTACCCACCGACACTCCGAATGCGTAGTTCCACGCAGGGTTTGTACTCCTCGGAAACTCCTGCTCTGTTCGCCGGTAGGTGATGCAATTCACGGCGAATCCCCCCTTTTGCTTTGGTTATTAACAGTGCTTACACAAAAATAAGAGATTCTTGGTTTCTCTGAGTAGGTTTCTTCTAAATTTTGTGATTGTTAATAATGAAATCAAATGTGCTTTGGTTTGGAGATGGACGTGCATTTTTCAGTTGCAGCTGAAATGGCAATGGAACAAAATTGGGTTGTAATTGTATGTAGTTTTGAGAAACATGCCTAGTTGTAGAACAAAGCATACCATTTTAAGTTCTTTACAAACCTAAACGAATCCCTTCCCTTCCCCATTCAACAACTAATGGTATTCATTTGCAGTTCAATGGAAATGGCAACGAAATTATGTATACACATGAGATGATATAGTATCACACACAAGACAGGACAGGACAGGACAGGACAGCACAGGACAGCACAGGACAAGGAAATGGGAAGGGATAATTAAAGAGAAGCTTCAAACAAAATGCACCTCCGAAATATACTTGGTTTTTTAAGCATTATTAACATTAACGGCTAAGTTCCTGTACCACTAAAAGCTACGTTGCATTGCCTGCAAGAAACGCTGCTCCGATTCTTGCCTCTGTAACCGAATGCTCTGGTTTACCATTTCTATGAAGGCCTCTGCCCGGCTCTTCAGTTCTTCCGAAGTCAACGATACCTTTCTCCGGAACGACAGCGTTTGGTGGAACCTCTCCGACTTCCTAACCTCATTCCGAGCCCACGCCACCGGGTCTTCCTCGTCTGCGGCGGAGTCAACGGCTGCTCTAATTAAGCGTGCCGGTGGAGGGGAGTCCCATGTCTGGCTCTTCTTCAGCTGCGGCGTCTGTTTCCCTTCCCTTTCCATGATTGCCTTCCACGTGGCGTCCATCGAGTCACTGTCACCGCCGCCGCCGCCACCGGCATCTTCTTCCTCCTCCACCTTCTCGCCGGGATATGCACATAACTTTCCCGATGATGGGTCACTGAATTTTTCAGTGAATAGAGTCGGTTTCTCTTCTTCTTTTTGTTCTTCTACTTCTTTCCCCTGTTCATCCACGGTCGGGATCCTATCCCAGATTTCTATGGAGCCAGTGATCGAAAAGTTCCGGTCTTCATGCGTCCATTTATAGGGAGTGGATGCAGTAACGTGAGTGTTTTCATGAGAGATGTAATTATTTTCGGATGCGTCCTTTTGGCGACGGAAGATGGAGGAGGCGGCGACGGCAAATATAATGAAGTTGAAAACGATGAAGATGTAGGGAGGAGATAGCCATAATCTAAAGGACACCCATAAACCAGGAAGAGTTGTGATCACAAGACTCGCTACTTTTGGGATTACAGCCACTTTGAACAAAATTAGAGTGGATATAATCCCAACCGACACCAATATCGATTTAGTAACCGAGATTGCCGTCTCTAATGTCATACTTAGAGGTTTTGGTGACGGATCAGCCATGAATTCCGACGATTCGAGAATTAGGAATTGAAAAAGAGAAGATAAACGGGGTCGAGTTTAGAAAACAGCATTGAAAACCGCCATTTTTAACATGGAAAAGAAGACCCAGAAATGAAAAAACAAAAGAGAGAAGATTCCGAGGAACCGGAAAACTGGATCTAAAGGGAAAAATCAAAAGCAAACTTTAGATATGGAAAAGAGAGGGAACTGTTGTTGAGAGAGAGCTTTACAGATATCAAGCCGAGCTCCATGGAATATGGCCTCCTCCATCAGTTTGAGAGAGAGATTGAGTAGCTGCCAGCGCCAGCGGGGCCTTTTTATTTAGCGGACTGCTCATCTTCCGACCAAACTTTAGCCATTTTCGGATGTCCCAGCTCATACTGTTCATGTTATGCTGACAAGGACTTCCTATACCCCACTCCCTTCCCTTTTCTTTTTCCTTTTCTTTTTTTTTTTTTTTTTTTTTTTTTTTTTGGATAAATGATGGACTCCCAATCTTAGTCTCCAAGATAATATATATTTAATCCATTCCATACAATTAACATTAATCTCCAAATTAAAAACTTGGAAATTGCTCAGATATTTTCCATTCTTTGTTTAATACGTGGACAAGACAATAACGCTATCAAATCAACATTAATACTATACAATAACCCTAACAAAATACAATTTAGGGTTTAGAATTTAGAAGAATTTGAAAATTTTAATTTGTAACGTATTTTAGGATTTAAAAAAAAAAAAAAGAAAAAAAAAAGACATGGGGTGTGGAGGGGAGTTAACTGTCTGAGGTGAGGAAGCAGGCATAGAGGGTGGAGCTGCCATATGCTTTGACAGCTTGGAGCCCATTTGTCACTTCAATTTGCTTGGAATAATTACCCTTCATATTATTTCACCATTCCCAAACTAGCTTTGCTTACTTATATTTTCATTCAATTCGAATTGGTGTCTAATATGATTACATTTTAAACCCACACCCACCTTCATCATTTATCAAACCTTATATTATTTTAATCCTGACCCACCCACCCATATTTTATATATATATATATATATATATATATATATAAATAAAGGTCTTATATGCAGTGTTTTTGTTATGACTCGTCTTCATACATGTAGTGATCTAAACCATTATTTAAAAACTAATCATTCTTTTTATTTTAAGTGAGTAAAAACATGTTCAAGTGATGAGGACTTATTTGTTACTTATACCGAACCTCAAAACTGAATTTTGTTACTGATTGTAAGGCTTGTATGGGCGTGAAAAGTGAAATTTTATCTAGTAAAAAAGAATAATAATAATAAAAAAAAAGGTTAAGAAGGGAGCATTAGAATGTTCCATCAATAATTTGAGTTTAAAAAAAAAAAAAAAAAAAAAAAAAATTAGGTGACATTTCAAAGCCAAGAAAGATTCCCCTCATGAATTTATTATTATATATATTTATGTATAAATGGGGCGCCCCTAACACCCTACACAGACAATAGAGATAGAGGGTCCTAATTAGATGTACCTGATTTTTTTGTTGGATTTAATTTGTCATTTTCCTTTCTTTTTCTTTTCCCTAACCCATGCCTATCAAAATTATTAATTGAATGCAACAAACCACGATGATCAAATTGGTAAGCTTTGTTTAGATTAATAGATAGATTTTATGAAAATTGGTATCGCTGTCAATTTCACAATTTTAGAAGCATTCCTTATAATATTTCTACCTTATAAGAAATGTTTTAAAATAAAGATATGGTATGTTAATGCATGATTACGGGTAGATTAGATTAGGTTAGGAGTAAATTGGGAAATAGGATTATAATGAGTGAATTAACAAATAAATGATAAAAGTGGAGGGATCCACCAGACGGCGCCCAGACAAAACTGCTTGTCTGTATGCAAACCAAAATACAAAGAGAATTAAAGAAGGGTAATAATGTTTAAGAGGATCCAACTCCTCCCTCCTTTTCCTTTTGCAAAAATAAAAGGAAGCAAAGGCTTAAGCAATGGGCTTAGAAACCTCCACTTTTGTGTCTAATTTTCAATCAATTATTCTTCCTCAATCCCACCCTTTCTTTCATTCATCATATGTCACACTCCACCAAAACATTAGATTGGGGGATGAAATGGAAGAGGAAAATGGGGAGGGCCCAGGTGGGGAGGAGTTCATAATGCCTGGGCGGCAGCGGCAGTGCGGCACGCCCTTTTGGCTTTCCTCCCAAGTTATGTTCCTTTCCATTTTCAAATTTCTTATCCTTTCTTTACACCATCTTTTCAACTCACCCCACTCTCAAACTCTTTCCACTTATTAAATATTATACACCCTTTTCAAAAATAAAGTATATCTAATAGTAATGGTTATTTATAATGACTTAAGTCAATCCTACGTTTTGACTCGTTACATATTATCGCCAATCTCACGATTTTAAAACATATCTATTAGGGAGAAGTTTTCATCACTCATTGTAAAGAGACCGTATCTTCTACATATCGTCTCCAACAAATGCATTCTACTAATAGCATATTTGGACTAGCATTTGTATAATTGCTTCTTATAAAACAATAATAATAACAACTTGAATAAATTAATTGGAAAAAAAAAACATATTTAAGAAGAAAAGAGGAGAAAAATGATTTGTTGAGATAAAATTATAAATGTCAATATATATATATATATATATAGCATGAGCACATGGGTGAGGTTGGTGGGTGTGTGGCATATAGCACAAAATTATGCCACCATTTCCACCCTACACCTCAAAAACAATTGATTTGGGTCACCTAATACAAATACGTAAACCTAAGATCAATATATTTTTTTTATTCTTAATTTAAGCTTATTTTTAATTCTTTCTATATTAAATTATATTAAATTTTATTAAATTTTATAGCTTGTCGTTGATGGATGAAAGTAATAGATGGATGGAAGGGATATAATCATAAACTCATTAACTAATTGATGTTTATCCATTTTGTACAATAAGACAAATGGTCGACATTCATACAGAAGCGAAGTACAATAATTATCTTCAAATTTAGTGGATATTTTGACCACTTAAGTTATATTCTCTAATTATTTCATTTCGAGATTCGAATTTCTAATTATATGGTAGGAAATTGATATCCAAAACTCAATTTGAGTAGTTCCTTTTGGAACTGGAACTACAGCATTATTTGATTCAGGTGATCGAAGAAAAGTAGATATTCTTCCTTGATCTTGATTGAGATTGGTCATTGGCAGAAGAGACAGAGATTGTGGGACTACTAATTAAGACATACATTGATGCAGAGTAACGTGTCACTAAAAGCCTAGAATTGGGGAACAAATTAAAATTGAAGATACCGACGCACACCTAAAATGACATCAAGATGCTTCAATCAATGTATAATGCAAGTATTATAGACACGAACACAACAACTATCATCAATGAAATCCAAGGGGATAATCTGGGAAGCCCCCACCATTGAACTCTCAGCTTCTCAAGGAACATTAATCAGTGGCTCTTAGTTAATGAACATGAATGATTTATTATTAGTGAATCCAATTTGATTCTATGTATGCAGTTCGAACAAAGAATATAATTTAATCCCTGTTTTTAATCAAGTAGTAAGCTCCGAAGGCCAGAATCACCACTGCCGCCGCCAAAGCCGTCGCCTTTTTCTTGCTAAATTTCAACCTCGATAATGGACTTGTTAACCTGGATATCAAGTTCTTTGGCTTACCATCATCATTGGGTGCTGTGTCATTACCCTCCGAGGCGGCGTCCGCCTTTGGTTTGCCGATTTCCGCCGAGCTGGGTTTCTTAGGCATCGTGATAGAAAGAACAGAGCCACCGAATTTGGCACGGATTTGGTCTGGGTATATATCCTTTGGGAGTTTGATTTCTCTGTTGAATTGCATCTTCTTCCCATCATTGGCGAGGTGCTCGCCGGAAATTGCAAGGATAGAGTTGTTCTTTATCCGAACCCTCAATTCTTCTTTCTTGAATTCTGTTTCACAAGTGCAGTTTTCAATTTCAAATCACTAAGAATATAATGAGCATACAGAAGAGACCGTAAGTTGATTTGATGAATACCTGGGAGATGAACCTCAAGAACATGAACGTCGGAGTCGTCGAGTTTTTTCCATTTGCAGAAAGGCTCGAATTCCTCGTACGACACATTCGAAGCTTCACCTTTCTCCATTGTTGGTTTACTTCGCGGCTAATTTGATTGAATGCAGTTCATATGGTGACCCCTCTGTTTTTATATACAAGAAATCTGCAGAGATGGAGAAGAAATATTCTTTTGCAAGTGTCACACAAGAAGTTATGTGGTTTCTTCTGGAAATGGTTTCTTCATAAGCTTCAGAATTACAAACAAATATTCTTTACTTAACCTTCAATCCTTAATCTGTACATCACCATCGCAGCCATTCAACTTCAACTCTAATCATTGGTTGAAGCTTTGGATTGACCAACACCATGGATCGCCCTGGAGAAAGATTGAGAGAAGCAAAATTAATCCCTAAAATTTTCTTTTAGAGTTTCTGTAATCCAATACGTTACCTTTTGTCCTGTAAACAAAAAAGAAGAGAATGTCATAAATAATTTCATAAAATACAAAAGTACCATCCCTGATAATTCAAACATCTATTAAGAAACTTTATTGCGATGTTTTAGAACATTTCCCTAACTCCATTGATTCGAGGCATACACTCATTAACGTCCAAACGACTACACTTCCCCAGCAGCATTGAGCCCAGCTGATCAGCTTTGGCGTACAGTCCCAACAGTCCTCCAGTATGAATGAACAGAATCTTCCTCCCTTCCCACTTCTTTGGATTCTCAGGCATGTCTTTCATCATACCATAAGCTGCTTTCCCGCTGAAAATAAGGCGGTCCTAAGGAAATAAACAAAAAAAAAAAATGCATTTGCTAGAGAGAGGTTTCCATATCCTTATAAAAAATGCTTCGTTCCCCTCTCTAATTGACGTGAGAATCTCATATTTACTCTTATGTATGTATATGTCGGGTAGGATGCATACCTGTATACTGGATCAAGAACAACGCCCGTGGATTCAGCAACTTCTTTTACAAAATTAAGCTCATCAGGCGTGCTAATTGCATAGCCAAGACCCTTTGCCTAAACAGAGAACAAGAAGAAAGGAAAGTTCATCTCAAGTTTATTATGTGGAGATAAAAGATCAGAACCAGCACAAAAAGAAGGGAAGAAGACAGAGATTAGGCTTCACAGAACAAATGGCACTAAAAAGGGGAGAAAATGAAAGGAAGATGGTTTCAATTCAACAAAATCCAAAGAAGAAATCAACATGTTCTCTCACTAACAAAAATCCAAAGAAGAACATGGTAACAAAGAAGAAATCAACAAACCACGCTTCCAATTTTTGCATACTCTTCCTCTGAGATAAGTTCAACATGAGCTCCCACTAACCGCTCAAAAAGGAGATTTCCAGTCAATCCAGGGTCTTGATTCACAAGGGCCTGCATCATGGACGTAACATGGGAGGATATCAAATCATAAGAATAAAGAAAATTGTGAGAGGTAATTTTAACAAAATGTAATTTTAACCTTGGAAGTGCTTAGAATAAGATAGGTGTCAAGATTGAAATACTTTGCAGCCACAGCAGTAGCCCGGCAGTGATTGCTTTGGATGGCTCCTATGGTTATAATACAGTCCGCACCCTGTTGCAAAGCATCTGCTATCAAGAACTCTAATTTTCTGACTTGATTGCCACTCATTTGCATTCCTGAAAGATCATCACGCTGCATTCATTGTGTCAGCAATATTTCCACTAGTGTAACAAGTAAATAAGAAAAACTAAAAAGAAAAACACTACGAACATAAAAATAAATGTTTTCAGACATAATGCATGGACATCATGTTTGATTAGAGTTCTAGAAATCAGCGGAAAAAGTAACCAGTAAAATTATGTTCTCAGGACTCCGGAAGTATAAAATGGAGAAAAAATCATAGTTACTCTTAGCATAAAACGTCCATTTCCACATTGGCGGGAAAACAATCAAACGAATTTCTATAAGAGAAAAGGTTAAGTCAGAATGAATTACCTTGAGCCAGACCTCGGTGTTGTTGGGCAGATTAGGAAGGTTCCACTTGTGAATGGGAGTAGGAACCTGATTCCAAAATTGTAAACAGTAACTAACTACAACAACGTTCTTAAGGAAGCAATTATTGCAAGAAGACAAGCCGGGAAGGAAATTGGGAATAGGGAACTTACCTGTGCAAGAGAAGAGAAGTGAGTGGGGATTGGATTTAGGTGCGAGGCCCAGGACGGAGCGACATAAGGTCTGACAGAGAGGAGGCTGCAGTTGCTGAGGACCTCGTCGTTTTTCTTGCTTTCAGGCTTCATTTCCATCGCCGGAGACTGCGAGATACTGCAACGAATGCAATCTAAACTCGGGCTTGATGGCGGAGAAAAGGAGAAGCGCTGGTTGCGGTTGCGGAACCCTCCTGAATAAATAACAGGAGTTGAGAAGAGGGTCGACGTCGACAATGACAATGACGCCGAGTTGGTTGATGGCGCGGTGAGTAGAGACCGTTGGAGCATGCCATTGCTCTCTTTGATGAACATCTGTGCTTTAACAACTTCATCGTTCTTTTAGAGTCTTAGTCATTTTTTACCATGACTTTGAGGAGGGCTCGACTCTTTTTTGTTTTTTAACCCTTTTTTATTTTATACCATGTTAGATGAACACGACTCACATGATATTAGAGTCTTAGTCATTTTTTATCATGACTTTGAGGAGGCTCAAATCCTCTTCTTTTAGATATCATGTTAGATGAACATGACTCACGTGATGTTGGTTTCTGCTACTTCAAAATGCCTCACAATTGGTAGTTATGGAAAGAAAATAAGTATGGGGGATTGTTGAAAACATATTCTTTTTGTGGGGCCAAATACGAATATAAAAAAGAAAAGGGATCAGAATCAAAGAAAAATAAATCGGACCGTCGAAAATGGACTACTGACGAAGGAACTAACAAAGCCCACGGCCCACAGATATCGCAGCACGTCATACCTTTTAAATTAATAAATGTCAAATATTATTTTAGATAATACAGTTCTGACCGTTATTTAAAAGCAACGAGGATAATACAAAGGCTTCTATATTTTATAACTATAACTAATTATTTATAAATTACCTTTTTAAAGTTTAATACTTTATTAAATACAATATTAAAAATTCGTATGGTAGAAATCTATTAAATATAATTTTAAAAATTAAAATATCAAATTTTCATTATATCAACACTAGAGAGAGAATAAAATAGGATAAAGTTGTTAAAGGTATTTTTCTTTTCCTAACAAAATATTGTTACGTTATAAATTTGCATAATAAGTTGAACACGTCACATTTATTACATTTATGTATAATATAATTATAACTGCTTTACTGATTGGTAAATTTTATTATAAATTAATTATTAACAAATAATTTTTTCAATCTTAACTTTATTATTTTAAATATCTCTAATTTCTCTTGTTTTTTGACATTTAAATTTAAAATTTACCACAAATTTATTTACTTTTTTATTATAAGTAAATTTTCTCAAAATACATCCAAAAATGGAAAAGGGTGAAAAATAAGGAACTTTGGAAGATTACACGTGTAGTAAAGTTGTTCAATAAATGGGATCTAGCTATAAAGTCGAGTAGTACTTTACTTGAGGGGTTAAAACCAATATTATTAAATGTTTTGAGAATGACATTTAAGGCAAACTTACATGATGAATACAACAGGAGTTGAAGTCCAGGGCGTTCTTTACTGGTTGGAGACTGTCTTCCAGTTTCAACCCAAGTATCCTTTCCAACTGTGAAAGAGACGACACGCTAATTTGCCCGTTCATGAACCTGGTCAGACCATTTGAAAGGTGTTTCGTTGGTTATAACTTTGAAAAAGCCCTCTCGACTCTCCACGTGCTGCGATCGTACTCACAAGAGTAAGTTGTGACCCTCACGCACGATATGATTGAGACTACACGAACATTCTACGTTGACGTGTAATTTCTTACCATCTTGATGTACATGCGTGTTTAATCAAATACTGCTACATTTTGCTTCACTTGAACCTGCTTAGAATTTCTTAGATTTATTAGGTTGCTTCACTTGAGCTCATATAATAAAGCATGGGTGGGACTCGATATTCTTCGATTGAAACAATACTTTCCAAGTTGTACTGATAAAGTGCCTGAATCACGTTGGTAAAAAGTTATACGACCCCGTAAATGATTCAAATTCATTTCAATGAAGTTTTGATTCGATGTAGAAGCATGGAGTCATGTCATTGAGAATCAAAGTGATGAAATAAGAAGCAATGTTGCACTTAAAAAAAACTTTAGCCTAAAGTAGCGACAAGGTCGAACCTTAAAACTTGACCTAGAGTAAATGAAAATAAATGAAAGTAAATGCACGTATAGATGGCGTTGAGCATGAACTGAAGATCGGTTAAGGGTGAAAGAATCTAGTCTAAGTACGACAAAACCATAAAAGTAGAGCAAAAAATTATAGTAAACCATGACTCCTCTTTTATTTTATAATCAAGCACGACATAATAGTTTATTAGTTTTGACGGGTAATATTAAGAAAGAGAAACATAAGTGGGATCGAAAGTGCGAACATTATATCTTACGACGGTTGTGTTAGAACATCTTTCCAACTTCATTAATGGGAGGCACAATTAGATCATCGTCCAAACGACGCCATTTTCCCGACAGTACGGACTGAAACTCATCAACTTTGCCATACATCCCCAACAGTCCTCCTGTGTGAATGAACAAAACCTTCCTCCCTTCCCACTTCCTTGGATTTTCACTCATTTCTTTCACCATTCCATAAGCAGCTTTCCCGCTGAAAGTGAAAAAGAACACAACGCATACAATAAAGATGTAGAATTTGGCCAAGTATTGTAACATATAAGCATATACCTATACACTGGATCCAACACAATGCCAGTAGACTGAGCAACTTCTCTAATAAAATGAAGCTCCTCACACGTGTTCATCGCATACCCCAAACCCTTCGCCTGTTCACATTACGTGAAAAGAACCACGTGATTCATGCATGAATTATTGCATAATTAAAGCCATATAAACCAATTCAATTTTGTCTTCATTAATCATAACTAAACTCCAACAATCAACTTACTTGATGAACTTCAACAATATCATGCCAGTCAATACTAACACCAAAGCTGTCCAGCGAGCGCTGAACAAGGTCGTGAAAATAATTATGAGCGTTGTCGAATATAGAGAATCCATGAACCTGTAAAACACGTCTTTGCTGTCAGTTTCACTGTTTTAAAACATGTATACTAAGGAGAGACTCCACACCCTTATAAAAAATGTTTTTGTTCTCCTCTCCAACCGATGTGGAATCTCACAATCCACCCCCCTTGGGAACCCAACGTCCTTGCTGGCACCGTCTGGTGTCTGGCTCTAGTATCATTTGTAATAGCCCAAGCATACTGCTAACAGATATTGTCTGCTTTGGCCTGTTATGTATCGTCGTTAGCCTTACGGTTTTAAAACGCGTATGTCCTTATAAGGAATGTTTTGTTCCTCTCTCCAACTGATGTGGGATCTCACAATCCACCCCCTTGGGAGCCCAACGTCCTTGCTGGTACCGCCCGATGTCTGGCTCTAATACCATTTGTAACAGTCCAAGCACACCGATAACCGATATTGTCCGCTTTGGCTTGTTACATATCGTCGTCAGCCTCACGGTTTTAAAACACGTTTGTCCTTGTAAGGAATGTTTCGTTCCCCTCTCCAACCAATGTAGGATCTCACAATCCACCCTCCTTAGGAGCCCAATGTCCTTGCTAGCATCGCTCGATATCTGGCTCTAATACCATTTGTATACAGCCTAAGCCTACGCTAGTAGATATTGTCCGCTTTGGTGCGCTATGTATCGCCGTCAGCCTCACGATTTTAAAACGCGTCTACTAAAGAAGAGTGACATAGTGAAGAAGCGCCTTACTTTTGCCTTAAGGGTACTTAACCATGACCCCAATGACAAACCAACGAGCGTGCCTCCACTGAAAACAAGAAACACCGGCAGCCACTTTTTATTATGTTCTACTACTAAAGCATCCAATTTCATTGACATTTTTAGCACGAAAAGAAAGTAAAACCTGCCACAAGCTACAACAATATCGTCAAACTTGATCTTCCCATTCAGTTGTTCTTCAATCTCCCTAGTTGCTTCAATATAGCCCCTAAACATAACCAATGTCTACATAAATAATGGAGACAGACAGAGTAGTTTATAGATAAGATGGAAGAATTAAAGCCCACCAATTTCCAAGGGTATTACTTCCTCCAGCAGGAATAACATATGGTCTTCTTCCTTCAGCGAGTAATGTTGACTTTAGGCAATCCGTGAATGGCTATGGTTTAAACACACAACAAAACACAAGCTATTAATCATTGTTCTGTTGTGTTCATCAAATCAAGCTCACACAAACAAGGTAAAGGCAACAAACCACAACAGAACCAAATTTTTTAAGATCCTCTATTGGGGCAAGCTCAACTTGAGCTCCAACTAACCGCTCCACAAGAAGATTTCCTTTCAATCCCGGATCTTCGTTTACAAGGGCCTGCATCATTCATGAGAATATTCGCTAAAACCACCCCACCTAAATGGTGCGACAGTGAAAAAGTTATCTATTTATAATCATTTCGAGAATCAATTAACAGAGTAATAACCTTGGAAGTGAATAGAATAAGATAAGAGTCGAGATTGAAGTACTTAGCGGCGACAGCAGTGGCACGACAGTGGTTGCTTTGAACGAATCCTGCAGTAATTATGCAGTCGGCGCCTTGCTGCAGAGCATCCGCTATAAAGAACTCTAATTTTCTGACCTTATTCCCACTCAGTTGCATTCCACAAAGATCCTCCCGCTGCAGCAAATCGTTTTGAAGCAAAACAGTTCTTAATATTAAGTTAAGCAGCAGCTAGGAAGAACATAGAATTAATGAAACAATGACCTTGATCCAGACGTGGGTATTCTTTGGCAGATTTGGAAGGTTCCATTTGTGAATGGGAGTAGTAAACTGATTCAAAAAAATAATTAAAATGAAGTTTTGTGGAAACTAAAATGAAAGGAAGCTTCGAAATGTCTTCACTTACGTGGCCAAGAGAAGAGAAGTGCGTGGGAATGTGGTTGAGATGGGAGGCCCAGGACGGCGGCGCGTAGCGCCTCACCGTCAGGAACTCCAGGCTCTCCGGAACGACGTCGTTCTCCTCCTCCTTCTTCTTGCTGATTTCAGGCGTCGTGATCTCCATGGTGTTGGTAATGGGCCGGAGCTTCATGTCCTTTTATGCAACCAAAATTCTCCAGATGCCCCTATGTGAAAACGACTTTTATTTTGCAGAGTTGCCCCTCGTCCTCTACTTTTAATTAGGGCCCACGCAAATTCTTGTTAATCGAAGGGCCATTTTGCAAATATAGTAGCCAATGTAATAATCGAAAATCGGGTAGTGACAGTTCAACTAATCTAAAATTACAGTAATTTTGAATATGCATGCTTTCTAATAATTATTTAATATAATTTAAAATACCCTAACACACAATAAATGAAATAGATCAGTTAAATTATCATAATTATAAGTAAATGTGGATTCTACTAGAACATTAGGTGTGATATTATCAACTTAATAAATTAAATTAATTTTTATGTATTAATGTACTTAAAATATTAACCTCTATTCTATCCCTATTATTTTCTTGCTGCATGTTTGCAAGTAATTATATAAAAACATAAATATTGTATTTCTTTTTCTTTTCTCTTTCGTTTTAAGTTAGCTCAAAGTCTGAAGGTATTGAAAATTCAAACTCTCGAATTTCTTGGTTGGAACATATGTTTTAATCAATTGAATTATACTTAAATTATCTTAATCGAATGATGGTTAATAGTATTTTTTATATATTATAATAACAGATATAATGTGTTATTTTGGAGACACAAATTTAATTAATATACTAGTTATGACTGTATTATATACGTATATTTAATCTCTTGATTTGCCTAACTCAAGTGACTTACGTATTTATACCATCAACTGAAGATCGGTGGTTTGAATCTTCCAAATTCCCGTGTTGTTTAACTTTAAAAAAAAAAAAAAAAAAAAAAATCAACTTCCATTATACTTTTATAACACGTTAGCTTATTCCATGAGTATAGATATTAAAACTTTAGTTATGATACACCTAATAATCAATATCTATTCATGAAATAATGGTCTATTTCATAATTTAGTGTCATCTCAATTTTTTTTTTTTACTTTTCTACAAACGAAAAGAAAAAATAGATAGCACGTTGGCTAAAAAACGATAAAATAAGTAGTACATGTAAGCAAGCAAGTATAACTAGATTTAACGTGCTGGATCAAAAGATATATGTTACTCCAACTCTTCTGGTTCCTGGTTGATTTATATTATTTAGCTTTCATCCAATTTTATTGGTTTCAAGGCATTATTTTATAACACAAAAGTCTTTTATAACTATTTAATTTTTTTTAAATTTTAATAAAGTTTGGACAGAGAATAAAAAAAATTAAACTTGGGTAAAGTTAAATATATTAAAAGAAGTGGACAAAATAGAATTCCAAGTGCAGGCAGGCGGGCGCAGGAGTTATTTTAAAAAAGAAAAAAGAAAAAAAAAAATGGTATTAGGGAGTTATTTAATTTTAATCCCGCGAAGAGAACGGTGATGGTATTTATGCAAAGGACCAATGGGCGTGCGAGTAGGCCAAACCCGCGTTAACTACAGAGAGACTGTGGACGAGGCGTAGGAACGTTGACGGAAGGCTCCTTGGATGGATCATAGATTAAGCATGAGAACGTTCAAAGTCTTCGCAGTCGCTGCTTTGCCTCGGTCAGCTCTTGTACTATACAATATCCTCTCTCACAATGCAGTTGCCGGCTTCTTCATCTCTTCACACTTTCACTTTCTTCTTCTCTCTGCTGCCAAGGATTTCGCTTAAGAATCCAGTTCTAAGTAGTAACCTTCTGCATCTCTCTCAGTCTCAGGTTTGCCTTCTCCTCTCCAGCTTTTCTTTTCTTCAGTTTCTTTTTCTGTTTTTCTGTAATTTTACTTTTGATGGCTTCTTGGATTCCTACTGATGCTTTTTGAGCACCGCAATGGTCGAATTGCTTATTTCTCTTCCTCAATTCAGCTTCTTATAGTATATACAAACAACATATGAACTGAGAAAAGAAACTAGAAGCAACATATTTGCAGTTGCAATTGCTTTCTTACTTTTTCATCTGCTTCTTTCTCTTTCGATCTTTCCTGTCTGATATAGGCGCGCGCCACACTCACACACACGAATGCCTTCAGCGCGCTCTCTGTCTGATATTTACAGCTTTCCGTAATTCCTTCTTCGCCTGTCTGATATATCCAGTAGTGTTCGTTGGATTTACTTTTTATGAAGGGCCTGCACGCTGATTTTCATTCAACTTCAGTAATTAAAGGAAAAAAAAAAAAAAAAAAAAAACAATTAGTAAGGCCAAATAGATTTCTCAATCCAAAAACTAAAAAATATTAGTCATTCTCCATCTTTGGAGCTCTATTAATAGGAGCAAGAAAAATTGAATTACTTCAGTAGCCAGCAACATTAAAAAAAAAAAGAAAAAAAAAGAATTTTACTTACAGTTATTAGATCTAGCTGAATGTCAGAATTGTTGAGTTGGTGATATTAAAAGTTCACAGTTTAGGAATAGATGAAGTAAAACGTGAAATGTCGAGTCAGTGATGGTAAATTTCCATGGTATATAAAGGGGAGGGAGTAATACATGAAATGTCGAACAAGTGGTAGCAAATTTTCATTGTATTTTATTTGATGCTTGCCGGTCTTTTCTGAGGAATGTGTATTCTGTCTCCAAATGAGATTGTTTTTTTTTTTTTTTTGGAATAGTGCATTTCGAGCTCTATTTTGATGAATTGTTTGGAAAGAAACGAGAAAAAAATTGTTGATATTTGTGATTGGATTACAATTAGTCTAAAATAGTAAAATCTTTAGATTTTGGTATTTCTTTTGCCTAGTCGCATTCTAGGTGCGCAAATATCTCGTAATTTGTTTTTGTCCATGTAATAACCGTTTGCTTATTAAAATTTTATGTACATAGATTTATTTTCAGTAAACGAGAATCAGACAGTGTTTAGTATTTTTATGCTGCCGTGGGAATTTAATGTTGATCTACAGATGTTCAAGACGTGCTTATTTCCGAATTATGTTTTTCCTTATCATTGGCACTCCAGAGGGAAATGGGCATTCTATTCATCATCTATAATCTGAACTCCATATGGAACATTGCTTCCTTTCTTTTCTTATGAGATATCTGTTTAGTTGCTTCAAATTGATTGATGTTGTTGCTTCTGGTTATATGGCGCTTTATTGCGCCCCGATATCACTAATTTATAAGCAGAGGAAGTCAACTTAAGTCCCGCATCATGGAGATTTTATTCAGTTCAGACTAATGATTTGTGTTTGTCATATCATGGGAAAAAATGATGTTTCTTGTGCACTTCTCACTCTTTTCCTTTTGAGCAATTATTTCGTTTTTAATTTGTTCAGTTCTCTAATCCTAGGCCTAGATACTTAGAAATGGCTTCCTTTGAAAAAGACGATACACCGATGCTATCAGACACTGGTCCACCATTGTTAGATGAACAACTGGGTTCTTATTTTCCTTCGTATGCATCATTGGCCCGGAGTTCATCGCTATCAATTCCAACTTCTTCTGGGATATATGTCAGTGATGCAAAGCTTGTTGGTTATACTGGTCCCTTACGAATTGAAAGAAAAAGTCCATTCCTAGAGAGTGGTTCAAAATATACTCGCCGTAAACCTGAAAAATCTTCACAGTCAAGTCCAGGTGTGACTGAAAGCAAAACTGCAGAGCCATTGACAGACAAATTTCCTTCTTTCAAGACGAATGACGAGTCTGATTGGGCCATTCAACACTATGCTGGCAGAAATGAACACTTAATAAAGTCTGGCCAGCTGGGAGTGTGCAATGATCCTTTCTGTATAACATGCCCAACATATAATTCCAAAGCATCGCAACAGAAAAGCTCAAGAATGAGAGGCATATTTGACCCTGAGGTATTTTCTCTCCCTCAAAGACCAATGGATTATTTTTACACATCATGCGCGCACAGCTATTCTTATTAGCCTCAGGATTTACATGATAGAATTGTTAGTTTCTTACCTATTTATGAATATCTCGTTTAACTCATGCTTGCAGGATTTAAGGGAGTCTTCGTCGGTGCTCATAGTTTCTTTAATGTAAAATTTCTGCATGGAGTCCAAATAACGTCTCTTCATGTGTATTCGTTTATCTTATCAAACGCAGGCTAACTTATTTATTTAACTATCAGGTTATTTTTGTACTTTTTGAGAGGTTGTAAAGCATACTGCCTCTTCTTGGTCAAAATTACACGACTTTGCTATTTTCCCTACTCCGTAATCAATCTGGAAGGAGGTCAATTGATAGTTCGGGAGGAGATGCTTATCTCCTTCCATCTTGTGTTCCTCCTTTTAGGTACTGAAAGCTTTGTGACTCTTATTTAAAAAAATATTTCGATTTTTTTAAACTATTAAAGAATCTCGTGCATCAGTTGTAACGAAAAGTTGCACTGTAAGGGTCATGGTCAAGGAGAAGTAAAAACAAGCATAGTATTCTTCTCAAACCTTCCTTGTAAGAGAACAATGTCCATTGGGGGTTTATGTAGTACTTAAGATGGATTTTTAAATTTTGTTGATTGCATCAATCCTTATGTTGTGATGCATTATGGACTTCTGAGTCATATTAGCCAACTTCTAGTTGAGGATACCAGGTCCATTTAGCAAGAATCTCAAGAAAAACTTCTGACGTGAAGATACTTGACTGTTTGAACTCCAACATAACTTGTTGGATTCAGCCTCTTCTGAATTAATATTAAGTCTCCAAGACAACAAGTTAGCACTTGGTCACCTTTTCATAATTGAGCCTTCCTAGTTCATATGGTTTGGCACAAGTTATTTTTCATTGACAATGATGAGCAAACGTACAACGGAAGGAGTGGTTAATAGCAGTGTGGTAAAGGTATTGCACCCAACTCCACCTATTTCACCAGTTCAGTTTGTACGTAGTGAAACAACATAGATAGATACCGAGATACCCATACCATTTTGCATTGCTCATTAGTTTAAGGACAATGGTATGTGCTTTGCTGGAGGTAGATGTCGTATAGGTCAGTGAAAATGCAGTCTTCATCCGTCGCCATGGTCATTGGTAAACATATAGGTTTTTTATTCACTTATTTATTTATTTTGGTGGCTACTCCCTTGGCAGTGAATGGATGTTCAAGTGGTTAGAAATGGCAATATTTGTTTGGGTTGTTACTGTTACCAGGTTAGTATCACCTCCTTCAAATATAGCGAAATCCTGACTGAAGCTTATGGATATATCATATCCTCCCAAATATGACAGATATGGGTAGTGGATGGAATAAACTAGGAGAGGAAGTAGTCAGCTATTTCCTTTGTTTGCACACGTATGCTGTCTAACAAACTCCTTTATTACATATTTTTATGTGCCAAACACGATACATTTCCAAGATTCTCTCAAGTGACCCACAATAGGACTGCGGTGGAATTCTTGCAACAAAAAAGGAGAGTGATAGGTAGAATGTGATAATGTACATGTAATGGTGTGAGATTCCATTGGAAAGTGAGCAGTCTCTCTATGTATCTGTTCCTTCAGCTAGTCCAAGGCTACCTTGACTCTTGATGAGGTGTTATTCTTCTCAATTTGTCTAGTAATTCTTGCAAATTCACTTTGGCTATTTTTTATAGAGAAAATAGTCAACTTATAGTGGTATTCAAGATAAAACATCTGCCTCCATGTTTTCCCTCCCTGTTTTGTATAGTTTGTCCCATGCTAATAAGTTTGCAGCGTATATTTGGTTACCTATCCTTCCTATTTTCCGTTCAAGTAGAAATTTGAGGCTTCAATGACTTCTTACTTTGGAATGCTAACTAAGCAAGTGTGGTATCAATTTCTTGAATGCTAAAACAATGGCCATAAATGTAATTATTCAAACCACATGAATGTACTTGGTAATTGTTCTTTTTAGGTTTAAGTTGTGCTATTTACATTTATCTCATCAAGTATTTTAATTTGGTATGTACATAACTGCAGTTCAAATCATGTTGCTTTTCTGAATGCTTACAGACTTGCACACAAGTTGGCGTGGTTATTTGATGTACACGGTAGTCGTGAAGGATGATAAAGTGTTAAGTAATGATAAAATATTAACTTACTATAACTCATCAGCTTAAACTTTTGAATTCAGTGGTAATTTAACATTGAACTATTCGATAAATAAATCATCTTCTATGATGTTTTTTTAAAGTTGAAAGGTTCAGCAACATGTTCTAAAACTTGAAATGAATCGATCAATCCTTACACGTGCTCGTTCTGTTTGTTCAGTTTCACAAGGATCTCTACGGAGAAGGGAAAGGTTGGGCAGTGAAGTTTCGGTCTGTCTGGTGCTTCTTGCTTCCGTATATTCCTGGAGTTATGAATCCTCATGCAAAAGTTGTTCAGCAATGGAACAAGTTTTTTGTTATTTCTTGCTTACTGGCGATCTTCTTGGACCCGTTATTTTTCTTCGTGCTTGCTGTCCACTTTGTATGGCTTTCTTCCTTTTCTTCCTTTTTCTCCAATCATTGAAATCTATAAGTATTTTTGGTTGGATTATGAGGGAGTTAAAATCCCCTCACCTCCTTTTATCCTTTAAAAAGAAAACAGCTAATATTGATCTATTCTCTTTTTGACATATTTACTTTTTGTTTCTTATTTTTTTAGTTTTTCTGAGGGATACATTTTGTCTCTTAAATACAGTAATAGATTTTCTTTTTATTCAATGCTGTTTATCGAATCCGTGAACTTTTTAAAAATAAAAAATCCATGACCTAATGATTCTACCATCGCATGTACCATTTACTCTTAACAAATTGTTTAAGTTACTCGTGCAGGTTAAGAAGTGTATATTTATTAATTGGCCGATGACCACAACATTGGTGGTTTTCCGAAGCATGACCGATTTTGTCTATTTCCTACACATGCTTCTCCAGGTAGCTGTTTATTTTTCTTCCATCTGAATTTTAATTAAGACATAATTTATTCGTTGTTTACATGTGATAAGGTAATATATTTATCGATTACATAGCTAGAAGGAAATAAAACATGCGATCTTGTGTTTGCTATCTGTTGATATGAACCTTCTTATTCATTGTTTACCTGTGATAAAGTAATATATTTATCAAATTTTTATCTATCAATAAAAAGTTGTTTTTTATTGGGAAAGAATATTTTCTCAATAATGTTAGGAATCACAACTCTCCACAATGGTATGATATTGTCCACTTTGAGCATAAGCTCTCATGGCTTTGCTTTAGGCTTCCCCAAAAGGCCTCATACCAATGGAGATAGTATTCCTCACTTATAAACCCATGATCTTCCACTAGATTAACCAATGTGGGACATTCCCAATCCCAATAATCCTCAACAATCCTCCCCTCGAACGAAGCACACTATAAGCCTCCCCTGAGGCTTATGGAGCTCTCGAATAGCCTCCCCTTAATTGAGGCTCGACTCCTTTCTCTGGAGCCCTCGAACAAAGTACACCATTTGTTCGACACTTTAGTCACTTTTGACTACACCTTCGAGGCTCGCCATTCTTTGTTCGATATTTTGAGGATTCTATTGGCATGGTTAAGTTTAGGGCATGACTCTGATACCATGTTAGACCATGGCTTTGCTTTGGGCTTCCCCAAAAGGCCTCATACCAATGGAGATAGTATTCCTCACTTATAAACCCATGATCTTCCACTAAATTAACCAATGTGGGACACTCCCAATCCCAATAATCCTCAACACATAATTGCTAGTGATATTTCTTGCTTATTATAATGTTTTATACTAATGTAGAACTAGAGGTAATTCATGGACAAGATATATTTGCAAATTTAGTTTAAATACTACCTTTTCTGTTTGAATTTCCATTTTCTTTATTTTACGGTCCCTAAATTTTCAGATGTTCTAGTGCAGTTTTTCCAAATTTAAACGTTTAGCTTTATTTCTTAAAACTTTACTTAAAAAACTATTTTAGTTTTTATCGTTATTGTTTCATTTAGTGTTTAATAAGAACCTAAAGCTGTTGGGAAAGCCAATATCTAACCTACTCCACTTATCCATGTACACATTATTGACTAAGTGAACGGACGATGTGACCATGTTATGTTTGTTAATTAATTTATTAAAAATTAATGATGAGGACTAAGGTGGTTTTTTATCTGCAGTTTGAATGTTTGAATGTTTATGGCTCAAAATAGAATAAGTGCAAAAATTCTTAGACCAAAATAGGATTTGTATCACATCTTTTTTCCTTTTATATTTTTTAGATTGAAGATGAATTAACTGTCGTATATTGAATTCTTTTATCCTTTTAATGCAAATGTATATTAAGTCATATATATATGACAATCATATTTTATCTTTGTGAGACCTCAAGTGGGATATAATTTGTAACATTATTAATGAAAGGGCCAGTGTCATTTTCTTAGTAGAACATTACATATGAGTGAATTTAAACCTATGATCCATGATGGAGGCATTGATGTCTGACTACTTAAATTATGCTCAAGTCAACAAGAAACTACTACATTGGATATTATTAAATTTATTGAGTTGTCAAAACTGTTCAAAAATGTTTCTCTAAGATTTTTTTTCTTAATATGGTAATTATATATTTTCCTTTTCCAATTTCCATTAATAAAAAGAAACATGTCAACCATATCTCCTATAGAGGTCAAACTTCATAGAGTCATTGAATAGTTGAATAGGTCCATGATAAGGGAGGTAACACAAAAGAACATAAAAGAGGATGAAACCCTGGATAAAGAAACAATCAAATCTGATTTAGATGCATAAACTAGAAATTCAGACTAGGTAGACAATTTCGTACAATCGTTTGTTTTCTAGATCAATCTCTAACTACAAAATTTGACGTCTTTAATTACTTCCAGTTTAGGTTGGCTTACGTGGCACCAGAAACCAGAGTTGTTGGAGCAGGCGAATTAGTTGACCATCCGAAGAAAATTGCTAAGAACTACCTTAAAGGAAATTTTTTTATAGATGTGCTTGTTGTTTTACCGCTGCCTCAGGTACGCTGCCCCATCCCCTGGCTCACACGGGCAGACACCTGCTCAACTAATCCACATTTTGTGTAGAAAAATTTGAGGTCACCAAAATTGTGCAGTTCGATAACCAACATTTTCCTGAAATCTCAAGTTCTTGTAGAATATCCTGGTTTTCTGAATTCTAAATTTCAGAGATGCCCTTGAAAATATATCCGAATGTCTTTCTTATGGTTGTGAATGATTTTTTCTTTCTTTCTAATTTAGCATTACTAACCATTAGCTAACTGGTTCAATGTTATTATTATGTTATGCAAGATGTCTGGACGTATCAGTATCCAGAAAATGTGAAATTTCTCTCTCTCTCTCTCTCAGATAATAGTTTTTCTAATCCTGCCAAACTCTTTGGGGACATCTGGAGCAAATCATGCAAAAAATCTGTTACGCACTGCAGTTATGGCTCAATATATTCCCAGACTGTACAGGTTTCTACCTCTTCTTGCTGGTCAGTCTCCAAGTGGCTTTGTTTTTGAGACAGCATGGGCAAATTTTGTCATCAATCTTCTCACCTTTATGTTGGCTGGTCATATTGTTGGGTCTCTCTGGTATCTCTTTGGGCTTCAGGTGGACTTCCTATCTCTTTTGATATGCTTCATTTCACATCTTCTAATTTTTTTTAATAGCAAACGGTATCCCTTTTTCTCGCAGTTTTTCCTGCAGTCATTGAAAAATTTTTACTGTGATTTCTTGAAGCAAAATTTTCAATTTCCCCCCCCTAGTTTTAAGTTAAAACACTCTGTCAGAGTACTTATAGGTGATATGTTGGAAATATGAATAGAATATTAGTAAAGGCATAGTGGTAATTAGTCAGGGGTCACGGGGAAATTAGGGATCTTAGAGGAGGATTATTTTGGAGGTTGTCCAATGTGGGACTTGGAGAGGGATGTAGCTCTCTCTACTTTTGATATTGCAATATAGTTCTATTTTGTGTTTCGTGTTGTTAGGATCCTAACACAGTCACATTGCATCTATCATGCATCTTTGGAAGCTTCCTAAATGGTTTTCTATGTGCTGCTTTCTCTCCTTTGGCTGACTCTGCCGGATTTTGTCATGGATTTTTCCTTAAGGAGTTTTATTTTGGGGGTGTTTGGTTGGGGACTTGTGATTTCTTAGTGCTACTATCCCTAGATCCTTTTGTTTGTTCGCTCATTGTTTCTGATTTTCTTTATATATTTTTCGCGGTTATAGTGCTCCTAGTTAAGTTTTTTTTGTTGTGCGCCGAAAGCGGAACAAATGTACTCACAACACCAAAGTTATTCAAGACATACAATATGACACTCAAAACTTGATGATTTCAACAGCAGAAAGAATGGCATTATATAGCCTTCTGTTAAACCTAAAGATAAACTAACAAGCCAAAAAAAGACCTTGAGAATAGGTCTTGGTCCTAGAGAATAGGGCTTATGACAGTGTTCAACAATCTCCACCTTGTCATAAGATCTCCAAGTTATAGCTAATTTGGTTGCTACCATGTCAACACACTACTCCCTTCCGACGTTGATGAAATCTAAACAATGCCAGAACTTTTCACGAGTGATAACCTTTGTCAACATATCAGCAGGGTTATCAGCTGTTCCAATTTTTAATAACCGAATATCCCCTTTGCTAATAATTTCTCGAATAAAGTGAAAACGGACATCAATGTGTTTTGTACGAGCATGATGGACTTGATTTTTTGACAAGCAAATAGCGCTCTGGCTATCACAAAATACATCTATATGTTCCTGCAAAATACCCAAGTCATTGATCAAACCATGCATCCAAATAGCTTCTTTAAAAGCTTCTGTTACTGCCATATACTCTGCTTCAGTGGTAGACAATGCAACAGTAGACTGCAATGTTGAACGCCAACAAACAGGTCCACCAGCCATAGTAAATAAATAACCCGTAGTAGATCGTCGCTTATCCAAATCACCAGCATAATCAGAATCCACATAACCAGCTACACGATTGTCAAGCTTAAACATTTCTTGTTTTTGAAACTTAATACCAACATCAATAGTGCCAAGAATGTACCTAAGAATCCATTTTACAGCCTGCCAATGCTCTTTACCAGGATTATGCATATAACGACTCACCATGCTTACTGCGTGTGAAAGATCAGGTCGAGTACACACCATAGCATACATCAACGCACCAACAGCATTTGTATAAGGAATGTTCTCCATATACCTTTTGTCATCATCAGAACTTGGACACATGGAAGCACTAAGCTTGAAATGAGGAGCAAGTGGAGTACTAACGGGTTTGGTTGAATTATTCAAACTAAATCTTGACAATACCTTGCGTAGATATTGAGACTGAGTCAACCAGACTGTACCTTTTTTCCGATCTCGCTCTATCTCCATTCCAAGTATTTTCTTTGCATTGCCTAAGTCTTTCATTTCAAATGTTTTAGAAAGCTCATCTTTGAGCTTATCAATCTCCATCTGTCTCTTTGAAGCAATTAACATATCATCAACATATAAGAGCAAATAGATAAACGATCCATCATCGAGACACCGATAATACACACAATGGTCAAATTGACTATGAGTATACATATGCTCTTTTTGTTCTAAGACATCAAAGTTATTATTTACCTGATCAATAGGTTCTTCGGTAGGAGCAACCACATCAGGAGAGAACACCACCTTCTCCACCTGCTTCAATGCCTCGTCATTATTTTCAATTTTCTGCAAAAACATTCCAGACTCATCGAATGTCACATCTCGACTATTAACAATTTTACTTGTTTCTGGACACCATAACCTATAGCCCTTCACACCTTTGCTAAAGCCCATAAACTTGGCTTTTTTTGCTCTAGGATCCAGTTTTGAGTTTGTCACATGATAATAAGCAGGACACCCAAACACATGCAATTTATCATAATCACTAACAGGACTACCTGACCATACCTCAAGCGGAGTTCTCCCACCGTTTCCAGAAACAGGTAAACGATTCACCAAGTGAACTGCATAACTGAGAGCCTCAGCCCAAAATGCCTTACTCAATCCTGCTTGAGACAATATGCATCGAACCTTCTCTATTAATGTCTGGTTCATTCTCTCAGCAACTCCATTTTGTTGTGGCTTACCAGGAACAGTGAAGTGTCGAACGATCCCTTCATCTCGGCATACTTTAAGGAATGGATCATAAGTATATTCTCCCCCGTTGTCTGATCTCAGCTTTTTGATTTTCCTATCCGTCTGATTCTCTACCATTTTCTTCCACTCTAGGAAGATTTGGAGAACCTCGTTTTTGTGCCTCATGGGATACATCCAAACTCTCTTCGAGTAGTCATCAATAAAGGTGACAAACCACCTCTTTCCTCCCAATGAGACATTCTTTGTGGGACCCCATACATCGGTGTGAACATAATCCAAAATACCCTTTGTTTGGTGTATAGCTGTACCAAACTTCACATTTTTTTGTTTACCAAATATACAATGTTCACAGAAATCAATTTTTCCAGTTGTGGCACCCTTAAGGACTCCTTGGTTCACCAATGTCTGAAGCGCCTTCTCACCAGCATGCCCGAGTCGCATGTGCCATAATTTCGATATGTCTTGTTCTTTCGAACTTGCCATAGCAGCATGCCCAATTATTGTGGTTCCGTTGAGGTAGTATATGCTACCTCTTCTAGTTCCTGTAATTGCCACCAAAGCTCCACGAGCTACTTTCAAATTCCCTCCTTCCAAAATGATGCGATAACCACTCGCATCCAAAACGCCAAGTGAAATCAAGTTTTTCTTCAAGTCAGGAACATACCTCACATCTTTGAGTTTTCGTATAACCCCATCAAACATCTTGATTTGTACTGAGCCGATTCCCATTATCTTGCAAGTACTATCATTGCCCATATAGACAACTCCACCATTGAACTTTTTGAAGTCCAAAAACATCTCTTTGTTGGGACACATATGATAGGAGCACCCAGAATCAAGAATCCATTCCATGGTTTGGCTGGCTGATAAGGAGATTGTCAAGGCATCATCTGTATCAGTGTCGTCATCTTTAACCACATTGGACTTCGACCCCTTCTCTTTTAAGATCGAACAATCTTTTTTCCAATGGCCTTTCTGTCGACAATATGCACACTCATTTTTATCAAGTTTTCTCCAATTATCAGATCTACCTCTCGACTTTAATCGAGACTCTCCACATTCGTTCCTTTTCCAGGTAGAAGTTCTTCCATGAGCAGTGAGAACATTTGAGCTAGAGTTTTGATACGTCTCCTTTTCCTTCTTTCGCATCTCATTGTTTATTAAGGCATTTGAAACATCTTCAAAATCAATATTAGTGATTCCATGTAGTAGGGTTGTTACTAAAAACTCGTAGGATTCCGGCAAAGAGTTTAATAACAACAACGCCTTGTCCTCGTCATCAATCTTAACATCAAGATTGAGCAAATCAGTGATGATTTTGTTAAAATCATCCAAATGCTCAGCCATTGAGATACCTTCCTTGTAGTCAAAACGGAAGAGTTTCTTCTTCAAATAGAGTTTATTTTCCACACTCTTCTTCATATATTTCGCTTCAAGCTTGTCCCATAATTCTTTCGCCATGGTAACCTTCATAAATGGATATTTCTGATCCTTGCCAAGACAGGATCGAATAATTCCACAGGCTTGCCGATTTAATTTTGTCCATTCTGCTTCTGTCATGTCTTCAGGCATCTCCTCTTGGAGAGAAACATCGAGGTCTTGCATGACCAGCAAATCGCTAACTTCGCCTCGCCAAACACCAAAATTATTGGTTCCATCAAATTTTTCTACTTCGAGATTGGAACTCCACACTCTCGATCCACGTCGTGATGGTTCGGCCATTTGCAATAATTAATCTGGATGTAACTCAAAAACACAATTCTTGAAAACTGATTTTCAAGAGAATAAACACGATTGTGAGCACGTCTAATGGTCGATGAGGCCCAAACTTTCACAATACCCCCAAATACCACAACAATGCTCTGATACCACTTGTTGTGCGCCGAAAGCGGAACAAATGTACTCACAACACCAAAGTTATTCAAGACATACAATATGACACTCAAAACTTGATGATTTCAACAGCAGAAAGAATGGCATTATATAGCCTTCTGTTAAACCTAAAGATAAACTAACAAGCCAAAAAAAGACCTTGAGAATAGGTCTTGGTCCTAGAGAATAGGGCTTATGACAGTGTTCAACATCATGCATCTTTGGAAGCTTCCTAAATGGTTTTCTATGTGCTGCTTTCTCTCCTTTGGCTGACTCTGCCGGATTTTGTCATGGATTTTTCCTTAAGGAGTTTTATTTTGGGGGTGTTTGGTTGGGGACTTGTGATTTCTTAGTGCTACTATCCCTAGATCCTTTTGTTTGTTCGCTCATTGTTTCTGATTTTCTTTATATATTTTTCGCGGTTATAGTGCTCCTAGTTAAGTTTTTTTTTTTTTTCTCTCTTTCTTTCTTTTCCTTCTCACTCCTTCAAGAGTTCGTTTTTTTTTTTTTTTAATATTTCCTTTTCATATTACCAATGAAAAGTTGTTTCTTGTTCAAAAAAATAAATCTTTAGTGAAAAGATAAACTTTTACTTATAAACTTGGCAATGTTAATATTCATCCTTAACTTTTTATTTCATTAATTTGAACTCTACGCTTATACAATTATTGCGCTTTTGTTCACTTTTGCTACATTCACTGACTTATTTGAACCTAAAACAATGTATAAAGTCTCTCAATTATCTAATTTCAATGACAATCAAGTGTAGCATAAGTTAAGCCTGTTAATGCTTAACATTCAAACTTAAAGGAAAAATCTCGCAAGAATAAAAAATTTCAACAGAAAATTAATTTTTGTGTCATCTTTCTTTGAAGGCCCATCAATTTTGTACATGTCTGTTCATAATTCATTGAACACACATGCAACAATTTTTTTGATGGGTTTTCAAATAAAAGTCTATTAGAAGGTTAAGATTGCAACACTTGTTCTAATTTAAGTCGATGATTGCAATACTTATACGTCTATAGTCCAATTTGATACATTTTGCCTAGTTTGAGTAAAATGGATTTTCTTTTCCCTATTATTTATGAGTATCTAATAGTTACATGGTTCCAATAGCAAAGGTACCCCTGTCTCTCTACGGTCATGCTGTTGTTTAAATTCCTACTCAGAATAATAGGTTCATTTCAAACATGTAAGCTGTCATTTTTTACATGAACTACATTTCTCTTTTCTTGAATCATTCTATGTTGTTATCCAGGGGGTGAATCGATGTTTTCGGGATGCCTGCAATCGCACTGGAAGTACGTTCTGCTTAGAATATATAGATTGTGGGCATGGGGACGAAGCTGGATATGACATTCAGGATTTACGGCGAGATCAGTGGAAAAGTAATGAGAATGCTACGGCATGTTTTGCTAAAGAAGGTTTTGATTATGGAATCTACCTTCAGGCTGTAAATCTTACTACAGAAAGCAATTTACTCACGAGATATACTTACTCATTGTTTTGGGGATTCCAGGTATTTCTCACCATTTTTTGACCTTGGAATTTTGACATTGATTTAGCAATGATCATATTCTCTCTAAATCCGACCTTTTGAAGTCGTTCAGCATCTGGAATTTGTACATCATGGTGCCAATATTTTATTGAATAGGGGAGGGTTAACCAAATTGTAATTGCATTACTGGTTTGTTTGATATATGCATACCTGGTTTGATATATATTCCGTATCTTCGTGCTCATTCTTATTCCTGTTAAGGATTATTGAGAGAAGTAGTCCCCTAATTAAGAGGAAGATCATGGGTTTATAAGTAAGAAATATTATCTCCATTGGTATGAGGCATTTTGGGAAAACCAAAAGTAAAGCCATGAGAGCTTATGCTAAAACGGTAAAGTTTTTCTTATGAGAAATGGTCCATTAACACAAGTAACCACCACCACCAAAAAAAAAAAAAAAAAAAAAAAAAAAAAAAAAAAAAAAAAAAAAACATGACTCTACTTCCAAATTGGTGTCCATTATGTAAGAAAGACAACGAATCTCAAAACCATCTGTTTATATAGTGCACATATACTTAAAATTTCTAGACATAAATTCTCAATATTTTCGGATCACGTCTCACTTTTCCTAAGGAGGTTAAGGACTTATTGCACCTGACTTTAATGTACCATCCTTTCAAGAATAAGCTCTCCTATGGTAAATTTTATTATGGCTTTCTTTTGGAATCTATGGTAAAATGAAATCAAAGAAAAGCTTACAGTAGATTCTTCAAAAATGTTATTTACCACGCTGTTTCTTTGTGTAAATTATCTAATACTTTTGCTTTCTATAGACATACCTCCCTCGTAAATTGGGAAGGTCTTTTATAAATCGTGGATAATACATCCCTTTAGTAAATTTCAAACATTTATGAAATTGTCTCTTAAAAAAAAAACAAAAAAAAAATCCATAGTCCTAACGAATTCCTATCTTTTTGGTTTATTATTATTATTTTTTTTAATATTTCATATCTATAATCTCTAGGCAAAAGATGAATTAGCGATTAAGATTTATCAGCTAATGACACGGGGGACTATATTTTAAATTGGATTCTCTTTTATGTAATCTTTAAAAGGAATACAGGTACCACCCCTTGACATTTGTGGTTTCAATTGTGTTATGCAGCAAATCAGTACTCTGGCCGGAAACCAAGTTCCAAGCTATTATGTCTATGAAGTCCTTTTCACTATGGGTATTATTGGGCTTGGTCTATTGCTGTTTGCTCTTCTCATCGGGAATATGCAGATTTTTCTTCAGGCTCTTGGAAGAAGGTAAGGATTGGCTCTAAGGCTATTTTTCGCAATATTTACAAATATCAAAGGGAGGAGGTAGGTAAGAGTTCAAAGTTGAGTAGGATCAAATTGTAAACATGTATAAGTAGCCTAAATCTAAGAAGGTTTGTTACCTTATGGACTAAGTTAACAGTAATTATCGGGTTTCATATAACAATTATATAAATCTCACATCTCCTAGAACTGAATTAATAGAATACCCTTGACTTAGCACTTTGTCTAAAAAAATACCCCTAAATTTTTATAAGCTTCGATAATAGCCTTACATCTATGGATTTGGCACTATGAAAGAGGCCCTTTAGTGCCAAATTCATTGAATCAGAAAACCTGCATTTATACTCAGACGCTCTTAAGTTCCTCTCAAGCCAGATATTACAAGAAAATTCTTCTGTGTTGTAAGTTGTAAGTTGTAAGTTGTAAGTTGTTTGGCCTCTATTGGTGAGCAGTCTTTTGGTATGCCCTTTGTATTTTTTTTTTTTGTTTCATTTTCTCGCAACGAGAGCTTTGTCTTACATTTTAAAAAATCACAAAGAAGTGAAGAATTCAATTGTTGCACCATACTGATACACACAATATGAGAGAAAGATGAGAAATGGATCTCCTTTGAATCCTGCTGTTTGTATTCAAACTCATGATGGACAAATACCAAAGGAAGAAGCTAACGTTTCTGGGATAATTCCTTCCAAGGGCTATCTTGCGAATGGTAGAGCTCAACTTAGTCAGAAATTTGAAGAGATATTTGTAGGAGAAAGCCCTTATCCTTCAAGCTTCCAAAACTTCCTACACACACCTTGGTTAAGGTCCATCTCACCAAATTATCGTCAATCCAGTCGTCATGGGTCCCTCAAGCTTTTTCTAAAAAAGATCCAAACATAGGAATAGTGAGTAAGAAAGAGTTGTTAAATTTAGTCAAATTCTTTTTATACTAGTACCGTAGAGTATACATACGTTGGAGTAGAGATCAAGGATTGTGCCTATTAAATAGCGAAGTTCTTGGAAATAAAACAGAAAATTGATTTGGAAAAAAACAAACCTTTCGCATTTATTTTTTTTCAGATTAACCGTGTTTACTCCATACGAGCAAAGATAGACGCACTTCTTTTTTTCTTTCTCGAAATCTAAATTTCTTGCTTTTGCCTCGAGTATTAGCTATTAACGGAACCAATTATTTTTTTCCTCTCCAGGAGGTTAGAAATGTCATTAAGACGCCGTGATGTTGAGCAGTGGATGGAGCATCGTCGCTTGCCAGAGAGTTTAAGAAGGTGCGGTTACTTTATCATTTCTAATAATTGAGGGCAGTTATACGAGACCTGTTGTGATAACTTCCTCGTCTTAATTAAATTATACAGTTTCCTATGTGGTCTTGTGGTCAATTAAGTTTCTACAACACTTCTTATTTAAATTTAAAATTTTAGAGTTGGAATCTTGTCAATTTTTACTATTTATTTTCTGTTTTCTATAACTCTTTTTAGGGTAGAATTTGAACTTCCAACTTTAAAGAAAAGAGTAGATATTTTAACTGATGAGCTATGCTTATATTGACATTTTTATGTCTATTTTAGTTATGATTGGGTTACTGTGAGCATAAATGCTTTAACCAAACCTTAATTTTCCTTTGTTTTCTCTTAAAATCTCCAGCCAAGATTCTGTTTCTCACTCTACTTCACATTATTTGTGTACTTTGCCACTCTCGCCGACACTAGAATTCTTTTCTTCCAGTGCACAGTTGCAACCTATTTTCTAAAGATATAGAGGCTATTTGGTAGTTTTTTTTAAACATATTTTTCTGTTTTTTAGAATAGAACTTCGGGGAAAAACATTTTCTCTTATTTCATTTTAGGTTTATTTTTATGGATAACCCGTTTTTTTTAAGGATAATTGGAAATTATTCATCATTTAAAATATATATCTACATAGGATGTGGCTAATGAACTAATGATCTCAAGCGGACCATTTTGCCTTAACCATTCAAAATCACTTGGTTATCGTTCTTAAAAATAGTTTTGAAAACAAAAAAGGAAGAGTGCTTTGAAACAGTTTCCATACAAGATTGTTTTTCGTGACCGTATGTGGACTATAAAGAATTGCCTACCATAATTTGAAAAAGTTAGATGTGTGGAATATCAATTTTGAAGAAAATTTGACTATTCAATGTTTGAGTGAATTCATTATACATTTTTTAACATGTCAAATTTATTCTTATCCTGACTGAAAAAGTTGGCACTTCATCGTTAATGAGTTATGATCCTGCATATCCTAGCAATTGTTTCAAATGACCCTTATTATTTCCCTTTGTATAGGAAAGTACGACAGGCTGAAAGGTACAATTGGGCTTCTACAAGAGGCGTAAATGAAGAGAGGATTTTCGAAAATCTGCCTGAGGACCTACAAAGAAACATAAGACGACATCTCTTTAGATTTGTCAACAAGGTGGGTAATTTTATTTTTACTGATATAAAAAATATAGTAATATTATGTTTTACACTCAAATGCTACTCCACATGTTGCATATTTGTTGTCTGACGGAAATTCAATGACACTGAGCTTAGTAATATTATAACGGATTGTGGATTTGAACTGATGTGACAACATTTTGAAAATTTGGCTCAGGTGCGCATTTTTGCACTGATGAACTATGAACCTATTTTAGATGCAATACGTGAGAGACTGCGACAAAGGACATACATAGAAGGAAGTGAAATTTTTACTGCTGGAGATATCATTGAGAAGATGGTTTTCATTGTACGGGGGAAAATGGAGAGCCGTGTAGATGGGAACGGGATTGTGGTTCCCTTATCTGAAGGAGATGTCTGCGGCGAGGAACTTCTAACATGGTGTCTTGAGCATTCCTCCATAAACAGAGGTACTTGTACTCTCAATTCGTGTTCTACGCTTGCATTGGTGGGTTTGTTCTCATGGTTCTCAACTTTCAGTTGCTTCATTATAAGATGTCTAAAATCGAGTGCGATAGGCCCAGTTTTACCATATATGATCTTATTACAGATATGAAGCGACATCTAATTCCAGCACAAAAATTGGTCAGCAACCGGACAGTAAAATGCTCGACGAATGTTGAAGCATTTTCTCTCCGGGCTGCAGACCTTGAAGAAGTGACCAGTATGTTTTCTAGATTCCTGCGAAACCCACGTGTTCAAGGAGCCATAAGGTAATCTTTATAAACGTCGGAAGTTTTTTGAGTTTCTACTTTTAGTATCTCATTTCTGTTTGGAATTCCTAAAATTAAAAAAAAAAAAAAAAAAAAAAAAAAAAAAAAAAATAGTTCCCTTCCAGTTATCTTGCCTCAGAAGAGAATTCCCTGTTTATTTGTGCAATTACTTTTCTATCTAAAGGTTAACCATAGGCTCTGCTTTCTATTCAAATGTTTAAAGCCTCAAAACCTTAATATGGAAAATCTTTACAACAGCGAGCTCAAATTTTCATGTGACGCGCTCCAAATGTGAACATCCCCTAATCTGAAAGGCAGTGTATGTTTAAGAAGTCGGCCTTATTCACAAATGCAGTATTGAATGACAAATTGTCTGCTGATCGTACGAACTAACATACATACAATTTGTGGCAGGTATGAATCACCCTACTGGAGGTACCTAGCAGCAACGCGTATTCAAGTAGCTTGGAGGTACAGGAAAAGGCGTCTATCTCGAGCTCAAACCTCCCACTCTAACTACTAATTCCTCAAGGGAGGCTTTCTTTTTTGGGGAAAGAAAAGGTAATTGCCTTGTACATCCATCAGCCTGAGTTCCTATCGCTGTTAGTCCCTATTATTAGTTTTTGGTTAACCTTATCCTTTCATTGATAGTCAATAAATATATGTTCACATTGTATCATTTATTGATTTAAGTTAGTATTACAATCTCATTGAATTCAATAAATTTTTTTGAACTTTTTATTCTTTTTTAAAATTATGTATTTATCTTATGCCAGTTCTGTAAATGCATGAAAAGTGAGTAGATTTTATTTATTAAGGAAAAAGTTAGGCTGGTTGTTATGATGGAATATTTGGTACTGAAACTTGCTAGTAACGGAGGAGGTTGTGGAGCTAAAATTAAGATTATTGAATTGATGAATGTAATTTGGTTTTTAAAAAGTAGAAAATAAAATATTTTAAAAAAAAATATATATAAAATTTGACCATTATAAGCTTAGTTTTTAAAAATAGAAAACAACTATAAATTTCAAAAGTATCCATGAAAAAATATTTAAAAAGCCACATCCAAAAATAAGCACATATATAGGAGTTAGTGGTAATGGTACTTAAAAAATAAACAATAATAATAATAAGCTACTTTAATTTCTTTATTTATTTAATAAGCTTCATAACTATCCATTAATTGTATTGTACAAAAATAAATAAATAAATAAATCCTTTAATTGTAGTTGCAAGGTCTAATTATATTGAAGCATTAAAAAAATGGGTGTTAAATGAAAATAAATTGGTAGGCATCTCAATTTGGAAGAAGGTTATTGAGGAGAGGCAATTCCTTATCTTCATTCCTCTTACCCTCATTGCAAGGGAATTCAACTAAATCAACATTTATATTTATTTAATTATTCCTATAATTTTTTAAATATTTTTCATTTCCATATCAATATTAATTAATATGTTGTATTAATTACTCTACGCCATTGCACATTAAAGGAAACTACATTTAAATCCTCGCTAAAGATGCATAATCATATATTTTAATAACAAAAAAAAAAAAAAAAAATTGGTGTTCAAATGACGATAGAATCCAATCAATTTGGACTACCCAACTCAAATTATAAAAAGTTAATTTTTGATCGTTTATGGGTTAACATTTTTTTTGGTCGATTACTACCATATTTTTAAGTTTATTATGCAAATTAAGAAAAAAAGAACACCCCAACAACTCAACTCAAAATAAAAGGTTGGATTATGAACTCTTTTACTGCGAGTTTGATCCATTTCGAAGAATTAAGGGGTTGTTTCATTAAATAATTAATATTTTATTTTTTAATCTAGTTTTTATTATTATATAAAATCTTTAACTAATAAATCTTATTTATATATATAACCTATTTTTAATATTTTGATTTAATTATTGTTTGCTGTACTATTCTACCTGTAGTTCCCATTAATTACTTGATACCTAACTATTTATATGTTGACATATAATAAATACATAAATAAATAAATATTAATACATTTCAAAAGGCTAAGTAGATTTTTTTAATTGCATGGGTAAATTTCAACCTTTCAAATCAATTGAAATCATAATTATTTTTTAAAGTTTTTAAAAATACTTTTTAAATATTTTTTTAAAAATAGACCTAAAACATGAAAATAATTATAAAGATAAAGATGTCTGATAAAAAAAATTGAAATTACTCCGTACACCCATATACATTTTTTTTTCGTAATTCAATCATAAAAATTTAAAAGTTTATTCAAATTGTATTTTGATTACAAAGGGTCAATTTTGTTGATTAAAAAAAAAAAAAACCCGAAAATAATTTATTTATTTGCATGTGTCCAGCCAAAATATAATTACAAGTGGACGAGGAAGGGGACCAATCGAGTGCATCATGCACCACTCCAGTGGGACCAAATTGTTCTTTTATCATAAAGCGCGGGAACACAATTCCTTTAATGCTAATTAAATTTTTAATTTCCTTTTAAGCTTTTCTTTTCTAAGCTCAATTTTTTTTTTTTTTTTTTTTTTTTTATCTAAACCAGTTAAATTCTATTTAAATTGATAATTTACATCATTAAAAAAAGATTAATTAAAAAAAAATATGACGTTTGAATCAATATCTTATCTTATATATTGAAATTCTATACTCGCCTTTGGTCAAAGTCCCAATCTCTATTTCCTTTCTCTGGAAGAAAAAGTCTTAAACTCTATCCGGGTCTCTTAATTAGCCTATAAGCTTAGAGTAAAAGTACTAAAAAAAAAAAAAAAACTTTAATATATTTTTATATTTATATAAACACAAAATTTGTAATTTAATTGAATGAGAAATAAGAAAAAGTGAAAGAGGAAAGGGAAGAACACAACCGGCTGTAAGTTTTGTGACGCCATCCCCACGTGTTATAAATGTAGGGACCAAACCCAGATTGGTCCACTCCGCGCCACCAACAACAATATCTAATAACTTCCATCCATTCCCTAAATTTTTAATTTTTAATTTTTTTTTACTAATAATAATAATAATAATTAGATGGGATTTTATGATTGGGTTTGAGGAGAAAAAATGTTGAAAGTTGGGGAGTTTGATGGGGTAATTGGGTCCATCATGGACAGTTGAGAAAAAGGAGGATGGCCGCCGGAAAGTGTGAAATGATGGGCGGTTGACGGCGGAGGAGACAGGGGGGAGGGGGGGTGAGTGAGACATTAATACGAAGGGGGTTTCCATAATAATGGTGCGCACCTGGGGTGGGCGTCAATATATAATGCCATTCTATACCCTTCTTTGTTCCTTTCCCCATTCCCATTTTCTAAATTCAGAGCAAACTCCCCGGAAGTATGAGTTTCTTCCTCCCTCCCTCCAATGGGAATGGCAACCGGAATGGGACTGGGAATGGGAATGGGGATCCCTTTTACCTTACCTTACCTTCTTCTTCTTCTTCGTCTTCTTCTTCTTCTTCTTCTTCTTCTTCTTCTTCCCTTTCAGTTACGCTTTTTTGTTGGGTTCATTGAATTCGAGAGAGAGCGATTAGGGGGCGGAGGAATGGTGGCTAACGGATCATCATCATCATCATCATCACCAGCGCTCACTCCGCCTTCTACGTAGCACTTCTACCACTTTTCTCTTTAATTACGCCCCCAACATTTCATCCTGTTTTCCCTTTTCTTCATCTCCGCCGTAACCGTTTCACCATTTTCAGCATTTTCAGCATTTTCCTTCGTATTACACACTCAGTTTCACTCCATGCTGTTCTAATACTATTATATTCATTCTTTTCCCCCACCACACAACCATTAACCATACCCCCCATGGAGTTCGGGACTGGAGGCGGCGGCGGCTCCGGTTGGGATAACGATTCCTCCTCCGACCCACAACGCCGGAAGAAATGCTACCATCGTCACACTGCCAATCAGATTCAGAGGCTCGAGGCGTAAACCCCCTTTTCTTCCTCTCTTCTTCTTCTTCTTTCTTAGAACATAGACGTTGTGTTTGGTTGGGTGTTTGCTTGCTTTTGAATCGACTCTGAATTTCTCTACTGTTTGTTTGTTTGTTTGTTTTTTGTTTGTTTGTTTGTTTGTTTGTTTGTTGGGGGAATGAAGAATGTTCAAAGAATGCCCACACCCAGATGAGAAACAGAGATTACAGTTAAGCAGAGAGCTGGGATTGGCTCCTCGCCAAATCAAATTTTGGTTCCAGAATCGGAGGACCCAGATGAAGGTTTCTCCATTTTTTTCCCCCCTTTTCTCAACTCTGTTCATAAGATCCTTATAGGTTGAATAATTGTTCAGGCTCAACATGAAAGGGCAGACAATAGTGCACTTCGGGCAGAGAACGACAAGATTCGATGCGAGAACATAGCCATCAGAGAGGCCCTCAAGAATGTCATCTGCCCCTCCTGCGGTGGCCCTCCTCTTCAGGACCCTTACTTCGACGAACACAAACTACGAATCGAAAACGCCCATTTGAAGGAAGAGGTTTTTACCCTCTTCTTTTCTTTCTCCACCAGATTATCAAACAAGAACTGAATTGATGATGCGTACTATGTTCTTTTTTGGCAGCTTGATAGAGTATCTAGCATTGCGGCCAAGTTCATCGGGAGGCCAATCTCTCAGCTTCCACCCATTCACCCACCTCATTTTTCCTCATTAGAGCTATCCATGGCTAGTTTTCCCTCCCAAGAAATTGGCTGCCCTTCTCTTGATCTTGATTTACTTCCTGCAAGTTCTACAAGTGTTCCCACTTTGCCATACCACCACCCAATTCACCTCTCCGCCGTGGATAAGTCCCTCATGACTGAAATTGCCACAAATGCCATGGCAGAGTTGCTCAGGCTTTCCCAAACTAATGAGCCATTCTGGATCAAATCAACAAATGATGGACGCGACGTTCTCGACCTCGAAACCTATGAACAGGCTTTTGCAAGACCCAACTCTCCCTTCAAGAATCCCCATTTTCGCACCGAAGCAACTAGAGATTCAGGCGTCGTGATCATGAATAGTGAAGCATTGGTTGATATGTTTATGGACTCGGTATGGCTACGATACTCTCCCTCCCTCTTTGCACGTCGTCATATCTTAATCGTTACAACAATTGAATTGAAGTTACTGAATTGTGTGTGCAGAACAAATGGACAGAATTATTTCCCACAATTGTGTCGATTGCAAGAACAATCGAAGTTATATCGTCTGGATTGTTGGGAACTCAGAATGGCTCGTTGCAACTGGTATATAGCTAGCTAGATGAACTCTTCCAATCTCAATTTACTTTTCAGTTTCCTAATTTTTGAGTCCAAAGTGTTTGAATTGCAGATGTACCAAGAACTGCAGCTACTCTCCCCATTGGTTTCGACTCGTCATTTTTACATCCTCAGATTTTGTCAACAAATCGAGCACGGCACGTGGGCCGTGGTTGATGTTTCCTACAACATCCCCAGAGAAAATCAAATAGTTTCTCATTCTCAATGTCACCGCCTTCCCTCTGGCTGCTTGATCCAGGACATGCCTAACGGTTACTCCAAGGTTTTGCCACTTGTTTTGTGTTCTTCATTTATCTTTATAGTTCAAACTTCATACTTTATGATCCCAAGTTTCTTCTCATTGGACAATGCTCACCAAAAACAGGTTACTTGGATTGAGCATGTGGAGGTGGAAGATAGAGGCTCCTCTCATTGGCTTTGTAGAGATCTTATTCATAGTGGATTAGCCTTTGGTGCTGAACGTTGGCTTGCAACTCTTCAGCGGATGTCTGAAAGGCTTGCCTGTTTAATGATGACTGGTAGTTCCAGTCAGGATCTCGGCGGAGGTAACTTCAACGTGTTTACGATCAAGTAGTACTTAAAGTTTTTTGTTACTATGTCCTAAAGGATTGTTCTTCTCTCTCAGTAATTCCTTCATCAGAAGGGAAAAGAAGCATGATGAAACTAGCACAACGAATGGTGAACAATTTCTGTGCCAGTATCAGCTCATCTCATGGCCACCGTTGGACCACCCTTTCTGGGATGAATGAGGTTGGTGTTCGTGTCACGGTGCATAAAAGCATGGATCCTGGCCAGCCGAACGGCGTGGTTCTTAGTGCAGCTACAACCATATGGCTCTCAGTATCTCCTCAAACCATCTTTAACTTCTTTAAGAACGACAGAACCAGATCCCAGGTATTAAAATGTGAATCAAAATTTCAGAGTGGTCAAACACTCTATATGACAATGAGTTTATTAACTGTGAGCTGAATGGTGCTGCATGCAGTGGGATGTTCTGTCGGATGGCAACCCAGTCCAGGAGGTTGCTCATATAACCAACGGATCCCATCCAGGGAATGCCATATCTGTTCTCAGAGTGAGGCTTGTGTTGTTTTACTTATTTTTCCATGTCCGAAGCTTTACTTGGAAGGGTTTAGTTATATTGTTTTGTGTTTGAATAGGCTTTCAACACAAGTCAGAATAACATGTTGATACTCCAAGAGAGTTGCATAGATTCATCAGGGTCACTTGTTGTGTACTGCCCTGTGGATCTACCAGCCATGAATGTTGTAATGAGTGGGGAGGACCCATCAAGTATTCCCTTACTACCTTCAGGATTCACAATTCTACCCGACGGTCGACGGGACCAAGGAGAGGGCACATCGAGCAGCCTCGACGTGCACAGCAGGTCAGGTGGCTCACTGTTGACCGTGGCGTTTCAGATACTCGTAAGCAGCTTGCCATCAGGAAAGCTGAACTTAGAGTCAGTAACAACCGTTAATAACCTTATCAGCACCACCCTCCACCAGATCAAAACAGCCTTAAATTGTCATAGTTCCTGAGGAGAAGAAGAAGAGGAAGAGAGGGTTTATCAACAGTTAAACATGATGTCCTTTTTTGTTTGTTTTTTTTTTTTTTTTTTTTTTTTTTTTTTTTCTTTTGCTTTTTGGAGCTCTGCTACACACAACTGTTTGAGTCTTACATAACATTAATACATTGATGATGAGATGTGGGAGTGTTTGTGGTGTCCAAAATTGAATCTGGGCGTTAGTTGGGAGCTTTGAATGAGCTGAACCATTATTTACTGCTGCTGTTGCTGTTGCTGTTGCTGCCTGCCTCCTGCTGCTGCTGCTGCCAAAGCAAAGCTGCTGCCTTTCCACTCCCATTTTACACCCAATATTGTTGTTGTTGTGGTCATTAATTTGTTTAGCTTAGTGTAGTTCAGTTGTTGTTGGGGGGTTGAGGCTGATGAACACTTCATGTCATGTCATGTCCATTACTACAACTACCCTCACCATCTCCAGAGTCCACTGAGAGAGTCAAGAACGCACCATATCCCTTCATTCCACCTCTGAACCCGAAGCTCCAAACTTTGTATGGTTCGGGCATTGACTCACTCTCAAATATTTCTTTTGAATGGTTCGTTGTTTTACCGTCTGAATTCTAAACCTGTTTGTGGTTTATGTGTCGAAATCGTACTTATGCCTCATTATTAACTACTTAATGCTTATTCTCAATAATGTTATTATTAAATTAATTTAATGCCTTTAATTTCCCTCTTAGAAAACTCTGACACATTTCAGGATACAGAAAATTAAAAAAATTCAATAATTTATTATCCTTTGAGAGTGTGAGCAATAAGTTTCACTCAATAATTCATTTTCATTGCACAAAGAGATGCAAAGTTTTGTTATTACTCACTGCATTATTTCTGTGTTGTTTTACTAATTTAATGCATATTGTTTATTCATTATATTTGAGGATATCTAAAATAATGATAATAAATAAATGAGTTTAAAAAAATGAAGAAAATATTAAATAGATTACTTAATTGATATTAATTGCAACACAAAGTTAAGGAACCATTGGTAATTATTGAACCACTTTGCTTCACAGGAAGGAAAATCTTATTTATTTCTTATAATTTCTTGGGAGGGAAAGCCCAAAAATAAATTTCTATTTTTTTATATTAAAAAAAGCCCAAATTTATGTGTGTGTACTGCATACGTTATAAGGTGTAAATGAATCTCAAGCAATAATAATAACAATAATAACAACAATATAAATGCAAGTCATTTAATATTTAATTGTAATCAATGTTTAAGTTTGATCAAATTGGGACATATGATAAACTAAAAAGTACGTCCTTGCAATAAAATATAAAAATATAAAAATATTAACTAACCTTTAAATGGTCCAATTATGATTTTATTGTTATGGGTTGGATGGTAAGTTCTCGTGTATATAAGGCTAAAAAATTTATTTATTTTTGAATTTTAGTCTTAGTACAATCTCAAACTAGAATGATAGGAAACTCGAGAGAAGCTTTTCTCAGCTTGTCATTAACACTCCTTACTAATGGAACTCGTTTGAAAAAAAAAAAACTAAAAAGTTGGCCCAACCCATTTTTCTTTTGATTTGAAAGACGAGCATTGCGTTCCAAAATTTATCGGGACTTAATTTTTAATGAACATATGTATCAAAATTTGTATATTCCCCATAATAAAATATAAATATATTGAAGGTAACTCGGTTTTTTTCAATCGAAAAATGACAAAAAATCGCCCCAAAATATATATATGGCGACATATTTTTTGTTTTTGTTTGTATATAATATAGTTTTTTTTTTTTTTTTTTTTCAAAATGGTTTTATAGGTACAAATTTGATGAATTTCATAATTTAATTTGGCAAAAGTTAAAATTGAGTAAATTACAAATTAATAGCCATTTTTAATGAAGATTCATAGATCCTAACTAAGTTTAGGATAGATGACAAGCTTTTGTAGACCGACTTTATGGGTGACCTTATTTTTTTGCACTTCAACTCCCCAAGTTAATGACAAAATAATGACATCACTAACTCTTTCCTACAAATTTGCTATACTCTAGACCCTTTAAATTAATTACCCAATCTTGATCTTGTTTGGTATTTATTTAATCACATTATCACGTTCCATTTACCTTCATCTTTATTGGGAATCGATAGTCTCTTACCATGAATGGACTTTGTGAGATCCCACGTCGATTGAAGAGTGGAACAAAACATTCCTTATAAGGATGTGAAAACCTCTCCCTAACAGGCGCGTTTTAAAACCATGAAGTTAACAACGATACATGTAAAAGTGGATAATATCTATTAAAAAAAGAAAAAAAATTCCCTCATATTTATGACATCATATTTGGGTTAGATAGGAAAAAAATTAATTTTTCCATAAATAAATAAAGGAAGATATATGTGTATTATTATTATTATTACGAGAAGTTGAGGTAATTAGTAAAATAAATACGAATTATTAGCATATGTTAGTATTTTATAAGTGAAGCCACCTTTCATTATTTGAAGGATTAATAAATTGACAAGTATTTAGTATTTTAGTGGCTCAATCGTCTCTTTCCAATTATTTCTTCATTTTAATTCAACTTTAAATTATAACAACACCAAATAATAATAATAATAATAATAATAATAAATCATAACATATCTTAATCACATCTTTAATATTATTTTTCCTTGGTATTTGACATTATTAATTTAAGTGATATTTAACCTACTACTTAATTTATTATTATTTTTCGTTGGGTGTCATATTTAAAATAAAAAAATTATTGATGTATTAAATATAAAATTGATTCCTTTTTCAAATAACACATTAAACTTTCAATTTTAAATGAATTTTTAAAAACAGGTCAAAAATTTATTAGATATCAAATTAAAAATCAAGAAAAGTATTAAAAAAAAATATAATATAAATTTAAGTGCTTAATTTGAAATTTTGTACAAAGTATAATATATGAATTTTAGGAGATTTTCAATAACTTATTTGATACGAAATATTAATATATATTTATGTTTGGACATTAGAAAAAAGTCGTCTAATGTTTATATAATTAAAATCACTGTTTTTGTTTGTAGGTCACTAGTTACACCGACACTGTAATAATAATAATTATTATTATTATTTTGTGTTTGAGAAGCAAAAGGAAATTGAAATGAAATTGAAATGAAATTAAATAATGGTTGAAATTTGATTATTAGGTAAGCAAGTTGATGGAATTTATGATGATAATTTAGGGAAGTTTCAACTAATGAAAGCCCACCTCAAATGGTCTCTCTACCAACCTCATCATATGTATTCTTCTCCTTTCTCCTTTCTCCTTCCTAAATTCCAACCACAAAATACACAAAACTTCTACCCTAACTCAACTAGCTTCATCAATTCATATTTTATTAAAAAAACGTATGAATTCTAGTGAATAATCAACTGCGTTTTTTGATATCCCACCTCGGTTGGAGAGGAGAACGAATCATTCCTTATAAGCATGTGAAAATCTCTCCCTAACAGACACGCGTTTTACATAACAAGCCAAATCAGACAATATATAATAGTGGTAGACTTAGGCTGTTAAAATTTCTCAATAAAGCTTTATTTGTTGGACTATGACTAATCTATCACTGTTTTATAGTCCTACTCAAGTAGTTGATATGATGGAAGAGAATGCTAAAAGATTCATTCCCACATCGGATGAAGAAGGGAACGAAACATTCTTTATAAGGGTGTGGAAACCTCTCCCTAGTAGACGCATTTTAAAACTGTGAAGCTGACGGCGATACGTAACGGGCTAAAACAACTGTTTACATAGTGATTCTTTTGGTAGAGAAAACATGGCTTGAACTACTAGGTCTTTGCAAATTTTGTTCTTATTCAGTAGTTGAGCTATCCATTTAACCAAATTTTGAAAAGCATCATCAAAGGCTTAAACACCTAAACTTTCCAAACTCCTCTAATATATACACCTCAACATCCACGCAGGACGATACCCATTTCATGATTCACCTTTCTGAATACAGAAACCTCTAGCAATTGAAATGGGAAAGACAGGCACAGGCAGCATCATCAGAACATCAATCTTCTGTTTCCTGCAGAAATATCTGTACTTCACCTCTTCCTCAGCCTTGTTTTCCTTCCCTTTCTCAGTTGCCCTTCTTCTCTCACAAACCTTTGCCTTTACTTCTTCCATTTATTTCCTTCCAAACATACACTATCGCTTGAGGCTTCTTTTTGATGCTGCAGGCTTCCCTCCTTCCCTTGAATTCTTCTCCATTTTCACTCTCAAGCTTTCCCAAGCCATATTTTCTTCCATCTTCACTCTTCCTTTCACTCTCACCTTCCTTCTTATTGCAAAAGCCTCAGTGATTCAAGCTCTAAAGGAGACCAAACCAACAGCCCACCCCTCCTTTTCCTCTGTCAGAACCCTTTACAGCCCACTTCTTCTCACCCATATTTGCAGCTCACTCCTCATACTCTCAGCAAATGCAACAATCTTTTCAATTCTTTGCTTTGTTTTCAGTTTCCTTGATGGGTTTGGCTTGTCTTCTTCCACCAGCTTTGTCTTCCTCTCAGCCGCTGGAGCTGTCCTGTATTCCATTGTTCTGGCAAACACTTGGGTTATCAGTAACTTAGCATTGGTTTTGTCAGGCATGGAAAGGCTTGGTGGTTATCTACCAATACTCAAAGCTTGTGTTTTGATTAGAGGGAAAACTTCCACGGCATTGCTTTTGGCTCTTCCTGCAAATTTAGCCATGGCTGCTATTGAAGCCTTGTTCCAGTACCGTGTAGTAAGAGCTTATAATGGTGTTGGAAGGCTAAACCTTTCCATGCTGTCAGAAGGGATTGTTGTTGCATATCTGTACTCCATTTTTGTTGTCCTTGACACGACGATTAGTTGTCTGTTCTTCAAGAGTTGTAAGACGGTTTACTGGGTGGATCTGGAAGGAAGACAGGCTCTTCAAATACACTCTGGAGAGGTAGACAATGTTGGTTACATGGATTCATAGGTTCTACAGGAACAGAACCTGCATTCAACAACTTGTGGATCATCCATCCATCAGGACAATCTGCAGGAAAAATGTATATAGAACTCAGTTAAAGAACCATAAGAAGAACCCCAGGAAATCATTCAATAAGAAACTATACAGATTAGCATCCACAGTAGAATCAAAGATCCAGGAGAAGAAAGCATGTGAAAATTTGAAATTGTTCTTTTAGTTCTTTCTTTTCGGTGTTCGAATTGTAGATAACCGACCGTTACATTGTGGTAGAATATACAGACCTCCAGTTATCAGTAGCTTGATTGAAAAAATAAAACTCAACAGTTTGCAGTCTAGTTTAGCAGCCTTAAAAAGCCTGCTTCAAATCTTCAAATACTTCTTTTGAACATCTATGATTCTTCCTTCGAATACGAATGTTTTCGATTTGATCATTATGTGGAAAAAGCAACGCTTGTTGCAAGCAAAAGTTGACGAACCCAGATGGAAAATGCATACAAAACAAAGCCTTGATCTGGTACAGACATTCGCTCGACACAAGAATTGAGCTCCGAGCGTAGATGGAAGCTATGGCTAAAATTGACTGGTGGGTTGAAAATGTTGTAAATGATTTAATGGTTCTTATTTATAGAGCTATACAACATCGTTAAGGATAGAAATTCAGAAACTTATGTTACAGAATTGGTAAAGTCAAGAAATATGAAGAGGGAGAGAGCTTTGTACAGATAGTTATGGCTGGTGGATGTAAGATCCCTACGGCTGAGAGTCTGGCTGGTTCATAGACGCTGGCTCAGTTGTGAAGCTATTCAAATTCTCAACTTGAATGCCTCATCCAACAAAACTAATGCAGAGGGTCTGCTCCAGTTTTACTTCAAGATTATGAAGATTGAAGCAAATTGTGTTGGTTTGGAGGAAATTCAGAGTCATAATTGAATTGTCCATTAGTGTTGGCAAACCTTCTGGGAGGCTAAAGTTTCTACCACCTCCAAACTCAGTTTTGTATCGATCTTGTTAGATTTTCTCAGCTTTCTCATCTCCATTTCTAACTGCTTGCTATTCTCTTCATGTGCTTTCAGAAAGGATTTTGTAAAATGGAACAGAGTTCCTGTAACTGCGTTGAATTGAACACATGGGGAATCAATTTGAGATTAGTAAACTAGGTTACAGGAGGAATGATGGAACTGCATTACATCCTTCCATATTACAAATCCCTTCCACAATCTGAGTTAATGCTCGAAAAGAACGCCATGCAAAAAGCTTATTGCTATATATTATCCGTTTTGACCCGTTACGTATTGTCATCAGCCTCACGGCTTTTAAAACACGTCTGCTAGGGAGAGGTTTCCACACCCTTATAAGGAATGCTTCGTTCCCCTCCCCAACCGATATGGGATCTCACAATCTACCCCCTTTGGGGGCCCAGCGTCCTCATTGGCACATCGTCTGGTGTCTGGCTATGATACCATTTGTAACAGCTCAAGCCCACTGCTAATAGATATTGTCCGTTTTGGCTCGTTACGTATCGCCATCAGCCTCACGGTTCTAAGACGACCCGTTACATATCGCCGTCAGTCTCACAGTTTAAAACACGTCTACTATAGAGAAGGTCTAGCCCTACTCCGACCAGTGTCTCGCACCATCTGGTGACTGGCTCTGATACCATTTGTAATAGCTCAAGCCCACCACTAGCAGATATTGTCCATTTTGACCCGTTACATATCGTTGTCAGTCTCATGGTTTTATAACACGTCTACTAGGGAGAGGTTTCACACCCTTATAAGGAATGTTTTATTCCCCTCTCCCACCGATATGGGATCTCATATCACTCATGAAAAAAACTTACTGAACTGAATGGCAGCCCTTACAGTTATGACACCGCAACAATGAACAAAAGAAAAGTCGAGATTAACTAACCTTGTTCAAATGGACAACGGGAAGGATCCTCGCCAAAATATAGAGCAAGTGCATCAGCATTTCTACCCTGCAACCATGCAGTGGTCTCCTTTATTTCTCAATAACTTCAAACTTTATTCCAACATAAAAGATCTAGTTTAGAAGATTACCACCACCGAGTAAAGAACGGTCACAGATTCGACCTCCATCTCGGCAAGACTAACAAATCCTTTCAATATCTAAAAATACAACATAGTAAATTTAATCCACTGAAAAGTGTCCACAATGAGTATGGGGGGTGGGGAAGGAAGAAAGAAGTGGCACCTTACGAAAAGTTTGAGATATGGGGCCATCACTTTCAGAAGCAACTAGTTCCTGCTTCACCTTTTCCAATCCTTTTGTTATTGCTTGCATTTCTTCTGCCAAAGATTTCAATTGTATCTGCATAGGAAGCAAGGCTCCAAGTCAAATAAGTTCTTTTTTGGATCATATTGATTGAATTCAATGCCATGAAATATGTAGACCTTAGACGTAGCTTCCAAGCTACCAAGGTCCAGATGAAATTCAAGAAGTGATGGTGACTTCGAAGCAACGACCTGAACCACATGCATAAACCAAATTTGTGATCAACCTGCCACACTCGAGAGACGTTGTGGGGAACATAAACAGATCAAACTTCAAGTCACAACCTATCCCTCTTTTTCTAGTAAAAACCAAAAGTGAAATTCCATAAACCCCATCTTTCGCTTTTAGAAAGATTCCAGAACATTCTTTCCGTCAATCCGGGAATTTTGAAGTAAATCAGACCAGGTGAATCTACATCAACCGATAAAGTAACAACAGGAACACCTTTAAAGTTTTTTGCCCCATATCCTATGGACTTAATAGTTAGACTCATGGTGTGAGATCCCGTTGGACAAGGGAATGAAACATTTCTTATAAAGGTGTGAAAACCTCTCTATAACAGAAGTATTTTAAAACCTTGAGGGTAAACCCTGAAATAAAAAGCACAGAGAAGATGTGGGCTTGGGTTGCTACAAATGGTATCAAAGTCAGTCAATGGACGGTGCGAGACACTGATCGGAGTAGGGCTAGACTCTCTCCATAATAGATGCGTTTTAAAACCGTGAGGCTGACCGTGATATGTAACGGGTCAAAGCGGACGATATCTGCTAGCGGTGGGCTTGGGCTTGGGCTGTTACAAATGGTATCAAAGCCAGACACCGGCGGTGTGCCAGTGAGGATGTTGGGCCCCAAGGGGGTGGATTGTGAGATCCCACATCGGTTGGAGAGGGGAACGAAACATTTCTTATAAAGGCGTGAAAACCTCTCCCTAGTAAACGCGTTTTAAAATCTTGAGGGGAAGCCTAGAAGAAGAAACTTTCAATTTACACACACATTTATTCAATAAGATTATAACTTAATTAACAAGCAACATTTATTCTCCCACCAAATTAGAAAATCAAAAGTTATCAATAAGACAGACAACACTAGAATAGTACCTTACACAGATAATGCATGAGAGTCAACTTATTGTTAGAAGCACGTGTATCAGTGAGTTTTGAGAGACTATCCAACCTGAACCCAATTGCAGAACCTGCATCGTATAAATGGTATTGAGCCAGAATTTCATGTTCAGAATTTCATGTCCATGGTATAAAGTTTGTTACCCCTAGCAGTTCCTTGGTTTAGCATATTTCCCAGGCAAAGAATTCTTTTCAATATCTCCTTCAATTTGCAAGAACTCCTCACCTATTAAAACAGTGATGTAAATTAACGGGCTCAGAGTTTACACATATCAAATGACTGGAGAAAGGTATTCATTAACACTATCAATAGACCTCTTGACAGAAAGAGTTTACAGTGTTTAGGCTTTTTTTGAACTCTGCTATCTGCAAAGGAGGTCAAGAATAAGTATATAGAGTAAAAGAGTACGCTTACACCAAAGAAATTCTTATATATTTCAAAACTAAAAATAGGATAAAAATGAAGAGTTGCAAATACCACAAAACCTGTGAGCTGAAGTGAATCTTGAAAGAAAATACTCTTAGCTTCGACTCCACACGAGGAACTTGCATCATCTCTAGAAAGTACTGATGTGTGGACAAATGAAAAGAAGAAAAGAAAACATGTAATTGCATTGTCTCCAAAAACTGCTGATGGTTTATATATAAAAGATTAAGAAAACAGAAACATCTGTTCAAAACGGCATTCATGTCACATGCAAAAAATCAAACAACTCATTTAATAAAAAACTAGCAGTAAACCAAAAGATGTCTTTTTTAAGTTGGGTCCTAAAGCTGGTGGCAAAGATGAAGCCTATTTTGACCAAGATTGTAACAGTCCAAGCCCACCGCTAGCAAATATTTTCTGCTTTGGCCTGTGACGTATCGTCGTTAGCCTCACGGTTTTAAAACGTGTCTACTTGGGAGAGGTTTCCATACCCTTGTAAGGAATGCTTCGTTCCCCTCTCTAACTGATGTGGGATTTCACAATCCACTCCCCTTGGGGGCCCAGTGTCCTCGTTGGCACACCGCTCGGGCTTTGATACCATTTGTAACAGCCCAAGCCCATCGCTTGTAGATATTGTCCGTTTCGGCCCCTTACGTATCACCGTCAGCCTCATAGTTTTAAAACACGTCTACTAGGGAGAGGTTTCCACATCCTTATAAGGAATGCTTCATTCCTCTCTACAACCGATGTGGGATCCACAAAGATACACCACGAACTTTGAATGGAAGCAAAGTCCCAGCCTTTTCCTAAGATAGAAATTGTATCTCTGTTTCAGAAGTTGTACTACATTGACATGAATTATTGCGTTATGTACAAATAACTCAATTTTGACCTTAGCATGATAGCTCTAACAGATGCTTGTATTCTGTATCAAGCTAGCATCACATCAGGGAGGGAATGATGGCTTATCCCATGGGTTGAATTTACAAGGCTACAAGTATAAAGCAATTAAATGCTACACTGCAGAAACAAAAGCTATGACCTGTTCAACAGAGCAAGTTACCTGTTCGCACTTGCCAAGTTTATCCATGTCACCAGAGTATCCCTTACGAATTTAAGCACAAACAAACCTTCAGTTAATTGATCATAAGTAAAGAGCCTCGTTTGACATACATGTAAAAAGAGCAGGATATCATTTCATGGTAAAATTAATAAAGGATAATCCAATATTATAGCACAAGATATTTCACCTTGAGAAGCTCCATCTCTTCTTTGGTGGGACAAAATTTGATAAGATTTTCGACTTGATCTACATCTAATACTGACTCATCCATGGAGAGCACTGCTGCCTACATTACATGATGAATTGACGATTATAGTAAGAAAAGTAAAATCAGCTCCATCATGATAATCTTCTAGCTCTAAAACAAAGCTTACTCACGTGAGAAAATTTTCAGTAATAATTGGAAATAAGAATGCAATACGTGAACAAGCACAAAGAAAGCCTAAATTTATAGTGCTGGCATGTTGATGAGGGAAAAATCAGTCTGCACCGAAGTAGAAATATCTTATGCAAGTACAACTTTTCTTGGCTTACCATCATGTCAGACAGTGGCATCCGAACTTTTGTTAGCATGATTTCAGTGTTATTTGCCCTCCTAAGATCAATCTGCAATTAAACATTCTCCCTAATTAGTTGCACCAACAGTAAGGAACATGATCGCATAAATATATATCACAAAGGAGGGAAAAGCTTGTTTCTAGGGAGTAATATTGAAGTTTAAATACCAAGTGAATTTTGTTCAATTTTGATCCAACTGACTTTCTTCGTCCTCCGGATTTACCTCCTGAATCAGCAATTTTAGGGACAGTCACAGAGAAAAGCGTCTCCAGCTCAGATACATCAAATTCTGGTGCACTAGGAAGAATATAGAAACTTGATTATTACAAAGGATACCAAATGCTACAGTCTAAAGGAACATACTGCACCAAGGCTAAACTACATTATTCGAGTGTGTAAATATCACAATCAAATGAAAAGGCAGCTTAAATTCTTAGGAGAAGTTGTATTACCTTTCAGAATCTCCACATCTTTGCAATTCTTCCCATAAGCTCCCTTTTGGTACCCGAGTTACCTTGCTCCAATGCAGAGGTTTCAATGATGATCGTTGAGGCACTTTAGCAGCCACCCCCGTGCTCCGCGAGAACCCACGTCCCCTCATTACTATAGATGGTGTTTTCACATCAGTTGAAGAACTTACTCCTTTAGCTCCTAGGTGTGGAGACATACCTCCTGGAGATCTGGAAGAAGGAACCAGTGGAAGAGGACCAGTAGTAGGTTGAGGAGGTGATGGTGCTTCACAAATTGGAGATGGCAGGGAAGATGATACAACACATGTTGTTGGAGATGTTAAAGCCTGTCGCCCTTGGGTTAAATGTGCAGAAGCTGTCCTCTGAATTGGAGGAGGTGGGGGAGGGGGTGGTGGCAGAGCTCTAGCATTTGTTAGGCGTGGAGAAAGCAGAGCTCCATGTGAAGCCGGTGGCCGTATGGGAGATAATTGTGGTAGAGCTCTAGGTATGGGAGGTGGAGGTGGAGGTGGTGGAGCACTATGCTTAGGTGTATTTCCACACACTAATGATGAACTTTTAGGTGATAAGTGATTGGAAGGTGGAGGAGGTGGTGGTGGTGGTGGTGGAGGAGGAGATCTTGCATTTATGTGAAAATATGAAGAGGGTGACAAAGAAACTTTAAGAGATGATACATGCAAGAAAGATGTGTTAGCCTGAAGAGCTGGTGGAAGAGTATTTGGTTTTGCCTGTTTTACAAGAAAGTCCCCTTTTTCAGGCTGTTTGGGCTTCTGTTTAAGCCTCCACGCATCGGCTTCCATCTTTTTTGAAGGAAGCTTTAACTCAACGTGTGGATTAGCAGTATCTTCTCCATACCCTTTATGCTCCACCCCTTCCAACATGTCATAAGCATCGTCTATCAGTTCCTTGATCCCTGTACGTCTCAGTACATTACCAGAAAATAGTAAAGGATTTGGCTTGTTATCTCCATAATTCACAACAATGTCCTTCACGGCATGAAGACCAGAGTCCATTTTTTCATCTGTTTTGAAAGTCACATCATCAACAGTGATGTCCTTCACTGCTTCAACGTTACAATCCATCTTCTTGTCAAAGTCATGACTCCCTCCAAATGATTTACAGCGTTGGAATGTAGGAGGTTCTGCATCTTCCTTCAACACTGCTTGATTGTCTATAGCATCCGTTTCATTCGCATGTACCATTTGAACATCATAATCCCTCATTACTTCCTGCACGTCAACAAAGTTGCTAAATATTTCTTCCACTTCAAAAAACTCCTCAGTCGAATTGCTTTTGATTTCGATTTTGTCATCACTTTTTGCTGCTGAGGTGAGGTTTGGCACAATATGTTCAGCATTCAGAAAATGTACCTGACATATGAGTATTCCTTCAATTTTGAAGGCTTCAAAGGAAAAACTATGAACAGAAAAGAAACAACAGCCTACCTCTACTCTAAAATTGTTAGGAAACTGCTCCTTGGCATCCCATAAAACATCAACCTCATCACGATTGAGCTTCAAACTGTTTGAATGCACAAACGCTGTGTGAAACATAACTCTAAACATCACTTCCTCGTGTATTAGATCTCCATCTAAATGGATGCATTCAAGAACAACATCGCCTTGAACATGACAACGAACATCCATTTTTACAACTCTGCTTGCTGCCTGCAATGGAAGAGTGCACTCAAATATTTGCCAAATTCTTGTCATTGCAAATTTCATGATTTAGATTTTACCTGTAGATACTGGAGACCATTTCTTTCCATCTTTGCACTGGAAAAAAAAAGTTTAGGATTTCTGTTTCCTGGTGTTAAAGGGTCCGGACCGTAAATGCGTATGATAGGCCGACACCCTTTTCCTCCATCAAGCACAGGAAGCTCTCGAAGTATCAGACAGTCTAAAATTAGAGGTGTATCAGGTATAGGCCAATAAGAACCTAGATTTCTCCTAGAAATATAGTGAAGGTATCTCATTTGAGAAGGCTGTGAGTTTACTGGAGAAAGGACATGGAGAAGTTCTGTAGGAGCTTGCCTGTAGACCATTTCAAGGGTCTTCTGCTCCCCCTCATATTGTTTACGGTACAATAAGAGAGCTGAAAGCATGAAAGCAAGGATTGGCCATCCTCCAGGTTCACAGTTCATCAACAATACATTTTTTTGTCTCTCCAATGAAAACCAGCTTTCACTCGACCGAATGAAGTGGTGGATCATCTCCAATGACAGTAGAGGACACCCTTCATATTGCAGAGAATATTCCATCACTGTCATACCATATTGAGACAGTATGTCCCAAGTTTTAGTTTTCCTCTTTCGTTCACTAAAGTTAAACACCATGAAAGATGCATCAGGAAAGTGGTCTTGCAGCTTTGGTATAATGCTACCCAAATATGCTTTGTACTCATCCTCTTCCAAGACGTCGGTAGAGAAGCAACAATCAAACACTGAAGAAAAAAAATTTGATAACTTTTTCTTCACTAGTAGTAACATGGGGTTTTTTTTTTTTTAATAAAAAGAATGTCTTACAACAAAAAGTTCATGCACTACAAAAGATTTTTATATATTTAAAAGAAACTTTAGATGAACAGAACCAGGCTACAAAGCAACAATTAACTACTTCAGCTTGCTTATTGTAGATCTTGCCCCATTACCATAGAACCCATTCAGTAAGGGGCGTTAAAGATACCAGCTACTCAGTCTACTTGGCGATAGAAAAATCTTCTACCCCACCCTACCCCAAAATGGGAAAGAAAGATCATGGTCAAATTGTGAGATCCCACATCGGTTGGAGAGGGGAACGAAGTCTTTATGAGGGTGTGGAAACCTCTCTCTAGCGAACGCGTTTTAAAAACCTTGAGGGAAGCCCAAAACGGAAAGCTTAAAGAGGATAATATCTGCTAGCGATGGGCTTGAGTTGTTACAAATGGTATCAGAACCTGACATCGAGCAGTATGCTAGTGAGGCCGCTGAGAAGGGGGTGACACCGTGCGGTGTGCCAGCGAGGACGTTGGGCCTTGAAGGGGGTTGATTGTGAAATCCCACGTCGATTGGAGATAGAAAGAGTACGATCAAGGACACTAGGCCCCAAAGGGGTGGATTGTGAGATTCCAATCGATTGAAGGGGGGAACGAGTGCCAACGAGGACGCTAGGTCTCAAAGAGGGGTGAATTGTGAGATTCCACATCGATTGGAGAGGGAAACGAGTGCCAACGAGGACGCGGACCCCAAAGAGGTGGATTGTGAGATCTCATATCGGTTGGAGAGGGAAACGAATCATTTATAAGTTCATAAGGTGTGTAAACTTGACGCATTTTTTTTTAAAACCTTGAGAGAAGGCGGAAAGGGAAATCCCATTACACAGCAATAGTGAGCGTGTACATAGAAATGGAGAAGAGAAAACCTGTTAGGACTATGAGTATGTCAGACCACTCTAACCATACTCAAACGTGCACCAAAGTAAAGAACAGAGCTCAATTAAACAAACTTTATGACACAATGCAAGCAAGAAGTAACAAAGACAACATTTCATCATTCGCAGTCGCTCTTACAGAGAACAATAAAGAATTTGAAAGGAGATCATACCGTACACTCTCTCCGCAATCTCGAGAAGCCGATCAGGAGGCTTCCGGTAGAATAATTTTCTAAACAGCGCCATCAGATGGCGCTGTTCCTCCCCCAGTCCGGTCCAAATCTACGTCACCAGAAAAACAGGGGAAATACACCAACAAACAGCAACCCTAGTACAAGCAGAAACCGAAGAAAATAAAAGAAACCCAACACCCAAAATGTCAAAATTGAATCGAAAATGCACCAAATACCAAAGAAGAATCGAAAGAAAAAAAAAAAAAAAAAAAGCAAGAAACAGAGTACGGAGCCTTATTTGACAAAAAAACTCAGCAAATGCGAGGAAACCAGAGCGGAAAACATCTTGAGATAAACAAATAGCTCAAAGGTACTCAACAGAGAATGAAAATGGAGAATGAACACAAAATCATGAGAAAATCATAGACGAAAGAGCACAGAGAGAATGTAGGAGCAGAGAATTCGACGAAAGGATAAACTAACAAAGTGAAAGAGAAATGGGTTAAAGAAAAAGAGAAATGTGAAGAAAATAGAAGAAAGCTTCAGAACAGAGAGAGAAGGAAGAGAAGTGGAGCTGGAAAAAGGAGAGCAGAGAAAGCAGAGCTTTATATGGGGTCTGCTCTTCTCCACTTGACTTTCCTGCGAGAGAGAGAGAGAGAGAGAGAGAGAGAGAGATACTCCGTTCTGCTACGTGGCGTACACGTGGCACCTGGTTTTCATTTTAATTAACGACTTCCTTTTAATAATTTAAATTTATATATTTTTATCCTAATCAATAATATGTCATCCCATTAAATAGTATTTTACTTAATAATTTCAGTTTTAAAATTACAAGTCAAGTAGTTGATAATTAAGTTAATAGAATAAAATAAAAATGAAAGATTTTCATTCCTTTTTGTAAAATATAAAATATAAAAGAAAGTTAATGCATAGATCTTACCTTTAAAAACGTGGGGCTGAATAAATAAAAATCATATTCTAATGTAATCTTTATTATAAAGTATTAGTAAAATATTAATATGACTTGGAAACTTTTAAAGACCGATTTCTACCTCACGTGTAGTGCACGTGAATCATACATCATAAGATTAGTGGATAAGTTTGGAATAATTCCAAAATCATTTTTCTTTTCATAATTAATATAAAGACCTCATTTACATTTTTATGATAAATTCAATTTCAGTCGTATTTTTTAACCATTATATTATTATTAAATTGAATATAAAAAATATTATTTTAAAATAAAAAATAAGATTTTAATTAACAAATTTAAAGAAATAGTTGAAAGGTAGATTCTTAAAATTATAAATTTAGTCCCTAAACTTTGAGATTAACGTATAGTTTAGTGAATAAAGATTGATGATTCGATTTTTACCTCCACAATTATTTACGTAGAGACGAACAATTATATTCTTAATTCACACGATAAGATGTATATAAGTTTTTGAAGCAGACCCACCTCCATGGATGAACATGATTGGTGCCAAAAAGAAATGGACAAACAATAAAAGTAATTTTGTGCTTTGAGTATTGAATCAGGCTTTCTCACTTTTGGGCTCAGCATGCTTTCGCATTTCTTTCTTTCTTCTTCTTTCTTTGTTGCGAGATTTCAAGCATTTTTTATAAGAGTGTTAAAATTTCTCCCTAACATACGAGTTTTTAAAACTTTGAGAAAAATGTCGAAAAAGTAAATTAAAAAAGAACCGTATCTAAATTTGAGCCGTTACATTGGTTCTAGTCAAATTTGGTAAGCTATCATGGATTCACGTCATTGAGAAAGGAATTGTAGCTTGTAATAAGGATGTATGCTAGTTACCAAAGGAGATGAGTACAAAGGAAGAGGCAAATCATGTGTGGCTTAAGCTTTGCTTGGCCTTTTAACATCTTTTCTACATTATCAATTCAATTATGGAGCCCGCAATTTCATGCCCCAATCTTCACCCAAATGGTTCGACTTTGTACATTCTGAATGTCATCTCCCTTCTGTCCTTGACTTCCAATAAAGACAACACGATTATGATTTGATTTACGATCTGATTTTTGTTCGACTTCTTTTCTGTGTGTATATTAGGTGTCTTAACTCCTTATCTATTTGAATGGTTCTATGAAGACAGTGATTTGTTAACAAAATTGTCGGACAGAGCTAGTAGTTATTGTCCTCTATGGACTTTCTCTTCAAGTCCTTCCCCGTGTCTACTAAGGAGAGATTTCCACATCCTTATAAGAAATGTTTCGTTCTCCTCTCCAACCGATGTGGAATCTCACAATCCACCTCCCTTGGGAGTCCAACGTCCTCACTAGCATACTATCCAATGTCTAGCTCTATACCATTTATAACACCCTAAGTTCACCGTTAGCAAATATTATTCTCTTTGGATTTTCTCTTCAAGGGCTTCCCTTCTACTAGGAAGAAGTTTTTACACCCTTATAAGGGATGCTTGTTCTCCTCTCCAAACTACGTGGGATCTCACACTTTTCTTTTCATTTCATGGAAGCAATTAGTCAAGTGAGGAATTGAATGTTTTCAAGTACACAGCCAAGTTTAGGAATCAGGAACATTTATAATAATACTTTCTCATCATATATCAGTACTAGTCTATACATTACAACATTGGAGGAAAGAATAAAAAAAAAAAAAAAAAAAAAAATGGCAGTTTGGAAGGAAATCGACAAGTTTGATCATCCAAACGTTTCGGCTTTCTTGAAGACATTCCGACGTGTGTATATCTGTTGTTTGTGTTGAACAGCGATGTCCTAACTTCCTTGGTTATGAACTTATTGCTGTGAAATCTTCAGCAATCAATAGTTTATTGGGTGAATGCCCAGTTCTCAAAATTTTCCAACTGGTTGGCAATCAATTTTTACCTACAAATTACAAGCCCAAAAGAGAAAGGGTGAGCACAGATGATCCTAACATGAAGAACATAGGGAATGCAGACAGGAAGACAAACGAGCTCGCAACAAAGCTGCTGTGAGCTTCTAGTTGTCTGACAGGGAAGTTCTACCTTGTCTTTAAAACCATGTGGTAAACATATCAGAAGAAAGATGCTGCCATTGAGGTGCAAATTTCAAAAGGAAAGAAACATCTGTACCATCAGAGCATGCGTTACAATACCTCGTTGAAACCATGATCTTCGAACTGTCTGTCGGATATGCCTCTCGTGTCTGTCTAGCAGTTCATCCACTCTGCTAGATTGAGATAACAAGGGCCCAGAATATTCAACTTTGTCCACTTGGTCCTGATAACTCTGTCACAAGATCAAATCAAGGAGGTTTAAGTGGTGAAACAATGGCACACATCAAAGGGCTGGCGTTAATGATCTTAAACTCACCAGATTATTCCTCTTAGCTCCCAGTTCATCTCGCAAAGAAAGTGCCACTGCAAAGTCCTGGGAGTGGTACTCATCCGAAGTATCAAAGGAATCAGGACGCTCAAACTTGCCCCACTGATTCCTTATCACAACCTTGGATCTCTCACTTGATTCAGGACCCTTGGAACTTGAGCGGCTCATGGATAACATGTCTACCTTCTCATGAAACTTAGACTCCAAATTGCTTCTTGATGTAGCAGAATGGTCCAGCCCATTAATTAGTTCTCCTCGTGAAATTGATCTGGAATAACACCGAATAGAGGCATCGTCTCTTCGTCGTCTTGCCCACGCAAAGCCACTCGATGTCGAAACTTGTAGAGGGCCAGAGAAGGGAATGTCTCCTTGAGATGCATTCGTTTCATGTATAGTCTCTTCCAGTTTATCAATTGACAGCTTTTGCGCCTGGCCAGCTTTGGTAACCTTTTCTTCTTTTAGATCTTGTGCATTAATACTAATTGTATGCAGAGCTCGAGCTGTGACTGATGAGTCCTGTACAACATTTTAAGCAGACGAATGAGAACCTCCCTTGCAATGTGATCGACACTAAGAATAGTAAAATTGTAAAGCCCGTGTCTGCCTCCTTTGCATGCTTTTCATAGGTTTGTTTCTAAAAAGAAAAAGAAGAAGAAGAAGAAGAAATACCTCAGCTGGTGCCAATTTATTGGTTCCATGATGATTTCGCATTAACCTTCTGTTATCTAGTCCACGGGCTCTTCCACTATGTTTTTTCCTGAAAGTTTAAAATGCTATTGATTTTAGATCATGAAGAACCAACACAAATAACAGTAGTAAGCAGAAGAAGAAACTGGATTTGGACCCAACTTTTTCAACTTTTCAAACTATATCACATTGCTCATAGATTGTAACAGTCCAAGCCCACCGCTAGCCGATATTGTCCATTTTGGCCTATCGTCGTTAACCACACGATTTTAAAACATGTCTGTTATAGAGAGGTTTCCACACACTTATAAAGAATATTTTGTTCTCCTCTCCAACCGATGTGGGATCTCACAATCCACCCCCCTTGAGGGCCAGCATTCTCGCTGGCACACCTCCTGATGTCTGGCTCTGATACCATTTGTAACAGCCCAAACCCACTGCTAGTAGATATTGTCCTCTTCGGGCTTTCCCTTCTGGGCTTCCCAAACGCGTAATGGGGAAGCCCATAAGGGAAAGCACAAAATCCTTGAGGGGAAGCCCGGAAAGGAAAGCCCAAAGAGAACAGTATCTGGATGAGTACCGGTTCTGCTGTGTAACTCTAAAAGACGTGTTTTAAAACCTTGAGGGGAAGCCCAGATGGAAAAATCCGAAGAGGACAATATCTGTTAGTGGTGGGCTTGGGTTGTAACCTCCTATCTAGAGACAACTATTTAGTCTCATCTTTTTGTATCCTCTTTTGAGATTCAGATTCTTTTATGATAGAAAGAAATGAGAAACCGACCTTTTAGTCTCCTCTCTTTGTTTTGCATCAATCTCTTTGCTAGGTGGATATATTGGCAAGCTTGATGGATCACATGCATACGGTTTTGTACTGAAATACTGAAAGGAGCCATAAGGATATAGTATGAGAAAATTCAGTAAACAAACTGATTACTTGGTCCTAGTATCCATAAGGTAATCAGCATTATTACCGCAGATGTGAGAGCAGAGGAGGCAACTCCACGCTTGTATGGTTCCACGGAAAGAAGCGTTTCTAGCAAGTTCACAGTCGTCGAAGGATAATCTTTGAATGTCTGGCGTAGGCAATTATTATATGGATGTTGTGGCTTGAACAAAGTGGCATGAGGAAGTTTAGACCTTTTCCAGTACTCATCAGGAGGAGAGCCGCAAAGCTTGAAGATCTTGTGTAGCTGTTCGACCTATTAGTTGCAAACGTAAAGTCAATATCACCTTTGAAAAAATATATCATATTTGGTAAGAACTGTATGACGCATTAAGGAAGACATATCAGTCCGCTAACATCATCATTCATATTAAAACACTAATGTAAAACGTTGAATCATTGAAGAGTTCAAATTTCTTCCAAGCTCTGCTATGTTTCACGTAACAACTCAAACACACCACTAATAGATATTGTCTTCTTTGGACTTTTCCTTATGGGCTTCTCCTCAAGGTTTTAAAACGTGTCCCCTAAGGAGAGGTTTCCACACCCTTATAAGGAATGTTTCGTTCCTCTCTCCAACCGATGTGGGATCTCACAATTCACCCCTCTTGAGAGCCCAGCGTCCTCATTGGCACACCATCCGGTGTCTGGCTTAGATACCATTTGTAATAGCCCAAACCCACCGATAACAGATATTGTCTTCTGGGTTTCTCCTCAAAGTTTTAAAACGCGTCCCCTAAAGAGAGGTTTCCACACCCTTATAAGGAATGTGTTGTTCTCCTCTCCAACCAACGTGGGATCTCACATTTGATAAATTTCTTCTTTCAAGTAACAATGTTCCAAAGATAAGCAGAATATGTTATTAAGAAGTTTAATAAAGAAAAACATTACCTCTGTTCTTCCCTGAAGAATAGGTTTCCCAACAAGGAGTTCTGCGAAAACACAGCCAACACTCCAAAGATCCACAGATGCATTATAGTCTGTTGAACCCAGTAGAAGTTCAGGAGGACGATACCACAGAGTGACAACACGACTCGTTAGAGGTTGCTGGTGCCCGGAATTATAGAAGTTCGCCAATCCAAAATCAGCTACCTTCAATACCCCTTCGTTATCGACTAGAAGATTAGATCCTTTAATATCCCGATGCATTACACCGCGTGAGTGACAATGCTCAAGCCCGGATATCAATTGTTTCATGTAGCATTTAATCTACAGAAAAGGTAAAGAGCCAAGGATTCAATACTGTAATCATTGTTCATAAGAAAAAGAAAGTTTCATTTCCACTTCATATTCTGCAAAAGAATGCTCCCCAACTTTATAACTATAACAGAAACTTAAACCAAGCATACCTGTGATTCACTAAAAGTGATATCAGGGGAGGACAAGAGCCCAGTAATGTCATGGTCCATGTACTCAAACACGAGGTAAATGTTACATGATAAACGAGACGTAATTAAGCCCTCCAATTTGATGATATTAGGGTGATCAAGCCTGCGGAGAATCATGATCTCTCGTGCCATAAATCTAACACTTTCAGGCTCAAAATTGTCGAACCGAACCTTCTTTAAAGCAACAATCCTTCCTGTTTCGAGTTCGCGTGCTCGAAATACACTGCTATACGTACCTTGTCCAATCTATAAAAATTCAACATCCACAAGCAGAAAGAATTTCGTCCATGTCCATCCAGACCAAAATCAACTTTCTATACACACAACAACTTCAACTACCACCATATGAGCATTAGAAATGTCAACCATAAAGTTCCAATGAAATTCAAGCAGTTGCAGAAAAGAAGAAAAGATGCCAAAATGCTTTTTATAAAGCAGAATTCTCTGATTAAAAGACCAAAAATCTTTCCATGGAGGATTCTTTGTTTCTTAAATATACAAACATGGAGGGAAAAGGGATCATCAAATGCATGCAACTCCATGATGCTCCCACACTGGCATGTTGAATTGATTGGACAAAGCAAAGAACTAATGACATGTCCCCTTCCCCTAAAAGGAAGTCTAATTATCCTAATCGACTATAAACTCAAGTCAACAATGGAAAGGGATGATTAGATGTATATAAAACTAGGATTGGATATGATTAACAAAGCAAAAAAACAGAGATTGAAGGGTAAAAGAAAAATAACTAAGAACCTTTTCCAGCTTCTCATAAGCATCGGACCGGAGAGGAATCCAACCTTGAATGGCCTCACCGGCGACAGCGCTGAGCCAGGCCGGCCACCCTGCCGCCACTTGCTCACTTTCAATATACTTGTTCAAATTCCCCAATCTGAAGCTCAAAGTCTGATTCCCTGCGCCATTTGAACTCGCCCTCCCCGATTCACCCAGCTCACTCCCAACCCCATAGAACTCACTGGACCCCTTCGACTTCCTCTTGGCCTTCGGCTTCGAACTCCTCTCAATCTCCCCCAACCCACATCGGCTACGACCCGAGCTCCCCACCGCCGTTGATTCATTGTCCCGAAATGCGCCGGAGTGATCGAATGCAGGCGTCACGGACACCGCCTGCTTCGAGTTCACACACCCCATGGCGGATCACTGCAACTTCACGACCATTAATGAGAAATTCAGATTTTAAGAAGCAGTTTAAGTGGACCCTGAAATGGAGAAAGTCGGAAATCAAATGGGTTAGCGGGAATGTTGATTTGTTTGAAACCCAAATGAAAGGAGAAGGAAAAATGGGAGTGCAGTGAAGAGGGAAGAGCAAAAACAAGAAGGGGGTGGAGTTTTATACCACGTTACGAAGTCGGAATGTGAAATTTGGCTTTGGTTACTTCGGCTGTGGGAAAACAGTTCGTTTCGCTGTCTCTCAGTCACTGTTTTCGATCCATAATGCGGCGATTGCGGAAGATGGTGGATAGTAGAAGGCATTAAAGCGCGGCTCCACAATCGAGCACAGCGAGATCAACGGAAAGTGAAATACCCACTGCACCAACAGCAGCAGTAAACAATGAAATTTGGGTGAACAAACCCAATACCTTCCATCTATTTCTTCTTCTCCTCCAATCGTAACTTTCTTCCCAACACTCGATTACTTTGAACTTAATTCACCCTAAGATAAACAAATACGAAAAGCGTAGAATTAAAAATAGTATTTGAATTTTAAAATTTGAAAGTATCATTAAGCAGAATGATCATTTAATCTAAAAGATTTAAATAAGTTAGTGATATTTAAATCTAAGTAAAATCAATAAATAAAATAAAAGAAGAAAAAAAGTAATTTGGTTTTTTCTGTGAAGTCTGAACCAAACCAAGATCGATGTGAAACGACGGAAAATGGGCAGAGTTTCGGGCAGTATGTGCTTATTCTCTGGTTTTGTTCCCTTATTGCATTTCTTTTCTTTTTTCTTTTTTTTAATTGGGCTCGCATTTCTCTCGAGTCGTCGCGTGCGTGACCGGCAAATGGGAACCGGCCCCACTTTATTTACCCCGGTAACAAAGCGCGTGGTTGACCGCACCCAGCGTGGGAGTGGGTTTTAGTTTGGGGACTAGTTGACCGAATTTATTTATTTATTTATTTATTTATTTTAGTTCAACACCGATGAAAAAATTACATTGATTTTTTTTTTTTTTTTTTTTTTTTGGCCTCCGATCAATTTTGAAGTAGAGAAACAATAACATTTTTTAGGAGCGATAGACTTCGTCCATGGACCGTGTGGCTACCGTCTATTTGGCTATAGAATATGTTGCAGAGATAGATGATGAGTAGAAGACATACTCAAATAATTATGGAGGTGTTCTAAATGAGGTGTCGGTTACGTTTTCGCAGTGACTAATGTTTCCGAAGCTTTTGATCTCAATTGGTTGTAAGTTCAACATTGATGTTGTAGCTGATACATACGTTGGAGTTGGAGTTGGTGTTATCATGTCATAACTCTATAGACAAACAATGTTATCAATAGAGGTCTTTCAGAGTTTAACCAATAGGTCAAATTTGTTGAAACATATACGCTACTCGAGATAATTTGAAAGGTCTTTAAAATCGATCTGTACCTTTCTAAATAGAAAACTTCAACGACTATAAAAATATATTTTAAAATTCACATCTTGATTATTATTAAAATATATATATATATATATATATATATATATATATATTAGGATTTTTTTTTAAGAAAAAAAAAAAAAGGCAAAAGTAGGAGAAAAAGAAAATGATGAAAAGAAAAAATAATTATAATCACTTTACTTTAATTGTTTCTGTTTGGTACCTTTTGAGATCAGCCTTTGTTTGGTTAAAGCTTTGCCAGCTTTGCCAGCTTTGCCACCATGACATTTTCCTTTCTTCACTGCTGAGGTGGGCCCACGTCATTGACTTTATTGGGACCCACCTTAAAAGGAGACCCCTATCGCATGCATGCCTTTGTCTTTCTGCAATCATCTTAATTATTGATTTATTCCTCAATTTGGGCCTCGCTTTTAATTCCATATCCTTCTTATAATTTTATAATAAACTATATACACTTAATTAATTAAGTTGTTTTTTAATGCTATTTTTAGATTAAATAATAAAACAACCCAATAATGAAAATTTTCAAAAAATAATTTTGAAATATCAGAATTTTAAATTAGTTTTGTTTTTATAATAAATAAGAAACTATATAATTAATTACTTTAAATGTATTCTCTAAATATATTATTTTCTTTATTTGAAATTTCAACCTTCCTAATATGAAAATGGTGGTCAACAAATTTAGTTTAATCTAATAAATGAAATCTTTGAGAGATGAATACCTTATATTTTATTTTTTGTTATTTGAAAAATAATAAATAAAAAAAATAAATATAGTTTAATTTAATATATATATATTATGGTTGTTATAACCAGAACCACAAGGGGCACCAACCCTAGATTTATTATTCGAGTTTGAGTCAAATAATAAGCTTTGAAATTTTTTAAATATGAATTTGTTGCCTAATAAATTCAAATTTTAATTATATTTGTAATTATCCTTTCAATAATAAATTATTAATTTATAAATCTACAATATATTTTTGTTAAAAATAGAAAAAAAAAAATTCATAATAAATAAAATGTTCTCAGTTGGCAGTCGTCCCAACTACTGAAATCGTTTATGGGCCTTCTAGAGGAGCATGGTCCACAACAGTAAGCCCAACAATGATTACTGAAGAGGAGGGTGAAGGTGAATTATGGGGTTGCTTTTACTATACGCGGTAAAAAAATATTTACAATAGGAACCAATTTTCTCATTAATTTTTTTTTTTTTTTATTGTTTTGAAATGTTTTCAAAATTGAAATTAAGTCTTGAAAAATAATAATAATAATAAAAAAAAGTGGACACTAAAGCCTAAGCCCAAGGCAACCAACTAGGCCCAACCTTTTTGGGCTTTAATTTACATTATTATATATTTTTTTTAAAATTTGACCTTTACGTAAATACTTTATTTCATAATTCAACCAAGGCAACCAAATTAATATTTTGAGTTTGAGGGCTTTAATCACTTTATTATAATCATTTTTAAATTAAAAATTAAAGTAATTCATTTGATTCTTAATAATGTATTTTTTTAACCAATTAAATTTTAATAATTACGAAAATGTAAATAATTGTAGTATAAATATTTAAAGATATATATAATATATAATTAATGGGATAAATTATGATAAAAAGACAATTAAAGAAAAGATAAGGAAGGGGTTTAGTTTATGGGCAAGGTGAAGCATCGCAGAATCTTTTTTGGAGTAATAAAAAATCCAGAAATTAGAGAGGAGGAAAGATAGAGACAAGATAAGTGGTAACAGACAGCCATGGTGTCCCTTGTAATGGAAGCTTTGTTCGTCTCATTTCATTTCCTTTACTCTCTCTCTCTCTCTATCTCTAAATCTTCCTTGAAAAAATGGCCCATCAGCCTTCTTTACCAGATCCGAATTTCCTACTTTATCCGCTTTCCGCGTCCGATTTCCTTTTCCATGTAATTCCTCACCCAATGTCCTCCACTTCCCCCTGATTTCTCCTCCATGCCTCCTCTCTGTTTCTTCTTTTACTTCACCTTCCATTCTCTAAACCAGGTGATTCAATTTCGTACAACTTTGTTATTCAGATTTGGTTCGTTTCTGTAGTTTATTGAATTTGTTTGGTGGGTTCTGTCGATTGAGCTCTGAGAGAGTGAATTTAGAACTATGAATGAATTAATGCATTGTTTGTGCGAGATTTTGTTTGTTGTTTTGTTTCTGCTGGACTTGGTTGACCTTTCTTCCCTTTTCTTATGCAATATCTTAGTAACTTCATATATTCAACTTGTTCTACTGAGTTTTCATCTGGCCTTTGTCTTTTTGTATTCAGGCTCTTGAAGTTTGTATGGTCAAGCTGAGTTTCGTGGTACTAAATGGTGTGAACGGTGTCATTTCAATGTGAGATTTTGTCTCCATTTGGATGTGCTTTTGGCAAGGAACTCTGCCTGAGGTAATAGTCTCTTAACTCTTATATATGATTCTCCTCAACTTATTCTGTCTTAAACTATGTTATCATTAACTATACATGCCAAAGTATAATATTGGAATTTGAAATTACAAATGGTTGTAACTTTAAAAGTTTTAGCTGGAGTTGATCAAAACTTCTTGAATCGTGGACCGGTTGGTATTATGTGAGATCCCATATTGGTTGGAGAGGGTAACGAAACATTCCTGATAAGGGAGTGGAAATCTTTTTCTAGCCTAACGTGTTTTAAAATCTTGAGGGGAAGCCCAAAGAGGACAATATCTGCTAGCATTGAGATAGGGTTGTTACAAATGGTATCAGAGCTAAACACCGGGTGGTGTGCCAGTGAGGATGCTGGACCCTCAAGGGGGATGGATTGTGAGATCCCATATTGGTTGGAGAGAGGAACGAAGCATTCCTTATAAGGGTGTGGAAACCTCTCCCTAGCAGACGCGTTTTAAAACCTTGAGAGGAGAAGCTCAAAGAGGACAATATCTGCTAGCACTAAGCTAGGGTGGTTACATATTATGTTAGAAACCTAGGTGATTCTGTTCTTGTGTCTATTAGATATCAACCATTCATTGCTGCCCTTTTTAACTCAGGTCCTAATCTCTCAGAATATCCAGTGAAGCATTTGTATTATTTATGGAACTTCTTGGTATTGGAGTAAATATGCAGGGTTCTGGCAACTATCCAAACTTTTATTTCAGTGGGGATCTAAAAGGAGTTGTTGGTGGCTGTATATGGCCTCAAACCAGTGAGGATAAAATGCTGAACGGTGGACATAGCTCCAAAGCTTTCTTGTCACCACTGTCAGCTGGTCTGTATTTTGAATGTGGTCGAGATGCGTTAAAGCAGATAATGCTTATGCAAGAAGCGACGTTTCGGGATCAGGTATATCCTCGGTCTGCAATTTATCTTTTGGCTTAGAATCATTATGGAGTTATGTACTATTAGTACTATTAGCCAATCCTACCACATATTTGCCATAGTTATGTACTATTAAACTCATCTGAAATTAATAAACTGTCCAGATTTACGAACTTCATCGCCTTTACAAAAGACAGAGTGAGTTCATAGCTGAGATGAAGAGGGAATCAAATAAGCATGATGTATGCATCACGACAACTCGGTCTGATTTTTATAAGTCTCGGGTCGATGCATTGTGTGCTCAGGATGCACACAACTTCCCTGCATACAGTCAATTATTTATTTATGGGGAACAAAAGAGCTCACTACATTCAAGTTTTGGGAAGAACATTCAAACAGGTTCTGACACCCCTTCGAACGGAATCTTTTCGAAGACTCCTTATTTTTCGGAATCTAAGAGCAAAATTTTGGGAAATGGGATGTTTGATCTTGAACTTCCAACTGACAGAAAACAATTGAACAGAAGAGATGAATTGACAAAAGTGCCTGAAATGTCAAGCTTTCATCTCAAGAGAATGCCTGATGTTGTTCATATTAGTGATAAACCTCTTCTTTCCAAGCATGATTTGAATGCTTCATTACATAGGGATTCTTCAACCGCTGATTCATTGTTCGAGAAAACAAAGATCTCGGTCGATTTAAATGATCCTCCTAACATCGAGGAAGAACCCGGCTGTAGATCCGTTGGTTTAGAGGATGCTACTGGCCATAGGGAGATCCTTTTCCATGATCTCAATGGCAAAGCCAATTCAAAATTTCTTGTTTTCTCAGAGCCAGATGTCCATGGAAGGAGAAATGGACCCTCTAACAATGGCTATTCTGAATCGATTAGCTTTTATGACAGAAGCAAAAGATATCAACCGGACAAAGATATTACAAATTCTAGTCTGTCATCATCCACTGCATCTATGACAAAATCTGTACAAGGTCCCATAGGAAATGCAATGCTTGCTGAAGATGATCTCTGTAGTGTTAAGAACTCGAGATCTCGCACTGGGTCTAGTAGTGTGAACCCCCTTGAAGGAAGCTTCTGTAATGGCTCCAAGTCCGAGATCGTGAAAGAAGAATCATGCCGCAAGGCTTCTGCAAATTGGATCGAAGGTCGAATTGATCTCAACGTCTGCATAAATGAAGAATTTTTGGCCGCGCCTTGTTGCTCAACTGAAATGAAACTGGAGGTACCTGTAAGTCCAGGAAAGGGAAAACATTCTTCAACTACAGGAGAGTTTGGTGAGAACCAAGTTGGATCACATTTTCTAAAGTCAGTTGAAGACGATGGCGAACCGTTGGAGGATCTCAACGCGATTGCAGCAGAAGCTCTGGTTTCTATTTCATCATCTGTGGCTCAAAATTGTCGAAAAATCACCGGCTGTCAGTCCGTTCAAGTTTCATGGGAATCCTTATGCTGGTTAGCCGAAATAGTTTCTTCAATGGGAGCTGAGCCAGAGAAGGCTGAAGTAGCCATGAAATGTAAGGATGGCAGTGACTCAGAGGAGCTTTTGTCAAATTGCATGGATGACTTTGAGGTCATGACATTGAAGTTGAAAGAAACAGTAGAGGAAGAGTGTTCCTTGACAAGAAGTAACCACCAAGAGGAGGCAACAAAAAATGTTTCTTCACCTTCATGTCAACTGGGGAAGGGCCGTGCGAGGCGGGGTCAGCGCAAGAACTTTCAGACAGAAATTCTTCCAAGTCTTACAACTTTGTCGAGGTACGAGGTTACAGAAGATATTCAGACAATTGGAGGCCTGATGGAAGTCACAAGTTCTCACTCGATAAACGGTGCAGCGAAAACTCCAAGTAGAGTCGGAACGACATGGACTAGAGGGAAGAGACGGTTGTGTGATTCATCTTCAAAAGTTACAGAGGCTGTGCTAGGGTCGATCATGGATCAAGTAAGCAGTGACAATGAAGTAGAGAATAAAGAAAGAAAGGTTGTAGTTTGGGGTAATATTACACGGCGGCGGAGGGGACGGAGATATCCAGCTTGTACCAGAAAGACTATTTTAGGACAAGTATAGTTGGACTATCATATTTGATCTGTAAATTTTGCTAAGTTCTATTCAGCTCTCCATTTTGAGTCAATTGTTTGTGCCATTTAATACAAAGTTATACTGGAAAGAAGGAAACCGCCATTGTATATGCAGACAGGTAGTTTCGGTAAATGAAGTTATCTCATGCTGGTTTGGTTTATGAGTTTCAGTTTACACCCAAGTTTTCTGTGCTCTGCCGTGTGGGATTTTACTCAACCAAGCTTTTACATCAGGTCGGGAGGAAGCCATTTATAGCGTTTTGCTTACAGACACTGGTCGGTGTACCAGCGAGAACATTGGCCTCTCAAAGGAGTGGATTGTGAGACACCACGTCGGTTGGAGAGGAGAGCAAAACATTTCTTGTAAGGGTGTGGAAACCTCTCTTTATCATACGCGTTTTAAAAAACTTTGAGGAGAAGCTAGGACAATATGTGGTAACGGTTGATTTGAACTTTTTTATGGATTGCATCATATCATCGGATCAGTTGAGCTATCTATATTGCTTGTGATTCAAACTAATACTAACAACAATCATTGCATATGCTGGAATATTTGTACCTAATAAAGCCAACATCTATCCAACTACTTTAACTCATTCATTAATTATTTAACTGCCCAATTAAATAATAGCAAACGGTCCTTGTGACATCAAAGCTAAAATATTTTATAGAAAATTTGTAATGGGCAACTATAATACTTTTTCATATTTCACAAATATATATCAAAATATTTGATTGGTATATCAACACTAATGTAAGATATATTATTAGTATGATTTATTTAATCCCCATTTTCCCACCAAAAGTAATAATCCCGGGCATTAACCAACTAATTAAGCCATTCTGCGAAGGAAGTGTTGGCGGAAATGATTGGGGAGTTGTGTAAAACCAAAAATGAAGTTGAAAAGAAGATGGTGGTTTGATTTGAATGGGGTTCTCGCTTACCAATGCCCGCCATGCCCGATTGGTTGTAACATATGCTCTAAAATGGAAGCGGGAGATTGTTTTGCTGCAACAAACGCGGCCTCTTATATGATTCAGCTCCCTCCATCACAACCCCAAATCTTCTCCCTCACCTATCTGCGCCAAAAAGGTAAGTACGATTTTTTTTTTTGCTTTTTTCTTCTCGTTCGCGCGCAATTAAGTAACCTCTCTTTTTCTGATTCTTTTGCTTTCGCTTTTGCATTATGTGAATTGCGTTTCGCCTCATTTTCGCGAATGACTTCGATTAGTTGTTGGGCATAATGCTGGATTGTGATCGAATAAATGAAAGTTTTCTAGGCAAGTTTATTGGGTTTTCTGTGTTATGATCGTACGAATGGACATAATATCGAATTACAAATGGGCACTTCTCTGTTCTGTTCTGTTCGGTTTTATGATGAGGTTTTTTCAGGTTATGGTGTTCTTTTTTTCTTCCCTGAATGTGTCCGTATTGGCAAAATGCCATTGATTTCATTGGATATTCTAGCTTTCTTGGTAGATGGAGAAATCGTTGAGCTAAGAGCTCCCTTTTGTGGGTTAAGAAGCAAGTTTTATATTCTCATGAATATGCCAATTTAAAAGTGAAATCATATAAGAATTATGTTATGTTATGTTACGTTATGATCATGGTTGTGATTGTTTGTTTGTTTATCATATGCCCTTTGTCTGAGTAAATCTCATCTGCTGCAGGGTTCTGCTCAATAATTTTTTCATTTAATGGCGGAGCAGAACAATGATATACCTCTTGCTATGGAGGAGGTAAGCGGGGATGAAGCTAGACAAGACGAGAGCTTTGATATCCCTGTCATTGAAGTTGCAGAGACCAGTAAGCCTGAAGATATCACGGAGGAAAGCATTGATATCCCTGTCATTGCAGTTGCAGAGACCAGTGAGCCTGAAGATATCACCGAGAAAGGCATTGATATCATTGATTTCCCAGCCACTACGGAGTTTAATGAGCCTGAAAGTTGCAATGTAGAAGTTATTGTGCACATTAATACCCCAAAGATGAAACCAAAAATTCTCTCTCGCTATCTCCTACCGCACACAGGCTCATGCCATGATTTTTGCAAATATGGTGCTAAACAGGATCTTGAAGGGAAGCCTGCAGGTTCAATCTTGAGAAAAGCTAAATCAATGGGAGGTGGTGGCCGGGATTTGAGGAGGATTATGGTTTTGTTGGCGAAACAGAATACAATCAGTCCAAAGTCCTCCCCAGATTACAATGCCATCAATATTACTGACGTGAAGGAAGATATAATTTCTTTCCCTGAGATTGTTACTCCCTCTCCAAAAAGGCCTTTACCTTCTATCAAGGAAGTGCAGGCTGCATCGGTGCATTACCGTCGGACAAAACTTAATTTGTCCCGATCGAAGGCGTCTTCTTTTGCAAGACAAGTTAGTTCACGAACCAAAAGAAACAAAGAACTTCGAAAGGATAAGAAACAAGATGGAGATGGAAGTTCAAGCAGTTGTACAAATAGCACAAGTAGATGCCAAGAGAGAAATATCTCCGCAGAGGAGGATATGAAGGACTTGGTGCCACGAGTACTTTTTCGTGTTCCAAGAAATCGTGTCAAGCGTGTTACAATTGCAGATAAGAAAATCATTGGGAGGTGTGGTCTGAAGAGACCAAAGCATCCCAGAAAATATAAACCTGATCCATTTAACAATGAGGATGTAGAGGAGAAAACTTTATACATGATTGAACCATCCACCAAGAATGAAACAGAGGGATTGGCTCAGAATGGTGTTCAAATCGCTGAGTCTCGATCACAATCTTCATGTGCAACAGACAACAGCTTGAAGCATGAACAAGAGTCTGATGGATCCTCCGTATTGCCACCATTGTCAGTGAAAAAGAACATGAGGCATGCTAGAAATAGAACTAGTCCTAAAATTTTATCTACCAAGAATGAAACAGAGGAATTGACTAAAAAATGTATTCAAACCGCTGAGTCTCGACCACAGTCTTCATCTGCAACAGACAACAGCTTGAAGCATGAACAAGAGTCTGATGGATCCCCCATGGTGCCACCATTGTCAGTGAAAAAGAACGTTAGGCGTGCTAGAAATAGAACTAGTCCTAAAATTTTATCTAACAAGAATGAAACAGAGGAATGGACTCAAAATAGTGTTCAAACCGCCGAGTCTCGACTACAATATTCATCTGCAACAGACAACAGCTTGAAGCATGAACAAGAGTCTGATGGGGCCCCCATAGTGTCACCATTGTCAGTGAAAAAGAACGCGAGGCGTGCTAGAAGTAGAACAAGTCCTAAAATTTTATCAACCAAGAATGAAACAGAGGAATTGGCTCAAAATAGTGTTCAAAACGCTAAGTCTCGACCACAATCTTCATTTGCTACAGACAACAGGTTGAAGCATCAACTAGAGTCTGATGGAGCTCCCATAGTGTCACCATGGTCAGTGAAAAAGAACGTGAGGCGTGTTAGAAATAGAACTAGTCCTAAAATTTTATCTACCAAGAATGAAACAGAGGAATTGACTCTAAATAGTGTTCAAACTGCTGTGTCTCGGCCACAATCTTCATTTGCAACATTCAACAGCTTGAAGCATCAACAAGAGTCTGATGGAGCCCCCATAGTGCCACCATTTTCAGTGAAAAAGAACGTGAGGCGTGCTAGAAATAGAACTACTCCTAAAAGTTTATCAACGTCTCCATCGGTATCCAAGGAATTCAAAGGTATAAGTAGAAGTTTATCAACGTCTCCATCGGTATCCAAGGAATTCAAAGGTATAAGTAGAAGTTTATCAACGTCTCCATCGGTATCCAAGGCATTCAAAGGTATAAGTAAAAGTTTATCAACGTCTCCATCGGTATCCAAGGAATTCAAAGGTATAAGTAGAAGTTTATCAACGTCTCCATCGGTATCCAAGGAATTCAAAGGTATAAGTAAAAGTTTATCAACGTCTCCATCGGTATCCAAGGAATTCAAAGGTATAAGTAAAAGTTTATCAACGTCTCCATCGGTATCCAAGGAATTCAAAGGTATAAGACATAAGAGATTTGGTATGGCTCATATGACGGAGACCCGATCAGCTCCTTCATCACCATTTTCATCTAGGTACCCATCTGAACGCGTCCATGTTGAGCATCGTGGCTCTACTTCAGGAAATGATGTGAAAAAAAGTGAGAATTCAAAGGTGGAACTCAAGCTTAAGACCCGAAGGATGGCTCTAAGTGATTCTGGAGATGGTCAATCTAGAAAGCTGAAGTTTAGGAAGGGGAGGATGCTTGAACTTCAAACTGAAACCAGTACGCCAAGGAGGCTTAAATTTCGGCGTGTACGTTTACTTGGTGAGATTCAAAGTCCTAAAGTTGATTTAAGAAAGAGAAACATGAAGGGTAAAGAGGCCAACCAAAATGGTATTGAAGTGAAGGAAGATGAGAAGGAATTTAAGAGAAAGAAAATCTTTAGGAGGAAGGAAACTATCGAGGGAAAATTCATTTCTAGTAGACTCAAATCTGAGAGAGTTGTTCTTAGACATCAGGATTCGAGAGGAAAGAAAGAAACCCTAAATCTGCTTAATAATGTCATTGAAGAGACAGCAAGCAAGCTTGCACAGACCAGGAACAGTAAGGTCAAGGCATTGGTTGGTGCCTTTGAAACTGTGATATCATTGCAGGACACAAGACCCCCTGCAGCAGGTGTTGCATAATATTTAAGCTGTATGATAAAGATATAATATATTTCATGTATATAACAATCTGGAAGGGGTAATATATTCATATATATATATATATATATATATATATTTATATATCAAATGTGACATGAGAGTAAAGTAAAAGACTTTGATCGAAATGATATGGCCAATGTGGAGAAGGGTCGGGTTATTTCAGTGAAGATTTTTTTTTTTTTTTTTTGGAAAATTATATTTATTGTGTGGTGGATTCATTATTATTATTGTTTAAAAAGTGAAATGATTGATTAATTTGCTCCATGATTTTGTGCCATACCAAACTCACATCAATGCAAAAATTCTAGAAGATTAAAGCTGTACTTATCTCTGTTATTGCAATCAAATCTATCATTCTTTGAGAGTGAGTTTGAGGCCACAATGAAAGAAACATAAGAAACAATTTACACAACATCACAATGACTTGTTATTGATTTTGGATTGGAATTTGTTAGGTGAAGTGTAAGTGAATAGGAGCTGCATGATTTGATGCTTCTCTTTTCACCAGGACTGTCTCATTGTTAGTGATACTGGATGCAGAAACAAGTCACAGGAAGTCTTCCGGTCGACCTGATTCGGTTAGCTGTTTCTCTTGCTTTCTTCTCTTCCCTTCTTCTTTTTTGTTCTAGTTGTGCCCTTGCTCCCTCCGTGATCTGGTCGATTCGTACTATGTTGTCCTGGTAATTTTGCAGAAACAGTGCCTTTTTGTTCTCCAATTCAGCCTTCATGAACAGAAGTTTTTTTCAGTTGACATTAAAATGTATTATAGTAAGGAAAACATCCAAAAGGTGGGGTAAGACCATTTTCTTTTCCTTATGAAGTTTGGCATGCATTTTCTTCTTATTCTCCCAGGCATGAATTGACAATTTCATCTTTTCGTACCTGAAATATGAGATTGTCTTAGAAAACAACTCCATAAGCAAGTTTCAGGATTAAGAGGAGAGATCTTTTAGTGCAAGTGTTTCATGAACTTGAGAACTTGGAACTGTGAGGTCCACTCCTGAGTATTGATTAATGCAGAAATTAGTATATACCTTTTTCTAATCTTCTCCATGTTATGCCTCTCCCACACATCAGCTCTAGTTTCTACAAGGCTTCGTCTTGGTGGCGGTAAAGGAATTCCAGTTATTGAGTCCTTTTCATGTCCCGTTGGCTTCTTTATTGAAGATTGGCCTGGTGTAATGAACATGATACTTTTTGTGACAAGAAATTCTTATAAGAAATTTCTAAGCACAATGTTTAAATTTTACCAGGATTTGTTGTTTCTTTGTTAGACGGTCGCCTGGTTATGTCATCTTTTCTGGTTTTAACCTTTGTTAATGGCGTTTCCAGACTTCCTCTCTTCTTTTTCTGGTATTGTAAATCAGTTTCTTCTTGTGAGCGAATTGCAAATGCAGCTGATGCTGCTGCAGTGGCAAACTCTAAATCCCTTGAATCATAATCCTCATTCATTTCGTTTGCAAAATACCACCGTAACTTCTTGGACTCCTTTTTATCAGTACCCTCTTTGGAGGATCTTGTTTTTTGCTGTGGAATTCCATCTCTTGGTTTGATGGAAGCATCTTTATTATGTCGTCCTGAATCCGAAGAACTCAGCCTACAAAGCAGTCAATAGCCATATTACTTTCAGTATTCAAATAAAAGAGGACAAGAAGAGGAAACTCTTTGGTGTTGTAGAACCTAATCTGAGCTGAGTTTGGTCAATGGTGACTCAGAGATCAGATTCGATTACTTTTCTGTTTCAATGATTCTTATCATTTTATCCCTTGTAAAACTTTTTGGGTTGTAAATGATGATGAACCAGATGAAAGAGTGATGAACATACATCAAATATTCAAACTAGGGAATGGAGATCAAGAGATAAGAAAAGTATACCTTCTTTGATGAGTCAAAGTTTCCATGTGCTGAAATCTCAAGCTTATATCGATACCTCTCAAATTTCTGAAACTGTTTATGAAGTTAATATGTATTGTATCTTTACGCAGGGAAGTTGCGAAGCGAAGGAAATGCCTTCTTTGCACTCAACTCCATTCCGAAGCAAGGCATTTTCTTCTTCATCGCCTTCCATTGATTCTATTTCTATGTACACTCAAAACCTTTTTCTTCTTTTTCTCTTTGTTTAGCTTAACCCACTTCCCAAATTTTAAAAAATGGAACCCTTCTTTTCGTCAAGGATTTCTCCCTATTGATCATTAATAAATCTGCAAAAGCTATGATTTTTAGAGTTAAAAGAACAAGTTCAAGAACATGGATGATCATAAGTTTATGATAAATATTTATTTGGGGCAGGGATGATCTTTAGATTAGTTATGGAGTAGTTGAATGTAAGAGAAGATATGATGGGAAAATGGAAATCTCTTAGTATACTTTTCGTTTCTCGCCGGAGATGGCATCCCCGTCGGGATCCGAATCCTCTCGCTCTTTCGTTCTCTCCTGCGAATAGCGCGTCAATTTCCCGATTACAACATCAGAGAGTACACCATACCCCGCACCATTGATACCTTCCGAGAAAGTCGGAGCCTCTCCGACCCTTCAACGATATCCTCCGCCTACGCCGACGGCAGAGCTCAGCTCGAGGTTCCGAAGCGCCCAGGCCCTCTGAGTTCTAATTTTTTCTGGTAGGTTTGTCTGGGGTTCTAGGAATTTGAACCCATCAGAACTCGGATCGGTAAACCATCCCGTGTTCGAAAATGCACGTTTCTAATTTATTGAAATGAAATTGTTCGAATGTGGTTGTTTGTATACACTGCTCAAGATGAACTAAGAATGATAAAATCAGTGCAGTTACCTTCTAGTCCTAGTCAAGTAACTAGTGATCTCAAACACACAACGTCAGCTAGGACATGGGGTATAATACCTATTTCTGAAAGTAAAAAGAAAACAAAGCCAGGAAAATGGAAGATGTACATAAGTATCAGCAAGCTAATCACAAATGTGAGAGCCTTGAACTCTATTTCCCGAGCAGACGACGACCCCGTCGGTTGGCATCTTTAACTCGGTCACCGATCACCTCAACATCAACAGAAGCGTGATCCAGAGCATGGTTCTGCCTGTAATAAGCAACAAATCATCTCAATATCTAATGTACACACTTGTCTTTATGTCTTTGATTTGCAAGAACAAGCACACGAGTTATTATGGAATATAGAAACGAACTAACCTATCAATTTCACAACCCATGTCAACAGCCATTTCCTTCAGCTCTACCAAGATATCGCTCATGTCAGATAGTGCATCATCTTGCTTCACCTTTTCTACCTGTGTATGTAATTTTCAAACACAAAGCATATGTAAGACGAATGATACTGCATTTTGGAAATGATCATTATGCTTTGGGTATCATGGTACAGATTTGTGCAACAGTATCTTCAAGAATGACTAAAACCACAAATCTATGCGGAATGCAATAATTCCTGCCACCCATAAGCTGAGAGGGTGGTAGATTTCGAACCTTTGACCTCTTAGTCGAAGACATATATTTTAAATAGTTGAACTATGTTTAGGTTGATATGCTCCAATGTACCGTTTTGAAGTAACTATTTACAGATAGCAAATACAAACCTCAACTTTTTGAATTGCACTGGTAGGTTCGGCATATGCAGCTTTTGTATTGGTCCGGTCCTTATGACGTGTCAATCCTAACTTTTCCTTCTGCTCCATGTGGTTGCCCTTTCTTCTAACTAAATCCTCTATAAAATGGGAATAAACAGATCAGTTGCACAGAATTTCAACAAGTTACCATCTAACCCTGAATCTCATGAGCAGAAAGTGGCTAACCTGAGCTTATAACAGGTCCTGATATTGGTCGAGTTTTCTTTGGCTTCCATGTCTTAGAGAACATTCCCCCTAGATTTCCCAGCAGTTTCTCTCCCTGATATTGCATTCATGAAAAGACTCACTTAGAAAATAGAGTTACAGGAGATTAATACATCACGCAAATGAAGATATGATAGAGCTTAGACATATACAGGCAAAGTTAATGCTAGTAATTTCTAGACCAAAGAAACACCAAGATCAAATCCTTGGCATTTCGTCGAGTCCTCCCGAGACATAACAGTGAACAAATGGGATTTCGAACATACCCGACTGAAGTCATAATCAATGTCAGCAGCAACCATATGAGTCCTGTTAATTTGCTCACCCTGCTGATGCAAGGCAACCAAAGTTTGGGTAGCATCATCCCTTATCTCTTCAGCAATCTTTAGACAGCCATTCACTGCTTTTGTTGTCTCCTCAGACTTATAAACAGCATAATTCTCCAGCTCCTGCACTGATTGGTTTTCTATTCCTCCCGAGTCACGGAAATCATTCTTGTACTTGTTCCTTTCTGACCAAGTTAGTGAACCTGAAGAAGAGGGAGCATGTCCATGATCATCATCAAAAGGATTGGAGCCAAAATTCTCCGTCACTAATGAAGGGTCTGACGAAGTCCTTTGTGCAGAAACCTGGTTTTGCTTAGCTTTAACACCATCGTCAGACTCAAAAGGGTTCGGGGTAGAACTATGTTTCCCTATCCTCAAATGAGCCTTCCTTGAACCAAACATTTTCCCAAGGGTTTAGAATGCAAAAAATTGGTGACAGTTTTTTTCCTGCAAATGGAAGATATCAAGATCATGTCAGCAGAAGAAACAAAATACAATAAGGGAAAATCGATCAAAACAGTCAATTTCATTGAAGAACAGTGGGATGTTCTAAGATTTAGATTCTTATTTAAACAACTTCAATCAGTTTTCCAGCAGAAATTGATCCAAAATGGACGAATGGATGTGAGAACAGAAGAGATGATAGCACGATCAAAAACTAAACTGGACAAGAAGCTAACAAACAAAATCATGTAAAGGCGAAGAAGGAAGTTGATGATGAATACCCAGATACAAAAATCCAAGAAAGAAAAGAATTGGAGTACCTTGAGAGTTCAGAGAACGAAGGGAACAGAACAATTCCACAAACTCAAAATCTAAGAAACTGCAAAATCAAAACCGAATCGTAGAATTTAAGGGCGCGATGGAGAGAAGTGGGTTGGTTCAAAAAAGACGACTCGGGCAACGAGAGAATCAATCAAGAAACCGCGTTTGAGAAAATTGTTGAAAGAGGAAACTAGCACCCACGAGGAAGTTCAACGATGAAGACGCGCTGTAAACAAACCTTATGTCATTAACCGCTTATTCATCTTTTGGATAAAAAAAATGATCAAACAGTGTTCATGGATTTGGTCAAAAATTAGGGAGCGATGAATAAATCTCAGACTGAAATTCAACTTTGATCGCCTTAGAAAGTCAACTTTCACTATCTATGAACTATATCTTTGTCATCTTTCTGCTTCTGTTAACTTATCGTTCCATTTTCTGTTATTTAGTTTATAATTTTTTTTGGATAAAAAAAAAAAAAATTCAACCTCTGAAGCTTGAAATGAAACTTGTCCAAGTTTGGTGTACAAGCGAGACCATAAATCTAACTCTTTTTTTTTTTTTTTCTACTCAATAACATCGGTAGAATGTTAATATAAACATAACTTAATAGATAAGAAATCAATGGATCGATTCTTGAACAATTATTGAGCTAAAAAAAGTAAAGAATCAAGAATATAACCGGTAATCATAACATTTGAAATTACTAATATTATTACTTGTAAAATACTAAAATTTACATTTTAAGACCTCACTTTCATGTGCATTAACGTTATTAGACATCAGTCAATTAGGAAGGAAAAAGAAAAGTCTGCTTTTATCAACTTGTCCGTAGCCATCCATAAATCTTATCCAAATTGGTGAGATGGAGAGAGGGGGATATTACTTTATATTAAAGTCCCATTTGAATTAGAGCATTACATAGCTCCCATCAGCCTAGCATCAGCGATCACCAGACACACCACCAGCTTTCCCACATTATTAATTGTTCCACTGAGCTAATTTATGGCAAAACAAGATGAGTAGAAGTAATGAGGGAATTAAAACAAGGAATGGGCGCCTACAAAACTTCCCATATTGCAAAATGCACAAATACAGCATTCTTGTCTTGCTTCAAATACAAATACAACTACATATACATCTACAACAGTGAGGACATTATGTTAATTCAAACAAGTTTTCATCACATAACTCATGAGAAGGAGGCACTCTGATCAGAGATTTAGGATCAGAGCTGCCAGAAAGAACTGCGCAAAGCTAATGTACTTCATATTCTTGATTGTAGCAACAATGCACGAGGAAAATATAGGAGTCATTTGCGACAACATCTGGGAAAGCCAAGAGAAAAATATAGGAGTCATTGTTTGCAAGTAAAATTCACCAGTCCCGTACCAAAGGTACTCAAAAAAGAGAGTAAGCTACTTCATTGAAGAGGATGAGTTGGAGCCAACGAATGGGAAAGAGGTACGTTAAAAGAATGATGACACTAGGATTCCACTAATGAGAAGAACTGTTCTATTCTTAGCCAGCATTAACACGATATAAATATTTGCGGAAGGCATCTCTCACAGTCAAAGATAAGTTTCCAGTGCTTTTATTCTCTTCCCATAACTACTGACATGATAACTTTTTTTTTTCCCCCGTTTTCTTTAATGAAATTGCTAATTTTTTTATGAGCACCGAGCTGGTACCCAAAGCCAATTCAATTGTCTGCTAATACTAAATATCGAAGAAATAGTAAAGCGATGCAAACCTCTGATTCACATTCTTCCTCAAGCAGCTTTTAATTTATACACCAACTACTATATCTCGCACATGCACCTTGCGACAGCAAATGATCTGTTCCGTTCTTTTAGAACCTAAAAAGAAGCAGCTGTTAGTTAAAAAAAAAAACAAAAAGAAAAAAAGATACGGTGCTTCAGAAGGGATATAAGACTTTAAAAACCCAGGCAGAATACCTGTGCCTCTAACTGAGAAATTCTCTGTAAAGACGCCTGTTCAATGCAAGCCCGGCGCTTGCACTCTTCTTCAAGCAAACCAGTAATTTGGTACCTTAGCTCAGCCATTTCTTGAGCAAGGTCCTCTGCTTCTTCTTTTGCTTTCAACTTCTCCTCTCTTACCTCCTCCTGTCAACCACTAGAATGTTACAACCTGGAGGCTTCAAATAAACAGAATCATATTGCCTACAAAAAGAACCAATCGACTCAACCAAATGGATTCTTTTAGGCAGTTCAAAATTAGGAAAAAGCAAATGGAGTCTCAATGAGAATCTTGCATCTGTCTGTAGTTATCAAAGACGATTGAATGCATCATACCTTCAGTTGCTTCACAAGAAGTTCATAATCTTGTATCTGCTTTGCCTTCTCATTCATTTTGACTTCTGAATTTGCATCTACAAATAGTGCAACTGCTAATTTTGGAATAAGATGGCCGAAGAGTTCGCCACAACTGTCACATAAGATACTAATGTGTAAATGATGGCAAAGAATTTGCATCCACTTTTTGAATTAGCATTTCAAAAGTATATTAATGGATTCTCTAGGACCAGATTTTGTTCTTCACTGGCGAGAAAGTTCATTATTTAGAAGGAAAACAGGTACGAAGCGAAGAAAAATATGATGACACCAACAGAAGGTAACTTCATCAGGATCATAACAACTCAAAATAACTAGCAGCCAATATACAATCTGGACCCTTTATTACTATTAAACTCCGCCAAGGCCTATCATTTAAAAGGAAACTTCATTATAACCATTGAGGTTTGTGATGAAAAAAACCTTATGAACCAACAGATATGGTGTACAATGAAGTTCGAACATACTTCCCAAAGTAATGAGAATCAAAAGGCAGAGACCATGGATTTTTAAATTTATATCAATACCTAGTCTCAAGTAGTGATGTCAACTTGCTATCCTGGACATTTGAGAAACACACAGTATTTTGTGATCTTTCCTTGTTTTCAATCAAGTCCTCAACACTTCGACAAAATGTGGAGGCATTTCTTGTTGTCATATCCAGCTCTCTTTGAAGTTCCTTTTTTTCTTTCTCCAGAGATACGATATTTTTCTGTGCATTCTGAAGCTGTCAAATCAATCTATCCTTTTTATCATTCAGATGAAGAGCCTCTTCCTGAACTTTCTTGGTTTCTAAGAAACGCTGCTCCATGGCCACCATATCCAATTTCATAATCTCAATTTCACATTGAGACTCCAATGTCATAGATGAGATGGACTCCTCAAGTTTTTCTACATTGGAATTTGATTCTCGTAGCTTCTTTTCCTTGTCATCCAATTTCTGCATCAAGAAGAGGGACTCTAAGTTTGAACGCTTCACCTCTTCCTCTAACTTGCCAGCCCTTACTTGCAAACGCTCCATGTGAACTAATTTAAATTCGAGGTTTTCAATGTGATCAACCAGGTAGTTTAATTCTGTGTTCCTTAAACATAATTGATCCTGCAGGTAATCTGTGGTGAATGTTGTTGTTGGACTATGTTAAAAAAAGACTCATAAGAATATACGTCAAGAATGGAGGACAGCACACTGCCACAGACATCAAACCATGCCAGAAATTCAACAATCATCATTTTCCTAGAATCATTAATGATTCTGAAATGCAATAATATTCAACAGCAAACACCCGTTTAAAAAACCTAAATATGTATATACACATATCTACGCATATCTTTAAACCCCTATACCGAACACAGAAGGTTCAGTTAGTGCTAAAAAGGATCGAGATTTTCATGGTGACCAGCAACCATAATTCCAAAATTAAGGAAATATGATCATTTGGATACCTTCCGTTGAATGAATCTACTTGTCTTTTTAATATCTATTTAAACATAAGCTCTTTAACAAATTATATTATTGTCTTTATGTATTCGACCATTGTTATTAAATGTCCATTTGAGTAAGTTCATTGATAAGATAGACTTCTCAATTTAGTCTATAAATGATTTTAAAAGGTTCCTCAAATGTTCATTTACGAGAGTTCAATTTAGAAGTAGTCTCGATACATTACAGACAACATCCTTTACCTATTTCCTGAGTGCAGTTTGTTAACCGCTTCTCCAAGTTTTCAATGCATAGCCTGTCTTCCTCGCGTGCTTCTGATAAGGATTTCACATGTAGTTCTAGTCGCTGCATCAGACAGTCAAAAATCATTAAGTTCATCTGGATGATAATTGAAATGTCTACATTAAGTTTCAAGTGCTCATTTCAGATAAACTGAATAGGCATGAAAAAGCAACATAAAGTGACAATATAAAACAATCTTGATTCACTAAAGTCATCCAAAGAGCTGCTGAGAGCTGAAAAAACATCAAGCATATTGAAGGCTTCCATCACATTCTGCACCGTAACCGAGGGAAAACATTCAGCATCAAACTTACCCTTATCAATTCAAAGCTTTGAGGCCGTGAATCTATTAGTGTGTCCTTTTCTTTCTTTAGCTGCATAGTTAAAAATGATACCAATTAAAGAAAAGGCTTAAAAGAGATAGAAAAGGCCTAAATCCATCAAATTTGTCCAAATATGCAGGACACGTATAATACTTAGAACATTAATCTTTTGTCTTTTTTTTAGAAAAGGGGGCTTTATGGCCAAACTTGAGCCAATATTAGAGACATTTAAAAAATCTAAATTGGAATGATCCCTATAATGTGAAACAATCACTTCTAGTCATTTTAATTTCCAAACACGTGTCAAGAGAGAAACTTTCAGCAAGTATACAGAAAATATACCTGCCGACATCTTGTCTCAATCTCTATAAGTTCCTCTAAATCAGATGAACTATAGCTACTGCTCCTGCGACTCAACATTGGTGAAACAAAATCCTTCGACTTAGAGGAATGCACAGGGGCAAGTACCTGGACATGCAAAACTATCAGAAGACATTAAAGTCTATGAGGTAAACGTAAAACACAAAATTATTTGTAGCAATTGCTAAAGCATGACCATGAACTAATTCCCGTGGGGAAGAAAGAGAATTAAAGGGAAAAGAAAATTACAGTTTTCACTCCCAAACGAAAATCAAAAACGTCAATTTCAATTTTCAAGAAAGGTCCACAGCTGCAAACAATTAGAGATAAAGGAGATAATACGGTTCAACTAATTCATTTCGACAAGCCAAAAATCCCTTCAAACAAGTAATCCCAAAGCAAATTATATTGAACAATGAACAATACATTACTTCTAACTACCGGAAGCTGAAAAAGATTACACGGGAAAGTACCTTAGCGAAAGCTAACTTTATCCTCCGAAAGATGCGTACCTGAGAATATCGATAACTTCGTAACTTCGGATCGAATTTGAATTCTCGGAACCAACTCAATAACAATCAAAAACATGCATCAACATTGATTTGATTTCCAATAATGGTCGGGTCCATTGCCAGCCCAAGAAATGGCGGTGACTTTAAGCGGGCATGACTCATGACGGTGAAATTGAATTGAATTGATTTGGGCCTTTTGAGAGTTCAAAGGATCCGATTATATTTTGAAAAGCCATTTATTAAATTAATTTTAATTTCCTTAATATTCCTAACATTTTTATATTACAAAAATAAAAAAATAAAAAACTCCAACGAATTTTTAAGTGTATAAATCAAAATAAAATAAATATAAATATAAAACTTTTTTATTTTATTTTATTGCATAAGTTTGAAATATTTGAAAAATGCATATTTTTGACTTTTTATTTTTGTTCTTTTTTTAGTATATATTTTAATTACTTCAACCATCAAATTAAGTTATTTTAGAGTATTATATAACAAATAAATATTTATTTTATTTAATAATAATAATAATAATAAATTCATCACACTCGCTTCATTTATTTAAATTTGAATTATTCATAATTACGCATTAAGTGAAGCGAGTTAATTAAGGCGTCCATTCACATTTCAACAAAATCATACAAAAATGTTAATGAAATAATCTCCCTACTCATAATGTTTAGTGCTTAATTACATGTAAAGAAAGCTTAATTAAATCAAAAAGACCATCCAACATCCATAATGTGCCAAAGTTTAAGCCTATTGGAAGTACTTAAATGCACCAAAAAAGTTGGTTACACATCTTGGATCCATGAAGATTTGAAAAGGCGACATTATTGTTTAATTATAATTAGTAGTTTTCATTAAACATATTCGAATTAGATTACTGTCAATTTGAGTTTAGCATAGTTGAATGGACGAGCACAAACGATTTCTGAATCTAATCCAAACAATGATCAAAAACCCATTTCCATTGCTGGAGTTATGCAATCTCACAAATTGTTACAAAATCCATCGGATTCATTAAGAAGAGTTATAGCTTCGATTCCCAAATGTGTAAAGAATCAATGAATCGTGAGGAAAGGTGAAGAGTTTACTGTACAATGCCTGCAGCCGCAAGCAATGAAGCACTCAAATCAAACCCACTAATGCCTGCTCGTGCGAATGGCTTCCACCGACCCACCATGGCTCGAGAGACCCCAAATGGCTGCTGCCCTCTTCATCGATGGGCGCAGGGAGATTCAGATCCAGAAAGTCTCTTTTTACTGCCTTTGGTTTCTGAATCGGTGTGGTTTGTGGCAATTTGTTCCTGGATTCTGACCCACTTATCAAATGGGACCTCTTATGGCCGCCCAAAGCTTGGCCTGAACTAAAAATCTTGAAGCAAATGGAGCATTGGTGATGCTTTCTGTTCTTTTTCTCATATCCCATGTGAATGTCTGATTCCTGCTGATTTTCCATCTCTATGACTGTGGCTGTGGACTTACTTTCGAATGTTGGGTCGTTCGATATCTCTGTTTCGTTGCTATTTTCACTGTTTTCTGTCTTTGAAGCCAAGCATCCTTTGGTTCTCTTGTGGCTGGCTTTATGCCCACCAAGTGCTTGATATGAGTGAAAGATCTTGGGGCATGAACTACACTGGAATTTGCTTCTCTTTCCTTTGCTTTCATATGCTTCTGAGTTTAGTTCATTGGGTGTTGATCTTCTTAGGGAATTTGACCTCAATTCCCCATTACATAGCTCATGGAATTTTCTCTGATCTGAATTGAACTTACTGGAAATGAACTGTGGTTGGTTAAAGTAAGTTTGGTTGTTGGAACTTGATCCAAATCTGTCATCATGCTGGGATTTCTCGTTGTTCTTGTTCATCTTAACAGCGGAATCACTGAATTCTGTGTTTGATCCTTCAAATTTGAGATACCCAGATTCCATATCACTGAGCTCCAACTTTCTGCTATGGAGTTCTGTCAATCTCACCATCTCACTCCCCATGCATATGGAAGGAATAGCTTCAACAGCTTTGGAGAAGTGAGTTTTTGGGACCAGAGGGGGAACTTGTTTAGGCATAGTGTTGTTGTCAGAAGACTCGGTGGTTGAATGAAAACCACCAACATCTTTAGAAAGCATCATTAAACACAAAGCAACCTCTTCTTGTTCTTGATCATTATGATCAGAAACAGATGAAGACGCAGCAGCAGCAGCAGCAGTGGCATTAGCAAATGAAAAGGAAGATGAAGTTTCAGCAGCCATGTACCTTGTTTGTCTCCTCCTAGATCTCTTACCCCGATTAGCAGCTGCAATTTCATTGTCTGATTGGCTATCAAACTCCAAATTACTAGACACTCTCTCAGTTTCTGTGGAGTGACATTTCATGTGGCCAAACAGAGCCTTCCAGGACTGAAAGCTTCTACCACATTCTCTGCAAAACCTGTCCTCACCACTAAATTCAGCAAGCCTGCAAGTTTTTTTGGGGTTCTTTCTAAGACTATAACCATCAGAAACGCCAGCTCCCAGAAACTTATCCATGTCAGAGTTTCTTCTTCCAGCTTTTTTCAAATTAATCTTCTTCAGATTTTCGCCAGCTTCAGCTTGACTGTTGAACAAATGGGACCTCATGTGACCTCCTAAAGATCTCCCACAAGGAAAGCTTCTGTTGCATAGCTTGCAGAAGTGTTTGAACTCTCGATCAGCCCCCATCGAGAAGAAATAGAATTCAAGGAAGAAGAAGAAGCAGCAGCAGAGATCCAAAATCCAGGCAAAGCAGCTGTAACAATGCTAAAGCCAAAGCTCAGAAACAGAAATAAAAAACAAAGAGAAGATGACCCAGATCAAACAATTGAAGTGGAGAGCTCAAATTTAGTGAGTAAAGTAGTAAACTCCATCACAGCACAGAACAGCACAGCACAGCAAGCTTGATCTTTGCTTTCTTTTTTCCTTTTGTGATCTGATGACAGAAATCCCATCTCAGATTTGATGAATTCTAGTCATGGAGAAAGAACAGGATCTGATGCACAAAAGGTGGAAAAAGGAAAGCTTGGTTAATGTAGTTCAACTAGCTTTTTTCTCTCACCACTAGCTTCTCTCGGGCAGTTGAAAGTTTTAAGGGAGAGGAGTATTAAAGGCAAAAGAAAAGAAAGAAAAATGTTAGAAGTTTGCGGAGGTGCCACTTTATTGCCAATGATGGAGATGAACAAAGCATGGTGGAAAAATTGAAAGGGGAGCTCTAAGCTTAGGCTTAGGCTCTCTCTCTCTCTCTCTCTCTCTCTGTGGGCTATGTTGGGAGGAGAAATCCATGCATGAAAGCAAAGATAAAGAGAGGGGTAAATAAGAAGAAAGCAAGGAGCACGTGCACCAACTCAACCGACCCACAAATCCAATGGCTCAACATCTCTCCTGCTTACTGCTGACTATCCCTATGCCTCAGGAACCTCCTAAACTAACTGTCTTCCCTAACAATTCCTTCCTTTGTCTTCATATAAACGAATTGCATCCCTCTTTCTCTCTCCGTGGGCCTCTTTTTCATCATTTCGACTTATCTCTCTCTCTCTCTTTTTGTCTCTTTCTTTCTTTACTATCCAAAATCACCCATCTCTAATGGAGCAGTTCAATACTGTTTCACAGTACACAATTCAACCAATGATCATTACATATCTTCACTGAACCAAACCAAATTGTATGCTTGTAAGTTGAGCAATCTATTAAATATTTCATACTTGTGTTCTTAAACTTTAATGTTCTTACTGCAGATGATCCATCTCACTTTCCTCACAGTACGTTACTGCTGGAATGAATCTTGGATCGCTGGTGCATTGATTTACAACTACGACACAATTTTCTCTCAAGGTAAAATGCTAATCAAATACTTAATTATTTCTTGGTGTTCATAAAAACTTGTGGAATCACAGACACAAATATCATGGGAAAAAACAGTGTGATAACTGTAGAATGATAGGAATGTGAAGGCATGGAGTTTGATTTATACATTTACTTGTTGTGAACCACTTTTTTTGTGTATCTGTGGGCTGAATAATAATGTTTCTTAGGGACCTTGAAATCACAATATCACAAGATTGAACATGGAAAGCACCATGCCTTTTGGGATGCCAAGTGGCCATCTCCTATATCTCTCTCTCTCTTCTAAATATATTAACATTTTTTCTTTAATCCAAAACTCATTGGACGAGCGATACGTATTTTGTCTATTGAACTATGACTTCAATTGCTGCCGAGTAGATATAAACGTAACAACGAAACGAAGCAAATAGTAAGACGTCGAAGTAAAAACAGTTTATACTTCAACTGCCTCGAGTCGAATTGCAGCAAGCGTAATAATCAAGCAAATAGATAGCCAGAGATGGAGGGTACAAAAACCGGCTGTTGTTAAGGAGGTGGCCGGCTTGGCATTGAATAAAAAACATAGTGAGTAATTAATAATGTCAGTATATAGTTAGCTTAAAGAAAGAGACTTGCTTTTGGCCTTTTGCTGCCACTTGGCTTCAATTCTAGCCTGTTGCTTGTCTGTTCATATCAGTTTCTCCTTTAGTTTCCATTGTTTTTTCCTTCAATCCTCCAGGCAATAGGAAAACAAATCCATCCAAATAGAAGAAAGTGAAGAATAGTTACAAGGGGTTGGCTTTGAAAGTTCATCATTGGATTGGAGAGAAAGAAAAAGAAATAGAAATGGGTTATAAAGCTTTTATGCACATATTGGGAACAAAGATGAATGAACAATGGGATTTTGTTTTGTGGGTCACATCTGAACAAAGTCAAGTTACTGTTTTTTCTTGGAGGGTTGGCTTTGGAGTAAAGGAAATTGGGGTTTCAAAAGTGATACTCATCAAAATCACAGTTATTTTATTACTATACTACGAAAGATTGCAACTCCTCCCTTTGTCTTTATATAAACGTCTATGAACTAGATGCTCTTTCTTTTGGCTTTATGCTTTCACCTCTTGTTTTTCTTCATGATTCGATGATGTTTTAAACGCCGTCTAGTAACATTTTGAAAGGAAATTATAAAGATTTTAGTAGAATCACTCTTTAAGACTTGCTTGTAACGAGCTTTCACGTTCTTAAAAATAATTTTTAGAAGCACGTAAAAAGTTACTCTAAATGGTGCTTAATTAGATTTAAAATGAAGCTTCTAGGGGAGAAGTTAGAGGACAAGAATGTACCAACTACTTTTCTAAAAGAGAAGGTTGGTAACCAAACTTTCAAAAAGGAAAGGGAGAGATGGGTAATAGAATACTTGAAAGTGGCAATTTTCTCAAGAAGTTGAGGCTGAATACTTGAAAAGCATATCAGTTGCATTCTTTTAGCCACGACATAGTTTTATCGTCTTAAATAGTTTCAAATTAAAGTGGCTCTTCATGGCTACAAATGGGCTGCTGCTTAAAAATCATCAAAATCAACTGCACAAAGATCAATGCTATTCAAGTTGAATTTCATAAGAGAGAAGAAGAAAATAGCAGTGTCCAAAGCTCTTTATGTTCTAATTATAACGAAAAAGCTTCAATCTCCTCAATCTATGGCCCGACCCCTTTGATCCATTATGCAATGCTAAGAAAGTATGCTGCCATTTGCGGCATACTTGACTGGAAGAAGAGAAATATCAAACTAATTCAATTAATGAATGAATGGTGCCTTCTGTATGCTAAACAACAATACTGCAAAAATTCTGAAGTACTCTCTGCACTTTTTGTATCCCGCTGCTTGGCCAATGATTCGAAGAAAAGCACGTCTTTAGTATATCCTAGCAAAAGACCTGTATGAAAAAGAACATAATAGAATCTAACAAGATGAATATCAACATAGAAGTTTATATATTTCAAGCGTTTGCTTCACGAAAATGACAAACATTCGATTCAGACGTACAATTAACAAACTTATCTAAACTGCATATATTCAATATCCACATGCCATAAATCCATAGAATCTAACATACTTTCAATTGTGGCCATATGGAGTTAAAAGACTAAAAGTTTGAGGGTTAGGCCAAAAAAAAAGGATTCCAAGAGATTTTAAAAATGTAATGTGGAAGGTGACATGACCTCCAAAATGGGCAAGGAACCAAAGCCAAAGCTTTAATGTATATGTATTTGCTTCAGAATATTCTACATAATTATCCACATCTCACACTGAAATAAAATAGAAATGACTTTTTCGTTAGAATCTGGAAAGTAAATTTGTAATTGAAATGATTATCTTTCCATATTTTCTTTAGTCACACATAAGTTAAAGCCTAACAGTAAAAAACAGTTAGCTATTGAAGGACAAATCTTCTGTTTATAAGTTCTTGTGTCCCTACCTTGAACCATGATTGTGGGATCTCAAGTAGCTTCCAATGAAATGAAACTTTATTTCAACAATGTAATTAATGAATGAATACTTAGCACTGTTTCAGCAGAAACATGAATCCCCTTTCCACTTGAAAAGTGAGCCCATACACCAACAACTTAGTGGCTACTTAAGCAGACAAAACATAATCAGCCAGGTGGTGGAACATCATTGAAATTTTACTGCTTTCACCACTATCAAAAAGATAATTCATTGGCTTTACTTCTCCACATTTGATTGGACAGACCAGATTTGTTGGGAGAAAAAAGCACCTAGATACTGTCATATAGATTTAGAGGCACCATTCCAAGTTAAATCAATTGGAGACTGGATCTGTTTCTAAAAGTACAAATTCCCAATAATGAGCAAAGGTCGGTAATTTTCAAGCGTGCTTTCAGAAAGTTAAATTTTGGACTTAACTTTTTAAGTTAATTTTAGGAGAGAGAGATATTTCGAAGTTTCATCTCGAGGATCACATAATGGTAGAGGTTCCTTCAGGAATGTGAAAAGGTTGCAATTTTGTTTATAATCTTTTACTAAGGATGGTTCGATCTCAACCACACACCGTAAATTATTTATATAACCTTGATGATGATCCGTGTTGAGAAACTCTATGTATATGTATATATTTATATAACAGATATCGTTGATATACAATCATGCCTCAGCTATAGCCCATCAAGGGGGGAAAAAACAAAACCAAAAAACCAAAAAATAACCACTAGATCTTACCTCTATGGAGAGATGTGAAGGGTGGCATAAAAAGCTGAAAATGATTCGCACTCAAAATCCTGATCATTACAGGAATGACTGAAAGAAACTTTCAAGTTAACCTCTTTGCTATTTCTTGGAGGAGTACTCGCTTCTGTGAGGCATTAATTACATTATTGGATTCAGCACTCTCCAGAACATCAGTGATAATTGCAGCTGCGTGACCAAGAGGCTCCTCAACTGCCCTTTTCAACATGAAGGCCTATAGAGAAAATTTAAAATCCACGTGAAATTCACACATATCTATCTGGAGACAGGTCAAACACATGTTACACCGTACCAAGGAAAACAGGTAGCTCTTAAAACAAATCTGATCGTGCCAGAGAAATTTCTCATTTCCAATACTAAAAGAAATGAGATTACCTCGAAGACAGATGGACAGACCTCTAATCTTTTCTTTGAAAACTAGTTAAGGAGATATTTTTACTGAATTGCGAAAACAATTATGGAGCTTGAAAACAGTTTCAAAGCAAATCAA